>NC_140591.1:343953254-344485754 GCF_964204655.1 Triturus cristatus | reverse complement strand
TCATGAAGCAATACAGGAAACAACCTTCACATTTAATACCACTCCTAGTACCGGATTACCAAATAGGCAAAGTAGGCACCGGCCTAAAGGACGCTTTGTTTGAAACATCTTACCAGCAACTAAATACGACAAGGCAGGTTACATGCTGTAAATTATACTAGGCGTCTCTTTCACACGAGAAGAAACATTCCTCTGTTATCTAGAAGGTCAAGATGGAGCTCTCAGAGCAAGCTAAATCATGAGCTGGTTACTGTGTTTCTGCACTTTGAAATGTCCTGTTAATTCATTACACTATATGCTACTACTGCACACATTTAAACATTTTTGTAAGTTAAAACCACCTTTTAACAAAATCTAAACTAGCCACATTAATGTCAACCTAAATTAATTGTGCATGTTTTACATGACTAATTAAAGGGAAAGCGTCTGACTAAAGGCCTCATGTCTTCATTATCCAGCACCAAATGTCTGCGTGTCATATTTAAAATGCATTTTTATGGCTGAAGCCCAAGGCAGATTTGTCAATAACAGTGCTTAAAACCATAAATAATTTTCACACTGTCTCAGCCCCACTCCTTTTAGGGCCCCGTTACAACAGATCGAAATAATATTGATTTGAGCTTGAAAGAAAGTTACAATCAAGCTTTCTTAAAACAATTAATAAACTCAAAAAAATGAAAACTTTACATTAAAGACTCTATAAATGGTTGGTAAAATTAAAAATGTATTAGTAGATAATGTGCGAGGGGGGCTCAGAAAGTTTCGTTTGACTGCCTAGGGACCTCCACGGGGTTTAATCCAGCACTGACCACACTCTGCAACTACTTTGAAGTAGGACATCAATATTTGTAGCTTTTTTTTACTTCATTGTTAAAGTATTATGTGCATGTGTGCTTCATAATTATGAAATTACTCTTGCCAAGCTATGAACATAGCTGCTTCCTAATAATGATAACATGTGACCTAGAAACCAGGGCCTCTTTCTTTTTTTAAAAAAAAAGCTTGCCAGTCACAAAGCACACATATCACAAAACACAGGCTGTGTGATGATAAAAGGCCTATTCCGACTGATGCAGATGGTTTTATAATAATTTCCGAATCACAAATTGAAGGGGTCATGAAAGAGGCACCCCCTCCCGTGAGTGAGTTGTAATTGGATGAATCAATGGTTTGTGTCCACATTTGTGGTTTCATTGATCAGTAACCGACTCCCAACATGGGGTGGTATCTTAGTCACGAAATGGCACAGCTTCCCTTTTGGGAATCGTGTCAGGCATACTTAGTTAACATTTTGTGCTGCAGCGCAGGCCTCCATCCTTATGTTCACAGTCAACCATACAGGATAAGAGAGGATTGCAAAGTGTAACCTTTCTCATTAATGTAAATTAGGAAGGTGGTTTTGTGACATTCTATGACTATAAATTTTGGGATGTG
The DNA here is from genome assembly GCF_964204655.1 of Triturus cristatus. NCBI lineage: Eukaryota > Metazoa > Chordata > Amphibia > Caudata > Salamandridae > Triturus > Triturus cristatus. Next base: position 344,484,320 of record NC_140591.1, on the reverse strand, counting down.
ACTGATTAGTTTGTTAGATGCATTGCAAAATGAAGTGGAATTCAGAATCTGAAGTGGAGTTCAGAAACCAGTATGGAATGTGTATATCCCGGTTTACAAAGTATGTAACATTTCAGCTAATTAGAACAAATGCTTTAACAGATGTGTTAGAAATTAGGTTTCTGGTTGGCAGGGGTATGCAACCTGTCCAAGCAGGAACCACAATCCGAGTCAGGGTGAGTCAGATACAAACCATAAATTAACCTGTGCTCATCCTCTGGTAGCTTGGCACAGAGCAGGCAGGCTTAACTTAAGAGGCACTGTTTAAAGTATTTGTGCATAACTTCAAACAGTAACACAATGCAGTGGAAACACCACAAAAAGACTACACACCAGTTTAGAAACATAGCTTGTATTTTTAATGGGCAAAACAAAACCAAAACAACAAAAATTCAATAAGTATAACTGGAGTTATGAATTAAAAAGAATCATGAAAATATAGTGCTTAATGGCTTAAAGCACCAACCCGGGACATATGGTTGCACTTGACCGGGGTAAATCCAAAGGTTCGGGCTGACTGCAATGGTGCATGAGTCAGATAAAGGGTCCAGCCTTGGCCCGCTGAAACAGGGAAACAACGTTTACAACGCTGCCATTACATCGCGGTACTTTTACAACACGGTCATTACAACGCCTGCGTTGCTAGTACCCGATACCTTTACATTGCAAGTCATTAGATCGACTTGCTGTAGGGGGTGCTCTAAACTAAGGAATAGTGTAATTTACTATTCCAACACTCTCCCTACTGTTGCACACACTGGAGTTGGAATAGTAAATTATACTATTCCTAAGTCCAGCGCACCCCCTACAGCAAGTCGATCTAATGACTTGCGAAGTAAAGATATCGCGTTCTAACAACGCTGTCCTTGTAACAACCGTGTTGTATTGGAACGCGATGTAATAGCATGCGTAGTAACATACTATATTCGCTGAAACAGTATCTTGGCTGCGCCAACATCCAAGACGATGCGAGAAGCAGGGGAGGCACTGTTGTTGATCCTTTCGATGAAGGCGATGTGCCAAGTTCCGAGCTGTGCAACGTCGAAGATGCGTCAAGATGCGAGAAACACCGAACCGATGCAGTGGCATTGAACCGCTAGGTTGCAGGCAATGCAAGCAGTATGAAGCAATGTGTTGGTCCGAGCGGCTCAAAGTCGGGGATACGTCGGGACCTGGAGTTGATGCGCTGCACAGTCGGTGATGCGATGTCCGCGGTCTGTGTAGTAGCAGCAATGCATCAGCGTCGAGGGAGATGTGCCAGTTCTGATCAGCGCGATGTAATCAATGCGTGAATTGTTAGCAGTTGCAGCACTTTATACCCTCTTTCAAGGTCCCAGGACTGGAATGGCACCACTTGGCAGGGCATGCCTTGCAGCAAGCAAAGTCCAGGTGCTGTTGCAGTGTGAAAATAAGTCCTTGGTGTCCCTGAGACTTAGAATGAGGGGCAAGGCAGCATGCTTTGAGTCACTCTGGGTTCAAGTGAGATGGGTCCAGTCCTTCCTCAGCAGAGCAAAAGGTAGGAGGTAGCAGGGCCGCACAGCTGAAAAGCAGTTCTTCCAGAGCAGCAGTCGAGCAGAGTGGGGGTCCTTGTAGCAGCACAGCAGCCCTTCCTTCTGGCAGAGTTCTTCACAGGCCCAGTAATGTCTGAATTGGTGGGGTCAGAGACCTAGTACTTATACCCAGTTGTGCCTTTGTAGTGGAGGGGACTTCTAAGAGGGGCTCTGAAGTGCATATATGTCCTCCCTCTCAGCTCTGGCTACAGACTCACTGCAGGGGGGTATACAACCCTTTGTGTATGAACAGGACACTGCCTATTCATGTGTAAGAGTCAGCTTCTCCCTCACAACCTGCCCAGGATAACCCATAAGGATGTGGATCGCCACTCAGTCACAAATAACCTTACTATGTGTGTATCTGTCTAGAGGGATTGCACAAACTTCAGCTGTCACCCACCCCAGATATGTATTGGAGACAAGCTGCAGGCACATAGAGCTAAGAGCAGAGAAAGGCCATCTTTCTAAAAGTGGCATTTCTAAAATAGTAAGGTTAAATTAAACTTTGCCAGCAAAGAGGATTTGTCATTACCATTCAATGATATGAAACATGACAGAGCTACTCCTTCTCAATCAGGGATTACAGCTTATAAGTGTCATAAGGAATTCCCAATGTAAACCTATAAGAGGAGTAAGCCTCACACGCATTTGGGTCTTTTCTACTACCAGGACATGCAACACTTAAAAGTCCATGTTGCATCTTTTAATTACACAGCACCCTGCCCTACGGGCTACCTAGGTTCTACCTTAGGGGTGATATGTGTAATAGAAGGGGAGTTTAAGGCTTGGCAAGAGGCTTTAAATGCCAAGTCGACATGGCAGTGTAAACTGCAGTGGCAGGCCTGAGACATATTTAATGTGCTACATGTGTGGGTGGCACAATCAGTGCTGCAGGGCCACTAGTGAAGGAACGTGGAACAGGAGTAAACCCGTTGACCCAGTTGAGACCGGGTAATGTATGATAACAAAACAACAATGTCTCAACCAGTGATCATTAAAGAGGCAATTACAGTAAGTGCATAAGTCACTGAGAGAGGGAAAACAGGAGACCAAGATAAGAGAAAAAAGGTTATTATTAAGCAAGTAGTTATAACAGCACTACATTACAAATGGATTAAAGTAACCAAAAAACAACAACCAATTGTGCACTGACCGTGCACGGTATAAGTGATAAGTGCAGTGACACAAGTGATATGTACACAGCGTGAAGCGGCACAAAACAATAAAGACAGAAAATAAACAGGATCAAATAATATATATTGAAATAATACAACAAATAATTCGTTTTTAAGGATTTTCTAAAATGATCCTGTGGTGGCCATAGATTACACTGTAATGCCACTAGTAGCATTTAATTTAAAGGCCCTGGGCACATGTTATGCAATCTACTAGGGAAATATAGATAAATTAAATATGCAAATTGTGGATAAGTCAATCAAACCTTGTTTAGGGGATAAGCACATGCACTTTAGCACTGCTTGGTAGTGGTAAAGGGCTCAGAGTCCTAAGGGCAACAGAAAGTATGCATCAAAATTGGAGGCAAGCAGGCAAAACAATTGGGGAAGACCACACTTAGGCTATCGGGTCTAACAAGATGTTTTAAATGTAATATAACAATGAACTTTAAAAAAAAAGTTGATTCACATTCAAGCATAGTTTTAGACAAAACAATCAGACAGTATAAAAATAACACTTGTATCATGCTAATATAGATTCCTGAGCCGGGCTCAAGTTTTTACATACACTTAAAGTACACTGCTGTGCAGCATGAATAAAAGACATAGGCGGGACCCATTGGTTTTTCCAGTGCTTGTTTCATTTGTTAGTCTCAAGCATTTTTGGAGACTTTGCAGTAATTCTGCTGATCATTGGCTGTGGAGCTGCCATCCTTTTTAGGTTTCGCCTAGGCAGCGTTTGCGCTGTCTCGGCAAGAGGTGCTGTATACTGTATAGTGGGGGGAAGCCCCGCCCACTTTCCAGCCATAAATTTGATTGGCTGCAATACAAAATCCTGCATTTTGATTGATTTTGGGCATCTTAGTCCCGCTTCCTGACTGGCATGGCATCATTTTCCTTCTCCCGAGGCTATCAGCCCCTTTACAAGTAAAACCGTTTTTTTTCCCCTGCCTCTCCCCGTTCCCTCCCGCAGTCTGTAACATTTTTACCACAACCACCCTCCCACCCCCTCCCGTTCGTGCCTTCTTTCATGGCGGCAATTCCATTGAAAATGCAATAGGTCTCGGGTAAATCCGAGTCCTATTGCATTTTCAATGCTTGTTTGTCCCGTAATTGGTTAGTGACTTTGCACTATATTTTGCCTGGCCTGTCCTAATGACATGTGCAATACAAACAGCTGTCTTACTGCCTTATATTCTACACATGCACCAAAAGTCAGCATGCTCGTGGATTCCCTGGCTCACCCGGAAGCTGCCTCTCTAATCGCTGGAGGGGAAAAGGTAGCTGCCAAGGATTATGTTAAAAAATAATAGAGAGCTGATTGGTGTTGCCAAACATTTTTACAGACATCGACAGTACATTAAGAGGGGAGCACACAGCTCCGCTCTTCGAAGTGTTATACAGCGAGATCAATGCAGTAGTAATATCTAACGGTATTAGGCAGACTTGCTTCCTCAATTAATGAGCATTTGTTTGCAGCTCTTATTGTGTTTTGGTTAATGGTATCAAATTAATCAAAACCACCTATTATGATAATGGAATGCCTTTGGGGTCTGAATGTATGTAGGGGGAGGAGGGTGGCGTACTCCGGAAAGTCACATTTCAGCTTAAATGGCCAGAAAGGACTATTCGTCCTGCAGGCCAGCGCGCGCCGGGCATTAGCAAGGCTGCGCCAGTTGCGGCATCTTGGAGAGGACAAAGCTGGGACATGGAGTACAGAAAGCAGTAATTAAACAATACAGCCACTGCGCATTTGGCTAAAGACTCCCCTAAGGATACAGAGCTAATAAAGTGGACGCCCAGGAAGATTAGGCAGGCTTTTAATGTACTTGTGAAAGAAGATGCATCAGGGGAATATCTGGTAAAGTGCAGACAAGAACACACACCAGCCTCCCGGGAAGGTCGCAGGAAGTTTCTATCCCCAGCTTACGATGACGACACCCAACTTCTGTTTACGTGGGAGAAGCAGGGGGCCTCGGTAGACTTCGTGCAGAGGTGTCTTTCCTCGGTTTTCAAGTGGCTGGCAGCTGCCCAATTAAAGTGTAATGAGGTCAAATCCGAGGTTCTAATGTTTGGAGACTTCCCCCTCGGATTTAGAGAGTCGCTCTGGCCTCCTGGTTTCCCTCTGCCCGCCTCCACGAGTCAGACCGTAAAGAACTTAGGGGTTTATTTTGATTGTAACCACTCCTTTGCTAGTCAGGTTAAGCGTCTGACCGGCTGTTGTTTTGGCCTCCTCAGAATCTTGAGAAGATTCCTTCCGCTTCTTCCGCAAGCTGCCAGGGAAGCAGTGGTTCGGGCTCTGATCCTATCCAGACTTGACTATGCCAATGTTCTTTATGCTGGGATCCCTGCCTACACTCTTAACAAGCTTCAGGTGACCCAGAATGCGGCGGTCCGCCTGTTGGGGGGCTTGGCGCCCAGGCAGAGCGTGAATGATTACCGCCGTTCCCTTCATTGGCTACCGGTCGGCTCGTGTGGTATTCAAAGCCCTCACTATGGCCCATCGTGCACTACATGGTCAAGGCCCCGGCTACCTGCAGAGACGCTTTTCGTTCTATGTGCCGGGGAGAGCCTTACGCTCCCCTTCACTAAGACTGATGAAGATACCTAGATTTCAGCGTCATAGGCTTGGTGGCGCCTCCTTGGTTGTGTTTGCTGGGCGCGCCTGGAATGAGCTTCCACTTTCGCTTCGCTTTGCTGATGACCTTGGAGTCTTTAAGAAACTGTTAAAAACATATCTCTTCTCTTAAGGTCTGGTTATGATGTTGTCTCCTCTTGGGCCGCGCCGGGACACTCTCCTGAGTAGCCGCGCGCGTTATAAATGCAGATAACATAACATAACATAACATAGTACTATGGTACTGTATTGTAGAGTAGCATTTTTTTATAGTGCTTAATATCCCTGTTCGCAGCCTATCGTTTAGCCGCTCTAATTGCAAGTTACGCATTATTACATCTTTAAATTCCAGTGTGGACATCTTTCAACAAAAAGCTCTGCTCTGTTACTATGTTTATCCATCGCTGCCCGCAAATGATTTCCTCAGAGGTCTGGAATATTGGCTCCTGCAGTGCTTGTGAGATTTATTGGTTGAGTAAATAGACATCTTTGTTTTAAATATACATCTTTGTTTTTTTTATGGATTATTTTAGCACAGTGAAGTAGGTGTGTGATATGTGTACATTTTGGTCAAAAAGCAAAAATGTCAGGAAGCAGTTAAAAACTTTTGTTTCAGGAGAGTACCTGCACTTTTTAATAACAATGTAATACTTTTCCTTCGAGAGTACCAGCACTTCTCAGAAACAAGCAACTTCTATTATTCAATTTTAAGCACTGTTTTACGCACTCCATGAGAAAGTGCATGTTTTAGTTGCTCTCTTCCACGTGCAATGATCCCCCCTCCATCTGAAATACTTGTTTATCTCTCCTCCCCCTGCATGTTTTGTGTTTATTCCGCAGCAGGAATCCGGTGCTTGTTGCAATTGCTCGTTTTGAAAGCCCTCGATAATTTACAGAAGCATTTAGTCTGTTGCACAGATCAGCAGGTAGCAATAAATAATCATGGATTGATCTAAAAATCACGTTTACAAACGTAGCCTGAGGGCAAAACCATAACAAGGCATTGGCAAAGCCAAAAGGTCTGGTTTAATAATGTTATTTCAAGCCCACTGACTTGGTTGCATGTATGTGTAACGTGTCACTAAATCGGTTTCAGATTAAATATTTTAAAGTGTGCTTCAGTGAAGAAAACAATTATTGCTTTCTGAATACAATGCATGCATGAGATAAAAAGTGATTGTTTGGTAAACTTTTCAGATGTGAGGGAGTCACTCCTGTATTCCAACGCAAAATCTTGAAGGGGCACAAAGCTAGATCAAATAGCCAATTGCATGAGGTGAGAGAAATACTCCTTTGGGTAAAGCCAAAGCCTACTACGTAGATTTAAAAAAAACTAGCAACAAAATCCTGCTGTAAGTGGCCACACACCCAGACTAGTTTCTCTGGTATTCAAGTTGGGCATGGTTTCAGATATATTTCTGTGATATTTAAGATTCCCACACACCCCACAATGGCATTTCAGTTGTCCACCCACACAGTTACCTTCGTTTTTTTAAAGTTGGATAGGCTTGCGTCATTCTGCTTGTGTATTTACGGTGGGCACGCTTCCAGGTAGACTGCTTTTGTTTATAAGGTGACCCAAACACTCAGGCATCCTGCTCTCAGTTTTACGGTGGCCACTCTCTGAAGTATCTTGCTCTGTCATTTGAGTGGCCACGCTCTCAGGCTTCTTGCTTTAATATTTATTGCTGCCTGGAACTGGGATTCCACAAGCATTTAAGGTGATCTCACCTGGCCATCTTCTCTGACATTTAAGCTAGACTGGATGGACGCTGCACCTCTAAATGTGCTCATAAGTCAGATGTGGAGGTATATGAGTGCATTGAGAAGCGGTTCCAATTGTGCCCATAATTCAAAGAGGTTGAGCAAATGCAAAGCAATGATCATGTTGGGGAATTGACCAGCACATGTCATTGAAATGTGTGTCGATAGATGGAGAAGAGCAAATACAGTAGAGCACATCATATTTCATTAACATATTGAATGAAGTCTGTTGTTTCAATCGAATAAGGAAGGTATTGTATTGCTTAATTACAATATGGAAAATGGTTTAATGGGTTGTGAAAATTGATGGAACTGGTTGCTTTACTCCAAAGATTAGTTACTAGAAACGATAACTCACTTTTATGCAAATCTCTGTAAAGTGAATGGTGAAAGGAGCCTATTTTACAAAAAAGGAAAAGGTTGCCTTTAGACAGGGGTTGCAGAAGTGGTCTATTGTGCGATTACTTGGGTCTTGCATAGGTAGAGTCTCTTACTACAGCTGGGTGCGGGGTATCTGATGTCAGTCCAACTGGTGGATATATGTGGAAATTAGGAGCATTTTAAGTTTTTTGGGTCTGATGGTTCATATTGGAAAGTGGCTGGTTAGATCCTGTTTTTAGGTCAAGCATTCAAGACCTCTTGTATATACTTACATGTGTATGTACTTTGTGGGCTCTGTAGATCAGCCCTAGGACTTATCTGCTTCTGCTTAGGGACTTTTTGTTCTGTTCAACTGTCTCTATTTAACTGTCTTGATACAAAACGACCAACAGAGGTCCGTAAAATAATTAGCATTCTCTAGATTCCAGTCCATAGAAATTGTCTTCCATGAGCACCCTTAGACAATAATATTTTTTTCAAATCTTGTATTTTCAGTGATATGACCACCGAAGGCCCTGATTTTATATTAAAAAACAGAGCTTTGGACTATACCATTTTCCCTGAAAGGCAATGTTTCTCTCCATGTGTTCCATACCTTGTGTGTCAAACAGTTTGGTGCTTACTTTCCCTCCATGTTATCCAACACTTACCCCACTGTTACCCTAAAAGTATTATGCGTTGTAATGCTATGCGTTGTAATGGTATGTGTTGTAATGGAATGCGTTGTAAATGTAGTTTCTAAAAATGTGTTGTAATGGCATGCGTTGTAAAATCATGCGTTGCAAAGGTAGCTGCGATGTAAAACCCGCGTTGTAAAGGCATGTGTTGTAATTGTTTGCGTTGTAACGTCATATATTCTTCAACTCCCCTCTGTCAAAGAAATTAAATGATTCCTACTTATATTTGAAGATGAAATGTGGGTTCTTGTAGACTTAACATATACTGAATTGCCTGTGTTACAATTAGTGTATGTCCTGCCAGGTGCCATAGAGTACAGTTTGGACGACCTATAACATTTGGCAACTGTCAACGATGTCAAGATCTTCTCTGCAGAGCACCGTGGAAATGTGTCCATCATTCATTTTGCTTCTGACTGAAATATTCTGACCTCTTTTCTGAATGCCTTCCTTCACACCTGCATTCAGGTTACCTATACATTAAAATCTATGGCTGTATTCACAGAGACTTTTACACACCTTTGTTGAGCTTAACTACACAGATACTGCCATTTAACAAAACATTCCCGAACATTCGTACTCTCCTCTTCTATAGCCTTAGAGCCCGCCGAAGCAGGCTATACCGGCCATGAAAGGCCCGCTCCATCATTAAAGGCCTGAGTCGAAGGCGAGGCACTTTACAAGAGAGCGGGCCTTTAATGGACAGTAGAGCCTGCTAAGGAGGGCTCTAAGGCTATTAGAACATTCCACCCCTGGAGGGCAGAATGTTCAAATTTGTAAAACAAAGGGCTCACGGAGCCTGAGGGGGTTGAAATCCCCTCGGGTTACGTGAGGCTCTTTGTTCACAGCATCAGCTGTGAACAAACATTAGAATATTGGAGCTCCAGGCTTTTACCGCCCATTAGAAGCTCGGAGCACTCCATTGTTTTCAATGGTGCACTCAACATTCCAATGTTCTAATTCTAATTAGTTCATCATCCTGCTCTTTCACAAAACTTGCCTTGCTCTTTGCTGCCAACCATTAGAACATTCTTCTACCTGCTCTGTGACCAATCTCTAGATACTATTGGGCCAAGAGTTATTAAAGCTTTACTCAATTGCAAAGTGACAGAAAGTGATGGAAAGAAACACATTGGTATTTACTTTCCAAAGCAAGGGTTATTTTACCCTGAAAAGGTGTCAGCAGAGGGCATAGCAGCAGTCTTGTGCAAAGCAGCACAGCAAACCTGGTTTCTGCACTGAATGTAAAATTAGAAAATCAGCCCCTCTATATTTGGTAAGAAACTGAAAACTTGGCAATTTGCACTCCGGGCACTATTTTCTCAAATACCTTTCTCCTGCCTGCTGTTCCAGGCAGGGCATGCTCTCGCCTAATGCTTTAAAAAATATATCTTTATAGCACGGGTGCTGAATGTATTTGCAATACAATAGGTCTTACATTTACGAGAGTTTAAGCTATTGTCATTGTAAATGACAATGTCTTTTATTTATCTTTTTTTACAACTACTCATAAATAAAAGGCATTGTCATTTACAATGCCAATAGCTCAAACGCTTGTAAATGCGAAACCGATTGCATTGCAAATGCTTGTTTTCATTTGAGAACAATGCCATGTCAGGGAGCGAAATGGAAAGGAGGTACACACATGAACAGCTGTGCCGAGACAGAGTGGCAAGCTGCTTGGGCGATGAATAACTCACGGAAATCAGTGAAGAATGGTTGTTGTTAGTTAAAAACAGGAGACCTTCATGGAGTGAAGCTAACGTTTTGGTATATGGACTTTACTTTGAAAAATGTCTGGAACTGCATCTGGAACAACCACCTGTGGATTGCCTAGATGTGGAACATTTTGTGTGACCGTTGAGGTCACATCAGAGGTTTTGCCACACAATCATGATGCCCATCAACTATGATGCACCACTATCGCCTTTTGAGCTGTTTCCAGACTATTAGCTTAAACAGGACTTGGCAACATTCAGTTTGCACAATCATGTCTTCACTTTGATTATTATCAGCAGAACAGGAGACATGAGTCTGGCCAACATACCTGAATAGCTGTATTTCAGGGTCGCCTGGTACACACATTAGAGAGATGGTATGTGCACAAGAAGTGATCCATATTATGAAAACTGGCTCTGGCTGGATTTTAACACTGCAATTCTGCCTTGCTTTTCGCTCATAATTGGATAGATTAAGCATTAGTCGGTTTGTTAGATAAACACTGCGATTTGACCATTCAGATGAGAGATGCCTGCACATCTGAGCAGTCCAGAAAGAAGTCACATTCCAGGATTCTGGTTGCTGCCCATTTTTTGACCGATATTGGACACTGACACAACAAACCCACACCCACACTGAGCTCAGCTGACGGAGTGCGTGTTTTAATTGGGAAAGCAAAGACCCCCCCCCCTCCCCCCCCCAACTGCTCCCACACCAGCTGAAGTCTGAAAAACACAGAGACACGCTGCGTTCAGGTATGCAGTGCGACACATCCCATAATACTCTAATTAGGCACGATTAGTTTACTTTATGCTCTAAGAGCAGTGCTAGAAATAGGGCGTAAGAGTTTGGAAATATATTTCTGAGAAAGATGGTAGAAATGTTTGTTGTATTTACATTTCTTGAAAACCCTAATAACATCAATATGCTACATTTGACTTATAGTCGAAGTATATGTACTAAGTAGCAGGTTACGGCAATAAATGTTTTTGAAATGTACACTGTGTCAATATTAGTACAGATGCTTGAGTGTGACATTCCAAGTAAAAAAGGTGGATTTCCCAATCACCCCTGCGTCCCTGAGAAGAGAGGGACTGTGTTGTTTACCAGAAAGCACGTCTCCCCCATGAAATAGAGCAGAGTTCAGTTCAGCAGCAAACCAGATTTGCCTTCCTCATACATAACACATTCAACTAAGTCTTTGTGTTATAGGGTTAGGGATTAAAACCCAGAAGACTTAGGGCATACCCCTAAGAATAAAAAAAATCCATAGTGAAGCAATTCATAAAAGTTAAATTGTGCCATGCATACATTCAGTCACTAAATGCCAATATATTCAGTTTAGATTAGTATCTTCTATTGAAACAGTGGAGACTTAAAGTGAGTTGTTCATTAGTTCATAACAACTTTATCTAAGGCCCTTGATGTATATCTATACCTAATGACCAACATCCTAAATGCTATTGGCTCACCTTAATTATGTTGTCTGTAGCGATGGAAAATATTTTGTTATCATCTGCAGAGATGTCTACATGAAATATTGGAGCAGTATGCCCAATTAACTTGCCAGTAGTCCTCCTGAAAATGAAGAATATATACAAAATGTAACAACATGTGTTGAATTTATCATGGCATAGATACAGCAGATATTGCAGATGTTGAAAGGAAAAGAGACTAAAAGGTCAAACCCAGAAGGCGGCCAAGATGACGGGAGCAGTTTGAGGAAGCTCCTCACCTCCTTTGCCATCCGCATTAATCTTGACATGTTAAACGACGCACTCGGGGCCTGTTGCCTTGCCCACACCCTGAATGATCCCACGGTTGCTGCGTAGAGCAGGAGCTGTTGGAGCAAGGGAGCGGCGTACTATTGGCCCCTGAACCTGCTGGAGTGAGGCAGACTGCTATTGGGTGCTGCTGGGGGGAGGGGGAATAGTGCTTCCTTGTGGAGTGCAGCTGGTGATTGTGCTCCCCAGGGACCGCAGCCCGCTTGATAAAGCAAAAGGATTTGCTCCCCAAAACATCCCTTTAACTTTCCAGGGGGAGGACTGCCTGCTACCACTCTGTGGCCCGGATGAGTGGTGCTCTGTTACTGGCGCCATGACACAGAAGCCGACCTGAATCAGGCACTGTAGCCCCCCTATACATTGGAAGCCCTGCCGGGGCGTGACTCCTCTGGGCCTACATTTAGTGGGTGGTGGGAGACTTGACGGAACACTCCTGTGCCCCCTTGCCCCGGTACTGCAGAGGCCTTGGGAGGAATAGTCTGCCTCAGTGCCCAGAGGTCATATACTGCTGAGGGGCCACCACTCCTTCTTGCTCAGTGCCTCGGATGACTGGACTTTTCTGGTGCTGACCTTACCTCAGGGGCAGCCTGGCGACTCATGCTGCCGAAGGGCAAGCGGGCCAGAGGAGGACTCCCTTGCATGTCCATTTAATCCTTCATGCTGCCATACCCTGGTATCTCCGCCACCTGAGACGCCCTAGATGCTTTTGCTACCCAACGGTAAGGGGGCAAGGGAAGAGCCCATCACACATCCTTGGCTTCTGAACCTGGTCTTACAGCGACTATAAAGAGTAGGAACACTCAGACCCAGACCAAGATGGACTACTTTACTGCAGCGCTGGCGGGCTCTGTGGGCTTGGCGAGACCCCCTGGAGCGAATGAACCCTCCGGACACGCCCAACTAATATGGCCACTATCCTCAAGGCCATACAAGACTTGAAAGTTGTCCTCGAGAACAGGGTGGGTGAAGTACAGATGGATGTAGCGCTCATCTGCCAAGACCTCCGAAACTTTGCCACCAAGTCATGGAGAACAATTGCCAGGGTATCTTCAGTGGAAGACAATGTTTCTGTCCTGAGACGTCAGGAAGTTGGACTGCTGACCTCGACGAGAATGCTGAAAATTGCTCCTTTTGAAATAATCCCCCAGAGAGTCAGAGCCATGAGATGCTGCAAAGTTCCTAGAAGACTGTTTTGTTTATGGAGCCCAAAGTCAGCTCTCGCCATTGTTTGTAATGGAACGCCCCATAGATCCTTAGCCCGGCACCCCATCTGGTGCCCAGCATGCCCATTGATTGCCAGGATCCTAAACTTTTGGGACAGGACGTGATCTTCAGAGAGGTCCGGGAGCAGTCTGACCTCTGTTTTCAAAATGCACACAACATGCTCTTGACTCACTAAACCAGGGCCGTCCAGCAGTGTTGCCACTCAATCACAGAGGTTAGGCAAAAACGCTAGGTGCTTAAATTTAAATATATGCTCCTCTTCCTGGTGAAACTGAAGGTCTTCTTTATCTCCAAATCATACTTTTTGGTACTCCTGAGCAGGCCTTGGTCTTCATTGAGGAGAGAAGAGACCCACGTGAACCCCCGGACGGGCCATGGTGGTGGCCCACGCTGCAGTGCGGCAGGTCGATACCTGAGGCCACAGTGGAAGAGATAAACTCGCTCCTGGGACGATGGCTGGATGGGCTCTTCGGACTCAGAGCCCTCTATACTCGGACAGCCAAATGAGTCACCACAGGAACAGGCTTCCCGGGGGAGGGTTCCTTAACTGACTCTAACAAGGAATGTACCTACTGTTCTCTGGGGCAAAAGGCTGGTGGTTGTACCCCGCAGAGACTTATTGTTATCCCTGGTAACTGTATGTCACACTCATCTTGATTATCTTTGGTATTGTGTCCTACTTGGGGGAAGTCTATTTAGCTTCCTGTGTTCCTTAATTGCTCCTCTATCTGTTTTCTATTTCTTTTTGTTCTGCCTCCATCAAGGTCCAGTTTGGGCGACAGATGCTTCAGGGGTGGAACTACGTGGTGGGGGAGGGAGTTAGGGCGAATAAAGGGGATGGTTTGTTGTATCGGTTTATAATTTGTTAAGGTTGTATCCACCAAAGTGTTATTTCACACCTGTGGTGCAACCCATGAGTGGCCCAAAACTCCCCCCTTCCACTGATGCCCCACCTGCACCCCTGGAATTACTGCACCTCGCTGCTGTCCCTCAAGCCCACCAACAACCTCCATGCCGTCATTAAACTTTTCTTGGAATGTGAATGGCCTCTTGGACAGCATCAAACGCACTAATGTCCTGCGTTTTGCCAAATGCTTCCAGCCTGCCATTCTAATGTTGCAGGAAAATTACTCACTTACTGGGCACCCAATGAACCTTCCTCCGGCGCTACGCCTATAACAGGGTGTTCCACACGGGCTTCACTTGAGGCTCCCAATCCTGTTACATAAGGGGTTCCCCCTGGCAGTTACTAACACACACATAGACCCCCTGAGAAAAGACGTGGCGATAGAGGTCCTCCTCAAAGGCCACCACCTTAACTTCATCTCAATCTGCCTACCTAACCAAGCACCAGTAGTTGCACTATCCTCAATGACTTCCTTGCTTGCAAATCTTCCAATAGGCGTATCGGTCTTTTGTAGTGACTTTAAAGCAGTGCCCAACCTGGACCCAGATGCAACTTGTCATCCCACTCAGGGGCGCATTTCCTGTGCATATCAACCTTCGGCCTGGATGGACATGCTGGAGCTCTGCGACGTGCGGAGAGTCTTGCCACCCTGGTACCCACCAAGGCAGTGATTCGGGGTCTGGCAAAGGGGTTTGTCCATAGGAATGAAAGGGAGGAGATAGTGCAAATCACAGTCCTCGAAACTGCGGTCCACGCCCTGGAATGTGGGGCCCCTGACCGCCTCACCTCTATACATTACGCATGCTTCAAAACGGGCTCAGTTAAGGTAGCACATCCTTAAAAGAATCCTGGGAAAGTTTTAGCATTGGCACTAGGAGGCTTGATATTTAATTCTATATTTAGCTATTTTGCCTATATCTGCTGGTTGTGCACTCTATCTTAAAATATTGGCCAGGCTCCACAACACATTGTCATTTCTTTGATGAGAGAAGCCCTGAGTCACACTATTGGAACCACTTACACCCCATTTGTTGTATACTAAGTATATGATAAGAAAAGAGGGCTGTAATCCCATCATAATTTTATGTTACCTATGGAGGAGAAAACACAGAGTCTCATATTCAAATTACTAAATATGGCATAGTGAAAAGGTTATGTGCCTTGAAACAAGGAGTCTTGTACTGTGTTGTTGGTACTCCTGGTTCATCAAATTATTTGATCATGGTTAAATCATGTCCTTCCTATGGTTTTGTCAATCATTTCCACCATTTGATAGAGGTGGTTGAGCCACTGAAAGCTCAGGCCAAGCTCAAGCCACATGCTTGGCTCTAGCTCAGCTCAAAGTTCTCTTGGATCCTCCAGCTCAAAACGAGTCGAGCCTTCATGTGGCTTCTGTCTGCAATCCTCCCTCTATCCTCGTTTGCCAAGAATTAAAGACAAAGCATTAACATTTGATGTAAAACAAGAGGAATAGAGAGAGAGAGGGAGAAAGAGAGAGAGAGAGAGAGATATGTATCTAGTGGCTGAATTGCACAGTGTGAATCCAGAAAACCTGGGATCAATCCCAGCTTCACTGCTTGACCAAATTGTGTGATCCTAGAAAACTGTTTTATTTCACCCTGCCTCATATTTTTTCATATTCACAAATTGGAGGACATTAAATTACATGAGTTCTGGATGTTCTCTGTACAAAATAATGTTTCTTGTGTTTATTTAAAAGACTAAAATGTTATTCTATGTACAGTAACAACCTAGGGGTCAATTACGATGCCGTCTGGATAGGCTTCGAACAGCATCCGATTTGGTCAAATCCAATTCGGAAGCCTTGTTTCCGACCGACTCGGACACAGTTCCTAAAGACCGATCATGATGTTCTGAAAGCGTTCGAAACTGTCCGACTTGGTTCCGAATGGCATTTGGAGTAACGGTGTCGTTCGGAGCTAACTCGTACAGGTTTATGGGCTGTGTTTCCTGAAGAGCGATTAGGATGTTGGATGTGGACAACCTTTCTGAATCGGTTGTTCAAACGGTTGTTCGGTTGCCAGAATCTGAATTTGGGGGACAGTAGCCCCCTTCACCCTGGGCCCTCCGAATCGGGCCCATGGGGGTACTCATGGGTCCCCTCTTTCCCTGCATGTACAGTGTGGCAGGTACCATGGGGTGCCTGCCACAGGGTGCAAGGTTTTCCCCAATCCCCACTTTTCTCAATGGGAGCCTGTGTTTTCGTTCTGAACACAGGCTCCAATTGAAGTCAAGGAGAGTCCGACCGAATGGTGTTCAGGCACTCCAAAACCGATTGGGTTGCACTGCTTTCCAGATGGGATCATAATCGTCCCCCTAGTATTAACAGAGGGTGTACATGACACCTGGCTTTCGTTTTGGTTCACTAATAGCCTTTTTATCAAAGCTGGGGAGAGGGCATGAATATTTCTAAGTTAATCTTTGAAAACCATCACTTTTAATTGCTAAGTAATGCAGTGATATATTCTGATATACTAAGGTGAAAAATGTACACGTTAGGGAAATACGCTTTTCTAATTTTATCTTATTGGTACATGTTTGGTGTATGAAGTCTTTAAACATGAGGGCGTTCCTAAAGGTAATTGGTGCTAGACATATTCTGTGCTTCTTTCCTTTACTATAATTAACATAAAGATATGCTTGTTTTTGTGTAACTTACTTCTGCCCACAATTAGTCAAGTAAACAGCAGCCCAGTGCTGTTGTTCTTCAGGGGACCATATGCAAAGGTCATGGCTCCGGGTCCATACAATGAGTATCTCTGTGCCACATCATACGCCATATCACTATCCTCGTCTTTGCCTCTGCATGCTTGCAGGTGGGGGCCATGCATCTATTTTCAATGTACTTTCATGCATAAACTAAAGGCCAGATTTACTAATATGTTACGCAAGCACAGCACAGAGCAGCAACCAAGGTTTCTGCGCTTCTTTGCGTGCGAGCAGGACAACACCATATCTTAGCACCACCTATATTGGTCTCTTACCAAGCGCTGGCACACAATTTGGCTGCCTTATGTAATGCACACACCTTTGCACCTTAGGACAAAGGTATTTGTGTGATGTCTAGCACAGGTTTTGTACTGCAAGCGTACCCTTCCCGTACATAATATCGTGCTCAAATATTTTCCACTTTCTATGTGGGCTGTACAGTGCAGCACACGAGCAACCTGAGCAATGTTTGGAGATAAAGAAACTTTTCTTCTAGATTCAAGTAGGATTATTTTCTTTTACGCAAAGCCTTTTCTACAAATATTAATAGACAGCATTTTGCGGCAAAAACCATGGATGTTTGCATGGAAACGCCCATGTACCACCCATGGGAGCCCCTTTGATGCAAAGTTATGCAAAGTAGCAAATAGCGCTACTTTGCATTTCTTTTAAGCAGCTTTCCGGTTTAAATACCATTTTGTGCTGGAAAGTAAATAACAAATCAACACTTTGCGCTGTTTTGCATCACTTTAGCTGACTTTCCACAGGTGCAAAAAGTTGATAAATCTGTCCCTAACCCTGTAATTGAATTATTTACTGCATGATTTTCAGATAGCACAGCATTAGTTGCTGCTCCATGTTTCCAAGCTGTGCTGTGGGCAGCTCATACTTTGACTCAAAGTGTTACCACATTATATTACATTCTTCAATTTTGCAAAATCGAGCGAGGAGTGGGGCTATATGATACGGCTCCATGGTGGCAACAGAAAACTGGTTTTCTAAAGCTAATGTACACAAATCTGTGTTTGAGAAAATAATTACCCTGGCATGTATGGGTTCCACATGCGAATAATCCTGTCGAGTCCACCCGTCACAATGAGATTGTTTGCTTTACAGAAGGCAAATGTTTTCACTCCTTTGTAGACTTGGAATACAGTGCAGTCTCCTTGAGCTCTCCTCTGCGGTGATCTTTGCATCACTGGCACTCTTTTTACTTTGGATTCTTTCCCGAGGTCCTTGATGTCTCTCATCTGTTGCTCAACGTTTGTTGTTCCAACTGTGCACCCTAAAAGATCAAGGAACTGATTAAAATATATACCGTTCTGTTCACCCACGAGGTGCACATCCTTATGTTTTCATTTCTCTTGGAAAAAAAACCTGCTTCCACGCTTTGACCTCATCCGAAAGAAAGCTTCTTTGCTTTGACCTCATGTCAAAGGAGGCTTCCCTACTTTCACCTCTTGCACTACCATTGGTCTCCCTCTCCTATGTACCTGCCAACGTTGTCTTCTCTCCCAGTGTTCAATTTCTGTATGGATGGCACATGTCATTTAAGTTTTACTGCACATAAATTGCTCATGAGGAGAAGCGCACACACCGGTATATTTAGTTTGTTTAAAATATTTGTTTGGTGCCAACAAATCATTGTCAATGACTGTGTGAAAAATAACCTCATTACTCTCAAATCATGAGAGCCTCCTCTTTCCTCTGGTTCCTTCCATGCCATGAGTTTGATTTGCACGCCTACATTTGATGGTTAAAACCATCTTCTTTCAATAATAAGCATTGGGAAAGTCAATAAGTCTGACCATGGCAAACGACCATGCTGACACTCATAGTACAAGAGAGCCAATGGATGAAGAAGGCTACCAGATGTCCCATTCTTTATGCAGTGGTGAGTGGAATCAAAATGTGAATGAGACTAATGGATAACGAGTGCAGGCTGAAAGCCCTTGTATGCACATATATATATGTATGTTTATTATGAATTGTTTGGAACTTATGAGGCTGTCGAGACAGCTAAAGCTGTCCAGACGTGCAAACTGGGCCTCTTGCTCCAACTTTAAACACTCCTATGTTGAGGTAGATGCATGCGCCCAAAACTATACATATCTGGGGTAAGCTTAAATAGGTTAGACTTCAGTAACATTTATCTGGGAGTATTGTACACAAGACTGCATAACGGAGAGTGTGCATCTATAGTTACAAGGCTTTACCATAAAAGAAATAAATTTACACTTTCAAAGATTTTTGTATACTTTATTTGATCCTACTTCATTGGGGGAGCTGCTCAAAATATAACTTTCTAACTAGGTTCCTAACTTCAGTTATACGTTAATGCAGACTGACTACACTTTCTTCCACGCTCTGCACTTCCATATACCTTGCAGCTGTGGAAGAGGGAGGTTGTATTTTACCCAAGGTTCTACATCCCCATACAATGCAATCACGTGTCCCCCGCAGAGGCACAGAGAAAGTCTTGGCAGATCTCTTTTTTCGTGCCCTTGACACATTTCAAAACCTTCCTCTATAGCAATCCTGGTGAGAGTATTTGTGAGTTTTTCAGATGCTATCCGTGCCCCAGCGCCATTCATCTTAGACACCACCTACACAGCTTCTGAATGCTGCCCTATGCCAGGGGCAAAACCCGGAAAAACAGATAGAGCAACTTGGCACACATTGTAATGTGTCCTAGAACTTTCCCTTCCAAAGTAGTGATTGTTGAATCAATTAACACTGGATAACTTAAATAAATGGGTCACCATCAGTAAATGTTTTCTTTTAGAGCAGGTAGGCTTCGAGCCTAATTATTAAACTTGAGACCATTGCTTGGCGTTGTGGGGCTCCACGGAGCAGATGAGTGTATTTACCTTCTTCATGGAATTAAAGGCAACATTTAATGTTTTGGCCAGTTTTGTGAGATATAATGGAGGGTTGGGGTACCAGTTGGCCTACTTCATATAATTCGTATTGTACATTTGAACAACAGGGTCAGAGCAGAGATTAACAGAGAGATCCCACTCCCATAGGAAATCAGCCTAGAACCTTCGGAATTGCTAAATCATGTGCCCCCAAGTCTGGGATCACATTAAATGCCTTCTTTTGTGCAGATAATCTGGTCATATTGGATCTAACACCTCACCTAGTGGTCTTCAGAGGAAGATTAAGGTCTTCAGAAGTACTGTGGGACCAACAAATAATAAAAACAATACATTAATCATAAATTAGGATAAAATAAGTATTATGTTTTTGGTTAGAAAAAGCTAAAAATGCACAGTTTCTTAGTGGTGCAAAGTGTGAAATGGTCGGCACTATGCTGTTTATGAGATCACTATCATGGAAAGACCACTGGGAAGGAGTAAAAAAGTCAAGTTTACAGTGTCTTTGCTGGACTCCTGATGTGTAATGCCTTGCTTGGTGTTTTATTGTTGTCCCCATTAATAATAGTCTATCAAACAACAGTAAAACCAATTGCCATCGATAGAAGTGAAGCTGTGATGCTTGATATGAAAATACAATTGAGCTAAAAGCACTTGAACAAATTCTCCCATTACCCAGATCAATTCTGGTGCAAGGTATTTGCCTCGAGCTTATATTGTGTTCTTGGAATCATCTGGAAAAAGGTAGATAAATCAACTTTATACAACAGGTTGAAAATTATTCGAGGGTTAAATTGTTTTTGCAATATTTGGTACATCTGGGAAATTGTATCTTGACAAATTTGATTAACCTGAGTTCACATATTGCTGAAATCAAAATAGGTCTTCATAGTCCTAATGGGTTAAGGAATACAGTGGTAAACATATCATTTAGAAAAAATGAAAGGTTTTAGCCAGACTAATAATTGATGGTTTGTGTAATCCAAACCCTCGCTCCAGCTGACTGAAGCTTTTTTGGTTTGGTGGTAGGAACAAGCTATCCGAATTCTCAGACCCTTGATTAAGAAAAGTACCGACATGGCGTCTAGGTTTTGGGTATGGCTAGTATTTGAAGGGGTTCATGCCATTTACAAAAGAGAATGAACCCAAATGTCCTAGCATATTTCAATTGTCATACTCACAAGTGCACTTACTTCTTGATTGTTCTTTTATTTTTAGATTTACGTCGTAAATATTTATGTGTATGTCTATTTACAATCCGGTCTTAAGGACTGTCACAATTCACAATTGGAAGATATCGATCTTGGGGTAGCCTTAGCAAGATTTCCGTTATATTTACAATACTGGACATTATACATTTTTTACTTTACAATTGATATGTATCAGGGTTTTATGTATTTATTTTATGGGCAACCTACTAAATAATACTATTTTGAAGTGAAAACTGAATTCACTCTGATGCTTAAAAGATCTGCAGCAAAAGATGTTTGCAACGGTTCAATCCTGAAATGTTAGGTATCCATGTAATGTTTTAACACAATAACCCATCACGATATCAAACAAGAAGGTTTCCTTCTGAACTCAGAGCAAACAATTTTCAGCAGTACTCCACCACAACCACTACCACAACGTTTAAATTGAAAATGCATTTTGGACACTTGTAAGGAACAACAGTAGAAGTATGACCCTGATTGTACTTAGAGAATGATCAAACAGATTGACTATTGTGCTTTACATACTGGGAGATACTTGAGGTCTAGCATTGCAATGTACTGTATTTTGTGTGATCCGTTTGTTTCTAAAATATCGCGGTAATACACATTCTAGTTCTGCAGTCGTGCTTTCAGCTGCGGCTCCGGCGGCAAGGCGGAGGGGCGTCACCCAACAGGAAAAATAAAATGATGATAACACCATGTTATTATCATTTTATTTTACAGAAGGCTCTGAAGGTGCGGGGCTGCCCACAGAGCAGAGGAAGGAGTGGTGAGCACTTTCTACCTGCGCATGATGGTTTGGCGGGCTGTCTTGGTCCAAACAAACAGTCATGCGCACTTAGCATGTTCTCCACCTGGTTGTGTTGCACACCATAGGTGTAGAACATGCACAGGCTCCCACTGACTGTCTGAGCGCGGAAACACGGTGCTCAGACCAATCACGACGCTGCTGTCATGCTGGTGACAGCAGCATTGTGATTGGCTAGGGGAGTCTGCTTTCTGCTCGACCGAAGAGGACGGAGGAGAAGCGCAGCCGGCAGTTAAGTGAATTTTTCTTTTTTTCTTAACCCCTTCTGCCCCCCACCCTACCACTACTGCCCCATAGAAGCCGCTACTGCGTGCTTCACATAATTGTGGTTATGTT
Source organism: Triturus cristatus (assembly GCF_964204655.1). Classification (NCBI taxonomy): domain Eukaryota; kingdom Metazoa; phylum Chordata; class Amphibia; order Caudata; family Salamandridae; genus Triturus; species Triturus cristatus. The sequence continues at coordinate 344,462,513 of NC_140591.1, read as the reverse complement.
AACAACTGCACAGCAATGGTGACTTGGGAAAATGCTCATTCTAGAACGGCAACCATGTTTATCATACTTGGAGAAATGTATACGCTGGCATAACATGCTTTATGTACTGGGCCATAGTGCATGTTAGCATGATGAAGGTGCTTTACATAATGGGGGCAGCAAGCATTCTAACATGGTAATGGTGCAATGCCCATGGCACAGTGAGCAGTAGGAAGACTTACTAAACAGCTCCTTCCAAAAGGGAGCAGCCCCATGGACGCCAATTCAGCAAAATGCCAGGGATAGCGGAAGTGACTTCATATGCCCCTTGACCTTCACTTTCACTCACACATGCACATGGTTCTGCATATACATGCATTCACACATACACACACATACACACACACTCTGCCTACACATGCACACACTTTCACACATACAAGCACTCTGTATTACATAAACATACTCAAAACTGCAAGCGTGCACACAACATACATACCTTTAAAAGCATTTTTTTACTTACCTCAGCTGCCAGGGAAAGTCATATTCCAGCTATGTGTACATTTTAAACTAATGGCGGACAATGTCATATTATTTACTATTAGTATAATAAAAAATTAACAAAAAGCGAGGTGAGTGAAGCCCCCACCGACGTCCATAAGTGCGATCTGCTTCTGTTCCTGCCACTGCTGACGCTAGGGGTTGCAAAAGCAGTGCCAGGGGTCACAGGGGGCATGACAGGGGTCGCAGCAGCGACCCCAGGCAACCCCTAAATGACGTCTATGATCAGCCCACTAGCCAGCGTGAAATCTGTGATGACCTCAAGCAACAATTGGGGCAGGAGAGCTCACTGAGCATCTAATTAACACCACACTGAAATGTCTACATAGTACCTAATATAAGTAGCTGCATCCTAGAATATTAGCACACCATTCAGAAGCATATCATGAAGGTAATCTGGCATACTGTGGTAGCACAGTGGTATACAATGTCATAATTCCGATAGTATTTTATTTTCTGGCACACAAATGTTGATGGGGTATTAATTTGTACAGGAACACTGTCTTATGTCAAGCACTGTGTCCTGATAAAATATTAACACTGGATTCATATTTTTCTAAGGCTGTCTATCTATGAGAAGAAAAAAAGTGTTTTATTAAATCTGATGGTAAGAAGGAGACTGTTTGTGAACAGCAAGTCTGGAAACAGCAAAGAACAGATGACTTAGTAGACGTAGGAGCTTCACCAGCGTGTCAGTTGCATTATTTATATAATAATATGTTCTAGGCAGAAATTTATTTCAGCAATCGACCAGTGGAACAGAAGTAATACGCAATAGTGATAATGCGCAGAGTTGGCTCTTCCCACACTGGTGAGAGATACCTTAGGGGGTAAAAGCCCTGTCAATGTGGCAGAAAAATCTAAATGCAACAGCAGTTCCCCTGTTGCTGTTGTGCAGGTGTTTCTTCCATCACATGGGTGACTTGGTGGTTGGACCACCCAACCTATTCACTCCTTTACTATACATACAATACAAGCAGATAGGACTCCCGACAAGGATCTATCGCGAACAACTCGTGAGCATTATTAAGAGAGTGTACATCTTACCCAGTACTAAAGCTGTAGGCTGGTGGTTTGAGGTGGAAATGATTGCCTTGATGGAATCGTAGTACTTCAGCTAGAAGAAAAACAGAAGCAATGAGCACTGCTATAGTGGAATAAACAATAACAAATAATAGATTTTTAGTTTATGACAACACTGTGTCAGGAAAGATTTAAAGCGACAACATTAGTAACACTGCCACTGCATCATAATTTAGGGACTACAGCATAGGTCTTCTCTAATATCTGTATGCGAGTCCCACAACCAAAATTGAAAGAAACTTTTCTAGGGTAACTTTGCTTGTTTGATGTTTAGTATTTGTTTTCTTCATCGACATACACAAAATGTGCTACTGCTGTCAGTGCATTTTTAGGACGAAGGGAACACCTAAACTTACACATAGAGTGCAAGTTGTATTTGTGGATTTTGTGATGATGGGAATACCTAATTAGGAGGAACCATATTGAGATTCTGAGCTCACTTATTTACCATTGTTTGTGTTATACTTTTTTAAAGTTTATAGGCTGTCATACCTCAAGTATCCAAGTGCTCTGCAAAGACAATTATATTAGGGAGGGTTATATCCGAAAAATATGCGAGTTTTGAGCCATCTACCAAAAGCTAGTAAATTGGGTTCTAATTGTAGTAGAAGTCTGGTGCATAGGCTGGGTACTCTTGAGACAAACTGATGACTTGTGAATGTGAATATCCATACAGAATAAACTTATAAATGGCACAGTAAATTTCATCTAAGAATAAATGGGTAATTTGTGAAATAGATTTGTTTTGTTCAGGCAGTGAAGCACTCTGTTGTAGAGACGTTTGTGTGCACCCGAGTCTGACCTCTTGCTGAAAAAGCCGTACACCTGTCCTGAAGCACAGAAACCCTTTCTTCTAAGAGAGTAAAGGATCCTGCAGCATGAGTGACTGTACAGAAGGAGTTAGGTGTAGCATGTCTTCAGCGTGTGGGACACCCAGAAGAAGAAGACTGCAGAGAGACGTTGGTAAACCCCAGTGTCTGTGAACATTTAGACTCCCTTCGGTGGTTCCTAGAGGGAACCTCGAAGATTGAGACACTGATTACAGAGACCTGTGTGGCTGTGATCACGAGACAAGACAACCCGTCTGTGATTGCTGCGTAATCATCCGAGTATTGGCCTGTGCGTGGCTGTTTTATCATCTGCGTATGGGCCTTTGCTTGCCCACATCATCAGCAAGGTATTGGCCTGTGTGTGGGTGCATTATCACCATAGACTTGGCCTGTGTTACTGCATTGTAACCAGCCTGTACAGGACTTCAATGGATGGCCTATGCAGAGCCTCCACTACCTATAATGAATTTGGATGGTCAACTCCACATTTGCTAGGCAGCCAGCTTAGCAGCCATTGTGGAATATGCCAATGGAGCTACTAACTGGTTACCAACTGGTGTACCAGCTATCTCAAAAAGATGATTGGCTGTGTACGCTGAGCAAGAAGCCGGGCAGATGCTCTAAGGAATTTTTCACCACATGTAGTAGGAAACTTCAGACTGACCCATGATAGTCTGTGCTCAAGCTTGTCAAGTTGTGATGCTGCACCAAAGCTCTAATCATGCTAATACCTCTTACCTTCAGGGTAGGGACCAGCTAGATCATTGATTTAACAAATGAGGGAGAAGGATGCAGGCTTAGCACTGTTTGATAGCACCCAGGGACACTATATTGTATTGGTTTGCGTTAGTGTTGTTTCTTCCTTGAAAGATGACCACTAGAGCGGGCATTTGTTTACAGCGCTGTTACTGTCGAGCTCTGAGCTCGAGCACCCCCACACTACCTCCCAGAGAAGCCTGTGGCTGCTCACCATCAATACCACTGAGAGTCAAGTGCTGAAGGGGTTGTACTTGGCCCAGTTTGCAGAGGCATAGTAGGATGGATCCCAAAGGCAAACAACCTCAACCCCAAGGGTTGACGACCATTAGCTGTTGCATGTTCACCCCGTCCCCCCCAGAACGGGGTTTCTCACACAATAACTGAAACATGAATTGACATAATATTGCCTATAAAATAGTATCAACTTGATTTTATTTTGAGGTAGATTTTTGTGTTGTGCCTGCTACCCCCTTGTAGCACCCTAAACATCTAGCGCCTGGGCGAATAAAGAGGAAGAAGATCCACCCAGGGGCCGTTGGATACAAGTAAAACAAATATGCAAATATTCAAAGACAAACATGCATAAAAAACAGAAAGCCACATTTTACTATACTAACGTAAATCAATGGGTAATTGTGTGAAATAGGTCAATAGGACAGATGCTCAGTTTTCCATTAAATCATTGTAATACTAGGTTTTTTGGCTTTGAAGTCATAATTATGCGCCAACAATGAGTCCAAGAAGCTTATATTTATGAATGTGACTAATATCTTTCTCTTTCTTGTGCCACCGTGGCTGCTCCTTATCTCTAAAGCAGTTGAGCTTTTCACTTATGACCTCTACCTTTAATTTGATAACAACCCCAGGCTTTACTTTAATCCTCCAGTGTCAATCTTTGCATCTGTTGTCTGTTTGTGTTTTTACCTGCGTGACCCAATCTTCATGCACTTTCCAGCTGATGAATGTGACATGAGGCGAAAGCGTTGCGTAGTCAATTCCTATGTTAGGCATGTTGTCTACTCTTGGCAGCTTCTTCCAGGTTCTGAATATCAAAGAACAAGAAGTAGGTTTACTCTTAGACAAGTTATTTCAGTGGTAGTGTCTTTAAGAAGAGTGGAGAAGAGGAGACTAATGGCCTCAAAGAGGAATACAACCATATGGTATCTGTTATCAGAGGTCAGGGTGAGTTCACGTGTGTGTAATAGCTGACCGTGTTATGGCAACTAATCCTGGATGTCAGTGATTGATGTGTAATAAACAGAGCCAAGGGGGTAGGTTCTGTCCTGAAGGCCATGCATTTGGTGAGGGTGTGGCAATATTTGATGAAGGGATAGGTGGCTACAGAGATTGGAGGCCTAGAGGGATGCCAATCGTCTTGTTTCGTCTTTCCAAACCTTCATCTGAAGTGTGTGTAACAAATTACCACCTTGTCTGTGTTTACTTTTTAGTTAAAATTCATCTGAGTTGAAAAGCTTATGACGTCAAAACATTTTCCAAATGAGTGTCAATAACCTTTGGTGAATTGTGCTGGCGGGATATCAAGTTTGTCTTTATTGTAGTTTTCGTGTAACAAGACCATTGTGCAAGACGGGTTGACATACACATTTTGTAAAGGTAAATCTGCCTCTTAGGCTATATCTGTCACTGTGTTTATAAACTAATGTGGAAGGATAGCATAAGCAGTGACCACAAGTTACAGAAACATGACAGCTTTCATAGAATCTTATTTTCTAATAGATTATCCTGAACATACAATCGAAGAACGATACGTTGAATTTTAAATACTAACCTGAGAAGTTCTCCCACAGATGTCAAAAGTAGAATGTTCACACATCCCTGTGAAAACAGAGATAAAAACAAATAACGTTACACTCCTGTGTTGCTGCACACGTATCTACTCCTACATATGTGGGTTTTAAAACTCACAATCATTTTCCTTGAAAAACATCACTGACAGGCAAAGGAATACATGTATTATCTCTTGGGGTGATGACCCCCTGTTGTCTTGTGAGCAAAAAGAGTACGTAAAACATATTGCTGGTTGGCACCTTATACTCAAGAAAGTTCACACGTATGGGTGCAACCACAGGTTAATTTGTTCTTAAGGAGAGGCCGTTAGCGTTACGTTTTGATCGCCAAGCGCTGTAAGAGCGCCACCGGTGCTATCGGTGCTGCCGCTGCTGGAGGCACCGTTGAAAGCATCGGAAAGCCGCAGACTGGCCTGACCTGGCCTGACCTCTACCCTATCCCCAACCGGACCACAATTCTTCGAGGTGAGGTTTCCGGCCCCTCTGACCCGCGGAAAGGTTGTCTGATGCGGTCGGAGCCGCAGGCACTTTGCCGAACACTATTACCTGGTGCAGTTCGGAATTCGCGAACTCTTCCCTAAACGCGGCAGGAGATCTCTAAGCACTCCTGAGAGCGATCCACAGAGATTCCTATTGGCACTTGATGTAGCTCTGACTGGTGTAAAGTGCCGCGTGGAGGAGCTCACACTGTGTGGAGGAGGTTCTGCTGATTTGTTGTGCTCTGCCCGGCGGAGGTAGCCCTGGGACTGGGACATCTGGTTCCTGAGGGCACCCGAGCAGGCGCGGGTGGCAGAGGAGAACGGAGGACGGTGTTTAGGATACAGCAGGCTGTAAGGAGGAGGACAAGAGAAGGGTATTGGATGGAACATGAAGTGGCTGCTGGGACAAGTGACATGAAGTGCTCTCCTGAGGGTTGTCTAGTTAATGAATTGATCTGAAAACTGGAGTGGATTATCAGGAGGATTTGTTTGGTGACTACTGGCGTACGGGACTGCGAGGACCAGCAGCCCGGTTCTTTCATCAGCTGTGCCCTCTTTCCTTTGTCTCCGCCCCTGCCTGCAGCTCGTAGGTGTTGCCCCGCCCATTCCCTAGGGGGTTTATACCACCTCTTCACCCGCGGGACACGCGCGTGCGCATGCCAGGTGAAGCCTGGGCCGAGGGCGGGCCCGTTTTAGCCCGTACGAGACTGAGAGAGACCGGACCGGGCCATCCCATTTCCGCTTGCTGTAAGTACGCTTTTCACATCTGCATAGTCCAAGACACAAGAGAGTGGAAATTCCCCACTAGCATTATTATGGCTTGCAATTTGAGGAGTAAGACTTCAGCTGATAGAGCCCAACTAACAGGAACTCTAGATAACTTCATTACCAGGGCCAACTCATGATTGATCAGGGGATAACCCTTATGGAGACACGAGTGTCGCAAGATCTTGTGATGGCTAAACGCTCTTCATTGGGTCACTTTGCCACTGCGCGTACACCGGAGCGCGACGGCTGTAGTAATTTGTCTTCTGTTGAGGCACTTGTCCAACCCCCTCTTTCCTCACAAGACAATGAGTCTATAGCATTAATCTCGAACTCTAAGACAACGGAACCTTCTATGGATAATGACCCCTCGATTTTGGCTAACCCCACGGAGAAATTGGGAATTCGGAATCCTAGGGAGAGACTCACAGGTGCTAAGTCAAAATCTAAGAAGAAGCACATAGCCACTGATTCATCTCGTACTAGGAAGTTGAACATGGCCAAAGGACCAGGTGCTAGGGTTGTAACACCATCCATTAATGGATGTAATGTCCCTAGTGTTCCAACTAAGCATGGCCTGCCAGCATCAAATGTATTGAGCTTAGGGCCGAAGGAGATAAATGTCGCCCAGCTTCCTAGTGGAATACCAATGTCTGAGGATCTCTTGTTTACAAAACTGGGCGCTTTATGGAGATCTACACTGGGTCCATTGGAAGAGAGACTTGGCCGAATTGAGCATCAGCTTTGCCAATTAGAATCCGCCTTAATTGATGCTCAGGTCGGCATAAAGTCAAAGTCAACTGGCCCGAGAGTCGATAACTCTGTAACTAACCCTGTGTCTGAAGGAGCCAGATTAGATCATACTCAGCCCCAATTAGAGCTGCCCTCCTCAAATGCCAACAAAGTCCAATTCCCAATAAGGGCCGATTCCATGCTCTCAGTACCTCAAAACTTAGTTACGCAGTTACCGGCTCAGGTGGAATCCCAGGGGGTTAATATAATTGATCTACCGCCAGAAACCAGTCCATATCTGGTTGTACTGGCGGGGATCCCTGAGATAACAAATCCAACCCAGGAATCTTTTGCATCACTAAAAAATAAAGTAACACACTGGCTCAATATTAATAGACCATTACCGCATCATATTACTAGTGAAATTATGATGGTATGTAGGGTTCCCTGGTTGGGCCGCAGCCCAAAGACCATCATAGGTGACTGTGTGCTGATTAATTTCAGGGATCCCAGTACAGTGGAGCACATTTGCAGCTGGAGTCACAATATTAGCGGGTCAACTATCCATTCCCTTCCCCTGTCATTTTTCTACCCTGTAACACCGGATTGTGGAGGTGGATGGCCTTGGGTAACACATCCGGGTAGAAGAAGGCCAGCGAGGGGTCGGCAAGGGCATTTAATTGACCAGTTTAATGTACCCACGCATAACCGGTTTAGTGGCTTGGAGATGGTGGATTGACTACGGTACACTAAGTTGAACACCTCCTGTTCTATTCTATGTAGGAGTTATTCAAATTCAACTGGAAAATCAGAGCTTTCTAGCAACGGTTCACTCTCCATTTCCAAGGATCCTGCCCCCCATCCGCAGGCCCCCAACATGTTACTCGTTCCTGAAGCTCCAAGAAGCAAAGAGTTCTATCCCACACCACAGACCCTAGAATCGAGTATCTTGAGAGAAGTACATTTGGGCAGCACTGCACTCGGTAGTGACGTAACTGGCAGAGACCAAATTGCTAACAATGCCACTCCCTTGAAGCTTCTAAAAATGTTATCTGGGAATGTGGCAGGCCTGACGAATAAACTACACTGCATGGAGTGGGGGGACATGGTGGACCAACACGATATTTGTCTTTTTCAGGAGACTTGGGCCAGGGAAGAACATTTTAGAGCGGGATTTGCCAATTATTTTGTTCCTGCCAGGTGGGGAGGCAAAGGTAGACCTTCGGGCGGTCTCACCATTTGGGTCGCTCTTCATCTAGGCTGCATGGTGGAGAACCTGCCCACTCATTCTGATGATGTTCAATGTATTAGTATTAAATGGCCCAATTCCGTCAAGTTAGCCATTGTGAACGTATATTCACGCCCTGTAAGCTTGGCCACAGAGTCCCCTACTATAGATGTACTGTCCAACTTTCTTAGTTCATTCCCAGGTGACTCTCACCTCTTGGTAGCTGGTGATGTGAACTGCCACTATGAGCCCCTCCTGGGAAAAAATGAAGGGGCCCTAATGGGAGAGGATGACTATTGGGCTATTCCACCTTGCCAATCCCCCCGTCCAAAAATATGGTCTCCATTGGCGATTCAGATCTTGTCTCTTACTTTAAATAATTCTTTAAGGGCTTGCAACGGGCGTACACCGTCCGATATTCCGTCGATTTGCACCTTTAATAAGAGGGGCCAAGAATCTCGCCTGGACTATATTATGGTCGAAACAAGGTTGTGGCATAGAGTTGTTGACTTCAGGGTAATCCAAAGGACAGATAGCGATCATAATGCGTTATGCTTTGAAATGAAACCCCTAGGTCCATCTGAAACTTCAAGCTCGGTCATGAATGACCCAGATGAAGGGCTGTTGCTCTCCAATAACAGACGTAGGGTAAAATGGGGGAATCTATTGCAATCACGTGATGATCTAGGAAAATTATATGACACTGTCCTCCCCAGATTAATGGAGGTTGAGGCTTTAATTACTAAAGTCCCTAATCCGGATTTTAATGAAAAGTTAAGGTCTATTCATTCGGCCCTAGTTTCCAATCTAGCTGAAGTCCTTAATCCCCTGGCTCCGTCAAAGAAGAAAAGAACTCCAGCTGTGTCCTGGTACAATTCTACTTGTAGAAAAGCTAAGTCGCAGCTGATTATAGCAGTCAAATCGGCAACATGCAAAACACAAGTCAGGGATCGGCGACTGCATTATTAGGTGGTAATGGCCAATGCAAGGAAAGACTGGGACTTGGACAGGTGGACTAATTTAACTGCTGCTCTCGAAGCTAGGGACGCCCGCAGATTTTGGTCATTAGTTAGTACTGGGTCGGGGGAACTCAGACCGGCGATAGAACCTAATATTGCTCCAACGGTATGGGAAGCACACTTTGAAGCTTTATATTCAGATAATCAGCCATAGGATGTTATGTTGGTACCCTTGGCTTTACCCACTTGTTCGGAGGTTCTAGAATTCTCCTTGGAGGAGGTAACTTGCGTGATTCGCAAACTTGCTGTGGGTAAGGCACTGGGGCTGGATAAACTCCCGGGGGAGTTATTCAGGCACCAACCAGGGATTTGGAGACCCTACTTTGCCATCCTCTTTAATGCAATCCTTAGAGGTATGCAAGTTCCAGATACTTGGTTGGGAGCGGAGATTGTCCCGATTTTTAAGAAGGGCTCTCCTCTGCTCCCAGTCAATTATAGGCCTATTAGCCTCATAGATGTCCCGCAAAAAATGTTTGCGCGGCTGGTTCTGGATCGTCTGATGGTGTGGATAGAGGAAAATGATATTCTAACTCCTCTCCAAGCAGGCTTCAGGAGGAACACATCCACCATGGACCAGATCTTTCGCCTGATATTACTATACTGGAAAACGGCAAAGATCGAGGGTCTCAGTCTCTACATGGTGTTTGTGGACCTCGGGTCCGCATTTGACTTAGTCCAACGGGACAAACTTTGGGGGGTCCTCAATAATCTTGGTGTTCCGAGACAAATTCTGCAGGTACTGATGAGATTACACGAGGGGAACTTTGCCAATGTTAGAAGTGGTAGAAACGGGGCATTGTCTTCAAGGTTTCCGGTTGGTAGAGGTGTGAGACAGGGTTGCGTCTTGACACCAACCCTGTTCTCCCTCTTTATCAATGGTGTAATTGCTCATTTGGAAAATGTACCAAATAATGACGCCCCAAGGTTGGCAGATAGGAGGGTTCCGGCGATCATGTTCGCCGATGATACCCTCCTTCTTTCAAAGTCCCCCATGGGAATTCAACATATACTGAATGGCTTTGAAGATTTTTGTCGCATTTGTGGTCTGGATATAAATGTAAATAAAACAAAATTTATGATATTTAATCCTCCGCCTTCCACTCGCGCTAGCCCGACCCTGGGGAGTGAAAGGCTGGAAAGGGTCAAAACATTTCAATATTTGGGGGTTACCCTTGAAGAGAATCTTTCCTGGGGTCCGCAGCAGGCCAAATCACAACTGAAACTGTCACAGCTGACGGGGGGTATTCTTAAGGTTTCAAACCTATCGTCATATAAGCCAGTGAGTCCAGCCTTGGAGATTTATAAGACCCAAGCAAGGGCTGCAGCCCTCTATGGAGGGGAGCTGTGGGGGCACCTAAGTGGCTCACCCATCGCGAAAATTGAATCTAAATTTTTAAGGCAGCTCATGTTACTTCCTCAGGGTACTCCGCTTCTCCCCCTTAGGTTGGATCTTGGATTAGGCCCAATAGAAGATGAGCTAGCACTAAAACCTTTAAGGTTCTGGCGCAGGCTATGGGCAACACCAGGATGAGTTTAGTGTGTCCGGGCAAGAGTCTGGATTTTTTATGGTTGATTATGATAAAATATCCAATTGATGCAAGTATATCAAGCGATACTGGTGAGAAGTTTGTGCTTTTATTTGTTTATCAGAAAAGAGCAAGGATGGCACAGCCAACACGTGTTTCGCCCTCTAACCGGCCATTATGGGCAACACCAGATCTGTTATACTATAGGCAAGAACTCAAGCAGATATTGACCTATAGTAGCTCTGGGAAAATCCCCTGGCTGGCTTTTATTAGACATGAATTCTTGAGATTGGGACTAGCGCCCTTATGGGATAACCCGGAAAGTTCTTGCTCCCAAGTCTTGAGCAAGTTGCTTACCAAGATTTTTAAGGAAAAACATTTGAACTTTACATTCCAAGCTTCCAACATCGGTACTTTGACCAAATCATTTTTAATTGTTATAAATGTTTACTTTTTTGAGAACTTCATGGATATTGTTTTTCCGCTCCAGGCAAGGAAACTTTTCTTACAATGAAGATATGGCACTTTAGCCTTAAAAGCTTTTACCAGCAAATGGTCAGTTACAGCAAACAAGCACTGCCCTAGGTGTAGTTGTGATGTAGAGGATGAACTTCACGTTCTTTTTTTTTGTCCTGCATACACTAAATCCAGGAGGCAATGGCTGGTACCTCTCTGCAATAACCTTGGTTTTAAAACCTTGGTTTTAAAAACTGCTTACCTGCTTTTAGAATTCTTAAGTCTGACTCGTCAAGTTGTATTGTTTTTGCACTTTCAAAGTTCTTGCTAGCTATGTGGACGAAGCGGCGCCAATTAATTGACATTGAATGTTAACGATTTAATACACTGACTTCTTTTCTTTTAAAAAAAAAAGATGCTTAATGATTTTATGAAATTGATTTTTAAAAATGTAAATGACTATTAATCATGTATTATTAAGTTTTATTCTGTACTCTTTTATGGCCAACATGGCCGAAATAAAGAATTTTTTTATTTGATTTGATTTGTTCTTAATGTTTGTGATTACAGGTTTAAAGTCAACAAGTTTCACGTAACAGGCTCCGCTACATAATATCCTAATACACAATGTTCCAGAAATAAACGGGCATATTCCCCCTGTAAATGTTTTGATCTGCTGAAATTTACTGGGTAAAAATATGGAGGAGTGGTGTTACTTGCAAAACATCATGGGGCAGACTTACTAAAGTTGTGCATCTGGGTTGCATCAATTTTGTTGGGCCGCCCGACACAAAATCCTTTTTGGCATTTACTAAGCCACGTAAAGCCACTTTGTGTGGCTTTGTGTGGTTTAGTAAATATGAATTAACGTAAGACAGCGCATAGTGCTGCATTGAGGAGACTTGCATTTGAAAGGCGTACCATATGTGGAGCATGGGCATTCCCATACATCCACCCATGAATTTTGGCACATTCCCAGATTTACTTAGGCTAGTAAACCTATGAATGCGTCAAAATGCAATGCCTTCCCCAGGCAGGCATAACAAGGAAAATATGTTTATTTGCCCTTGTTGCTTATTCTTACCATGTGTGCTGCATTATGCAGCACACATGGAAAGAGGAATATTCCTCTATGGACTGTTTTTGTGCAGGAAGGTACAAAAAACTATCCTGTCCCTAAAGTGGGCACCCTTGACGTACTTGAGGGTGCCTAGCCACTACGCAGCCTCAAGTGAGGCAGCGCAGTGAGAGAGCTGAAGAACATAATATCTTAGTAGATATGGCAATTTTCAGCTCCCCCATTCATACAATGCAGCACATTGCAGCAACTTGCCTTGCTGCAATACGTGGTGTGAATTCTAAGTAAATCTGCACCCCAGTATGCGTGGTAATACCTGAATTTAACGTCAACTTATAATGAGGGCATTAAATACATTCACACTCTCCCAATAACCCCAGAAAGTACAAATTTGCTAATCCACAACAGTAAAAAACATAAACCAAGTATCTGAAATCATCCATAACATAATGGAAGAAACTCGCCTATATTTCAGCACCATCATGCTCGGATGTAGCAGGTGTAGTGTCCTGCCCAGGTACATGCAAATGATCAAGCCACACATGGAGCTTGGTATTTCACGTCTTTATTCCTCAGCATGTACTCATTAACTGTACATTCTACATCATGAATTCTATCACTCACACCCATGCACTTACATCACTGTTCTATGGAGTGTGTCAGAAACTAAAAGTGTTCCAATATCTCTAACTCTGAAGACACTACAGCAGGTACTCTGGAACACACCAAACATAACTACTCTTTGACAACCAAGCAGCCGCGGTCGGTAGTAGGAGTAACTGTAGGGCGGTGACGTGGGGAGGGGGAGGGGCAGGGTGGGGGGTAGTAAACTATGGATTACGGAGGTTTACAGGTAAGTTAACATATAAATTAATAAAACAAATTTTGTTGCGTGCACTGCATCCCCAAATGCGATGCTGTGCACGCAACGAAATTTGTTTTATTAATTTATATGTTAACTTACCTGTAAACCTCCGTAATCCATGGTTTACTACCCCCCACCCTGCCCCTCCCCACGTCACCGCCCTACAGTTACTCCTACTACCGACCGCGGCTGCAACCAAGGCAGCAAAACAACATCATATTCATCAAACCCCTCACTGTGCAACAGGCACTTCCGATATCGCCTGCAGCTCCCTCCAGCACAGGGGCTCACCAACCACTTCATGCCTGTACACTCAAAACACCACCACAACAACATAGTCAAACAATCTCTCACTCCACAAGAAGCCGAACCTACAGGGGCTGCAATCTCCTCGAGCAAAGGCTGTCAACAGCTTACAATGCCTGAACACAGCACAGCACTCATACTTACGGGCTCGATATTGGTGTTTTAAAACATTTTTGCATTCTCTCAACTATCATAATTAGAAAGGCCCGGTACTGAAGAAAACCCATGGCACCTGTGAAGGGCACACAGAAGGGCTGATACATGTTGACCTTCTGTGTACAACATAACAAATTACAAAGTGCAGTTTGAGAATCAGGCCTGTATTGTTAAAGACATATAACCCATTTGCTGATTGTAGCGGAAAACATGCTCATGTTGTTTTTAGTGAACGTTTTGCACAAAGGCTTGTGATGAGTTTTAACAGTAAACCTTTCCCCCACAGAAAATTATGAAATGTAGCTGATTGCCCAGTTTTCTGCTAGGGCCTCTTTCTCAGTTACAGAATAAATAAACTACTCTCCCCTTAAAGCTCTTGACCCAAACAATGTTTGTCTGTTCTTTCCCTTGTGCCACCTGCACCAAAACGGCTACTAAATCTTTCAAACTGGCATCAGTAACCACCATGCAACTTATTTCCCGAATACATGCTTGCAAAATCAGACACCTTTCTTAACCATTTTGTGCCAGCTGAAACTCCTCCCAACATTTTTATGTCCAAATGATCTCAGTAGACTTCCTCAGTTCACCCGTCATGGACCGCTATATTTTCTTTAAACCTGCTGCAAAATGTTGTGATTCTTAAGAATGACATCAACTCTTTCTTGTTCTATGAAACTTTAAGTTTCTGAATGGTTTCCACTAACTCCTTTCTTAGTTTCATAACCATCGCAAATTCAATGTCTAAATAATTGTTTTCTTCATTGCCAAAGCAACACTTATCACGTGTCAGTATAAACCCTGCTCAGATCTTCTTAAGATCTCCTCTTCTACTGTTCCCTGTCACCGTAGATTACAACTATTTCCTCCTGGTTTATGTGCCTCTTTGAGACCTTGTACTTGTCAAATCAGGACGCTTCTACTAGGGAAACCTCTTGGCTGCACGCCCCTGCTCCTCTAATTTCGGAAACATGTTTCTTTCTAGACATATCTCCTGGGCAGCCTCTCTTCACCTGCGCAGTACCCACACTGTGGCATCGCTTGATCAAAGACACAAGACCACCTTCTCAGCTGCAGACCACAAAGCATCCTCCATTCTCCAGGTTCTCTGCACAGCAGCTTAGAGTCAAATGTACTGCAGCCTCTTATCCTTACTGACTTCATCAATAAGGGGCCACCAGCTGGCACCAGCTGCTGGAGTTCTGACGTCAGTTTCAGTTATACACTTAGGACGTGCGATTTTGATCATACCCCTTGAAAAGCATGGGGACCAGCTGGGACTTTTACTGGACCCTCGTCTAGAGTGAATTGATACTGTGTCACCACCAGTAGCACTTAACACTGTGCTGAGTGGTATCCCAGATTTCTGGGTGATGGATGTTCAGAGCAACACATTTTATTCAAACCCCTTCGTTCCAGAGTGGTATGCCAAGAATACAGTTCGCACATCTGTATTCCTTCTCTAGCTCAGACTGAAAACTAAAAAGCAGAGTGTTTCTGAAGATCCTCAAGCTGACCCCAGCCAAGCTGTAGAGATAGCAAGTCAGGGTGTCTCAACCACTGATTTCTTTGCATGAATGCCTGTTGCAATTGTCCTAGTTTATCTATCTTATAATAAAGTTCTTTTTTTCTAAGGTAAAGCACTGAATTGACATTGATGTTTATGAGATGTACATGGGCCTGATAATCATTTTGACACGCTGCAAAGCCCACAATACCATGCAGCCCATGCTCTGCTTTAACATGCGAAAACATGACCATGTGAAACCGATATTAGAAAACCTTTTTTGTTTCCTAGTGAAATTGAAAAAAGTACCTGGCTACTTTCAAAACCAAGCTTCATATTAGATTTCAGCCAGGAAGCTTTTCTTGGTAAACCTTTATTTTATTAAATAAAAACAACCAGAGGACAACAGCTTGAAGGCCGACCCCTGGGTGTGCACAGCCACATACGCTTGAATGCCTTATATTTCAGTGAAAAAGAAACACCCTGCCACCTCCATTCAGAAAATAACCAGAGACTGAAACTTTTACAGAGACATTCAGCATATTACCAACACAGACTAAATCAGAGTTACAGGAACATCAAACAGAGATGCTTAACCTTGTGCTCGATTGGTGCTACCTCTTTTTTCCAATGCCCATTAAGATTTTTGCCTTTTTATCTGCAGTCCGCAGTAATCACATGGCTACTTATTTGGTGCGTTATAAAGCTCATAAGAACAATAAATTATGCAACAACAAAATGTATGTATTTCAACTGGGAGACAGGGTAATACATTTAAAGCTAATGTTCATGGAAAGCACAGAGGTCATAATAGGAAAATCTAAATAGATATAGTCTGCCTTGAAAGGTGGATAAGCCTTGCCCTATTTCAAGCTACACATCGGGGCAACCAACTTAACTTAATTGAATCTGAAAATGTTTAACTGTTCTGGATTTGATGTGTGATTATGTAATAGTTGGCAAGATCAAATAGGGCCCTGGTTGGTCTTCAACCGCAGGAGAATTTGTTTTATCTTGAGGGAATCAGGGAAGATGTAGTAAATGAGAATTGTATCAGTATATATTAAATCAAGTTTGGGTGCTCTAACCCCGAGGTTCAACTGCCAAATAATCCTCTCAATGTCCCATAATCATAAACAAATGAAAGGGGAAGCCCTCCAGAATGTTATGTCATCCATAATACTATTATCACGCAAACTGTACCAAAGTTCCAAATGTTGGCGGTGTTGTGGTGACATCATAACAATGTTATATCCACCAATACATTTAAAGACAATAGGTTGTAAAAAAGGAATCAATATTTTTTGTTGATTTAAAATGTAATCTTGATTTTTGCTTGAAATGGTATTCATCATCTTAGGACAGTCAACGCGTTTTGTCTCTATCCAGGACTTAATCAGGGCTAGATTAGGGCTAGAGAACCTTATAATTCATAACCAGAGTAATTTTTCACAGTGTTCCGTGTGAGGTGACATGTTCAGTAAATGAATAGCAAAGCCGTAACGTTCGCTATACGGCCGAGCTGCATGTGCTGCTCTCTCAGCAAATTGGGCAGCAACAACAAAAGAAGCTCTTTCTTGAGCAGTCTTGTGGTTGGGGAGCTGCCTAATTGATACATTCCAACCCTCCAATACTACTTCACCTTCTCAGCCATACAAATCTTGAGTATGCTGTGACAAGTATGACTCTAGTTAGAGGAAGGCTAATGTAGACCACTGAAAAGATAATAGTACAGATCAGTGAAATTAGTAATTACAGGTTGTGTCAGAATAGTAGTAGCCGGAGTTCAGACTTACTCCTCCAGTGTCTTGATTTCACCACATACCTCTCTTTACAGAACCCATTAAAAAAGACCTTTGGCTCCCATTCTTCCCGACGTTGCTCAAGAAGATTTAGAGGAAGGAGGTGCAGTTCTGTTAAAAGCAACATTTTGGCAAAGGAGAGCATTCTCTTGTTTGTTTACTGTCAAAATGTAGTACAGTCCATCTCTCAGTCTATTAATGTGGTCTTGACTATCTCATCAGGTCATATTCTATCTGTGGCTAAGTTCCTAGAAATTCAAAGTGTGTCCCTTCAAAAAATTGGAAAGTTTAAACAGGGTAGTATCCTGCATCCAGGAAAATGGTTGTACTTGTACCCTGGTCTCATATGCCAACCACTGAATGAATTCCATTAAATGGTGTCAAGTGCAAGGTTTAGAGGTAATTTCTTGGAAATCCTTCAGAATCGTTGACTTCCAAAGGTATGGATTTAAAAAAGGAACTCAATATTTTTTTTGTCACAGCCAATATTTAGCAGCAAATTTCCCAATTACATGTTACTGAATGATAAACATCTGACTTTCAAGGATTATCACTTTAATAATAACCTCTGGCAGAATGAAGTTCATCAATCAATGGGAAGGGTGCAATGCTAGAGACTATGTCAGTACTTTAACCTGGTGAGGTATTTCAGTAACAAAATGTAAATTCTTCCAATATTTACCTGGTCATCACCATAAAGAATAATGCATTCATCTGGATCTGTAGAGCTAAAATAAAGAAATGAAAAACACATTGCCAGTCAATACTTTGCATTAGATTTTCAGCCTGTAATGATTGAATTGATTACATACTGTCCGAGGACTAAATGACAGTGCTGAGAGATTGGAACAGAACAGTAAAGAAAGAAGACAAAGTAGAGCACTCAAACGAATTGAAAAACCAAGACCCACTATGTCAAAAGGAGGTCTGCATTAACTTCAATTTCCTAAACTATTTAAACTGTGATTATAGGACAGAGTATTAAAAATTAGATACGTTTAAGAAAGAAACTGCGTATTTGGCTTCTTGAACTGTTTAATATGAATATTTCTAATTAGTGTTGAGAGAATCTTAAGATTAAAGTACACCCCTATTTTAAGCAATGTGTGATGTAATAATTTGCTTTCAACTGTGTACATATTTTTGCGTTTGGATTTATTCAGGTTCACACACAGACACACACGCACACACACACATACACATATATATATATATATAAGAAAATAAAAGCGAGAGTCTTTTAAAAATAGAAACCCGAGTCCTTGTGCCGGTATCCAGGAAATGGGGGGAAACTGGAGCTGGTGTTATATATATATATATATATATATATATATTATCTACTGGTGGTCGCCAGTAGATAGTTATAGTTAGGACCGAGGTCCCATAGGAAATCTGAAAATTCTATTTTGAATAACTTTGGCGCCGGTTGACGAATCCTCGCGAAATTTTCAAAACTAATGGGGCGCTCCGCTCAGCTCCTACCCTGAAAGTCTCGGGGTGATTCGTCAAGCGGGGGCTGAGAAACAGGACCTTTAGTCAAAGGTACAGCCCGAACGGCTGAACAGAATTACTTGAAATTTGGCAAAGAGGTAGTCCTCAGGTCAGGCATGTGCCTTTTGCATATATGGTGTCAATCTGTTCAGTAGTTCCTGAGAAAATTGCAGTTAAAAGTACATAAATATCTATAGGCGCGCACTGTGCGCGCACGGTGCGCGCACCATAACGTGCGCGAGCGTAATTCTGATTGGTGGTTACATGTCAGTCAACATTCAAATCGGTCGAAATCAGGAAGTGTCGGCCGCCATTTTGTGTGTGACAGTGAAAAAGAAAGGTGGAGAACTTGAAAAGGGGGCAGGGTAGAGAGTTCCTGACCCCCTAGCCTTTGTCAGGGGGTCCCTGAAGGACCCCGAAGGGTAAAAAAAAACATTTTATTTATTTTTCAAAAAATCGCGGGGTGCGCGCAGGGTGCGCGCACCGTGAAAAAACTTAAAAAAAAAAAAAAATCAACTGTTTATAAGTTTCTAGAAGATATTAACTATGCTGTTCAACTTTATCCAAATACAAAAAAAAAAAGAGCTGAGCCATTCCATATTACAGGATACAGTCAATCTATAACTATATACATAGGTAGTTTATTGTAAAATAAATATATAAAAAATATAATAATACATACATAAATTAGCATTTAAAAAAACTTACAAATTCACTTAAAAAACCATAGGTTTCACACACGTTATAGTTAGGAATTAGCATTTAATAAACCTTGCAAATTCACTTAAAAAAACATAGGTTTCACACATGTTATAGTTAGCTGGACATTTCACTCGTAAAAAACCATTGAAATTCCCCCGTTATAGTTAGTTCAGATAACTATAATTCGCGCGACCGCCACTCTATCACAAGGATGATGTCATCAGTGATGTCATGAGTGATGTCACTGACAATGTCATGAGTGATGTAATATGTGACGTCATCAGCAGTGGATTGCGGTCGCGCGAGTTATAGTTATCTGAACTAACTATAACGGGGGAATTTCAATGGTTTTTTACGAGTGAAATGTCCAGCTAACTATAACATGTGTGAAACCTATGGTTTTTTAAGTGAATTTGCAAGGTTTTTTAAATGCTAATTCCTAACTCTAACGTGTGTGAAACCTATGGTTTTTTAAGTGAATATATATATACACACTTCCACAGTGCATGTGCGGTGTGCAGCCAAAGCGCCGCGGGTGCTCGTTAGCGTCCGCGCCCGGACGGTAAATATCCAATCAACTCCAGTCCACTCAGCCAGTGACGGCACTCCACGTAGTGCGGCAATAAAGTTTTATTCAACCACCTCTCAAATTGCAGACAGTCACGTCTACGTGTTTCGGCTCCCACTGAGCCTTGTTCACGACACTCAACATCTCTCTGCTGTTCTTGTCTTCGTCTGCCAGATGCCTTCTGACAGTGATGAGTTTTTGGATACCGAGGCAACAGCCTCATTACTCCACATTCAGTTTGAGTTTTTTAGTTGCTGTTTCGGTTTTCTTATCGATGTGTGACACTTTGTCACAGTTGAGGTCTGTTCACAAGGTCAGCGCTGTGATGGGCCGCGGGTAGCAGGTAGTGATGAACTTTGGATGTCTGCCGAGGCGGTTGCCTTGTGACAGTGATGAGTTTGGGGTACCTGCTGGGGCTGCAGCCTCCTGGCAGAGATGAGTTTTCTGTGCCTGCCGAGGTGGTAGCCATCTGTCAGTGATGAGTTTTGGATGCTGATTTACTGTTTTGATTTCACAAGGTCAGCGCTGTGATGGGCCGTGGGTAGCGGTCAAATGGGTTAGCGGAGATGTCAGCAAATTTCCTGATCAGTGGGTTTTCTTTTTGATCAAATCCTTAATAGAAATTCTTGTTGAGTTTGCGGAGATGGTCGTCCAACATCTCAACGCCTAGATCTCTGTGGAGGTCTGCTGTTCTTGTGAAGATAGGAGCAACTGCTGCAATCCTCAATGCCTTGCTCTGCAGTATCTGTAGGTCCTTCCGAAGCTGCGGGTGGCAGCCACTTCAAACTGGTGAAGCGTACGTTATTGTTGGTCAAATTATTGCAGTGATTGCTCGCACCTTGCTCAGCATCGGCATTGACTTGGTCCTCAGAAGTGGGTATAATGAGAACAGCTTTGTTGTTGCTTTCTGGCAAGTCTTCTCTACGTGGTTCCTCCAGCTAAGTTTGGAATCCAGAGTCACCCCCAGGTAGGAGCTGCAGTTTTCCCATTTGATCTCTTCCCCGTTGAGGAGGATCAGGGGATACTTCCTTTTCAGCTTTTTGGTGAATAGGGTTGCTGTGGTTTTGCTTGTGTTCAGGGTTACCTGCCAGTCGCTGTACCATCCAGAGAGTCTGCTGAGTGATATCTCAAGGTTCTTAGCCACTTCCTTTTCGCTGAAGGATTGGGAGATGACTGCAACATCATTGGCGTAAAGAGCAAGATCAGTCTTCTTTAAGTCCGTGGGGATATCATTTGTGAATATGTTAAAGAGGAATGGTCGAAGCATTGATCCCTGAGGCACTCCAGCAAGAATAGGGCGTGACGTTGAACATTCTTTTGTACCGCCACGTGAAAGGTCCGTTCCGACAAGTAGCTAGACAGCAGCTTGACCAGGTAGCTTGGAAACTTGAGCTTGATCAGCTTGTAAAGCAGTCCCTTGTGCCATACTCGGTCGAATGCTTTGGCTACATCCAGAAAGACTACTCCAGTAGACTTGTTGATGTTGAATCCATGGCTGATGATGTCCACAACTCGGAGAAGTTGGTGATTGGTCTTTCCGGAACCCAAACTGTTCTTTTGCGAGGAGGTTTTCGCTTGTCGCAAAGTCCCTGAGTCGGGCGAAGATAACTTTTTCAAAGAGCTTCGATAGGCCAGATAGCAGACTTATGGGGCGGTAATTTGCGTCTGCAACCATTTTATATGTAAATAATAAACATAGAAGACTGCTTTGTCTTTGTGTACAGCCGATAAGAAATGCAGCAGCCATTTTGTAACATGTTTCTCGTCATTGCAAGTGTACTCGGATAATACCCAGTGCTACATAAATGATATAATATTAGTAGTAAAAACTGAAACCAAAAAGAAGTAAAGAACAAAAATGTACAGGATGGTTACACAGAGAGGATGGTGACTGAATAAACAAAATGAGAAGTCTATAGTGTAACAGTGAAGCAGAATGCATACTAATTGCAGAAAGCAATTTCCCCAACATATACTGCAAAACAAAGGCTACATAGAAATACAGGTCAAAGGTCTGACAAGGAGACAAAAACAAAACATATAAAAGGACGGAAAAGAAAATAACAAGAAAAAGAAAAATGCATGCTGAAGCAGAGAACGGAGACAGGAAGGATAGAGTGCATCTTAGATGATTACAAGTAAAGGGAAAGTAACAATCACATACAAAAATAATGAAGTTGTTAGAACAGTCGAGTACAGAGATCTTTAAAGTAACTCTAAATGCCGTGCGGATTAATGAATGGTAGTGAACACATCATGAAAGACAATGATTAGTGAGGTCCTCTGTATAACATGAGTGCATGTTCCTTAAAACCACCGACGACAAAAATGGTCTATTGTGTGCCAGAAATTAAGGCATGGGGATGTGGGTCCTTATAAATGGAAAAGTTTAGGACTGAGAGTAGACAAGCTGCAATAACACATGAGTATTTTATTTTAACTTAAACCTCCCCTGTCTCCAATCTATGGGAGATTAAAAATCAGGGGATTTTCTGACCAATGGCACAGTTACAACTAGAATAGATACACGCAACATATTCTGGATTGCCCCAAACAAAGCAGACTGGGTTGTGTGTGTTCTGGTTCAGAGAGGGTATGGCTTGTTTGCCCGGGTTAGGGTGGCATAACAGCGGGACCAAGACTCATTTGCATATTAAGGCTCACTGTCTGGAGTGATGCAGTGGATAAAAAACAATAGAATGGAATGTGGCCCTAAGTGAATGCGAGTGACTGAGACATTTGTGAGCATTTTGTTGTTTAAATAGAGAGCTGAAATGTGTTACGCCACTGACTCTACCTTTAGTTTCTCTACCTCCCTCAGAGTTTCTCTCAGAGTAGATCTTTAACGCCCAACCGTAAGCTCCAGATAGGTATCTTAGAATTTTAGTCTTATAATGTTGGTGTCACTCCCGATTCTAGACTGGTCTCACCCTATAGTAATCTGTTAGAAGAATATGTGAATGCAAAAAAGTGGAGTTAAAGGACGGGGCCAGCTATTCCAAAGACATAAAACGTCAATATTAGAGCATTACGTGGTCCGGAGCAGCTTAACCATCAACACGCTGGAGCCTCCAGGTGAAAGTCTTCAATGTGTCACACTGTGAAGGGCTAGTCTTCATAGGGCTAATAACATTTAGGAGCAAAGGAATGGCCCACCTCTTCTTCTGATGTCTCCAAGCTATAGGATGGGTACTCGATATGCAAGTGTACAGAATGCAGACTCGGGATTCTGCATTCTCCAGCTCCACAACTCAACAACTCCAGTTGTTTAGAAGAACAAATGAATTACAGAAAAAAAATCCCCAAGGATTCAAGCAGAGTTCTGGGCAGGGAAGCATGAGATCCAAATGATGAAGATTAAAGACCTGAATAATTGGCCAGAACGAGCCACAAGCAAGACTAGTGAAGTTGTGAAGTGCTCCAAAACAATACCATCTCGTTAATTAGACAAAGACCTGGAAAGGAAAGGGCAGGACCCAGAAGTAAGTCCACCTTGATGAGTAGGCAAACGTGAAGTAAACCCAGTCCGTGGCAATTGATTCAAAAAGGAATATCTGGACTGGATTGCTTCATACATAGAAAACGGACTAGGAGTACCAGAGAAATGCAAAATTGCCCATCTGCTAACGCAGGCAGCTTCAGAGGCCAGCGGCAAAGTCATGGACACCCCACTTCGGGGTGGTGAAATGTTCCCACCTTCTAAGGGTGCTAAAAATGGTGTAGGAGAATCCCCACAAGTCCAGATGTCGCACACAGGAGACTCCCTGGAACCCCAGCAGTACCCACAAAAAATGGAGCACTGAGAAGGTAGTCTGAGAGAAGGCTCTGAGATACCAAGCACAGGGCAGCGACCAGGCTGAAAAAGGAGCGTGCTGTGCCATTAGTCTCAAACACTTACAGGTACTAAAACATGTTTCAAGTGATGCTGCTTAAATGGTTTACTCTGCTCCTGTAACCTTTTGCTATACAGCATAGTAACAGTGCAACCATGTGGCACCAAAATCTCTTTATAAAATGAAGTACATAAATAACACCTAAGATGGACATCCTGTGGTGAGCAGATATCCTACAATACTATAACTGTTCAGTTGATAAAGGTTAACCAATGTATATATCTTTATTGAGTGCTGCCTTTGTCCCTTCAGTAACAGAATTGCAGAACTACACATGGGACACAAACGCCATCCAATCTTGCAAATGTTGTCCACAACCTAGCTGCAAATGTAGGCAGAACAATAAATGCATTTTGGTATTTGTGGCAGTTACCAATCTGGGTACCACATAGGGAACACAACTAACTTCGAATTCGGAAGAGGATGAAGGAGACACGCTACTGAGAAAAATCTAGTGGAAGGGTATTTGCAAGCTCTGGGATCTCTCTTCAGCATCCTGTGTGTGCCCTAAAATGTCATGAAGCAGAGGGATAAACAGTAAGAGGTGGGAGCAATAAAGTAAAAGAAGCATTGGCAAAGACGTTGGGTGAAGACCTTTTGACTTTGGCAATGATTATTTTGTGCGTGAATGTTTTGTGTATGATACCAGACATTGAGCAAATACAATCATTGTCTAAAAGCTGTCTGTGTTAGTGTGTGTATGTGTATTCACTGAAAAAAGATAAAAGTGGGGGTATACCTGAGGAAGGTAGTAAGATTTTAACTTGCAGTGACAAAGTCTAAGAAATTCACTTACAAAAGCACTACCATTTACAAAACAAAAAAAAACTGAAATGCGCTCGTTAGACAATCAAAACTTGTACTGCCATAGATTTCAGATATTATTAGTGATGTACTATATGAGATCATAAACAGTGCGGCACAAAGGTGCAAGTTCTACTTCTGTCAGTTACGTGTAACTGGTGCATTTCAGTGTTGTTCTTTTATCTAAAGAGCAGTGCTTTTTGGTAGTGCCACAGAACTCCAACCCCCATGTTTAAAAAAAAAATCAATTTAGGTCCTGGGAGAATCCCACAGGACAAAAAGGAAGAACGCGCTGGGTTCTGAGGGAATCCCGAGGGACCTTGACACAACAAAAAATAAAAACCGATTTTAGTCCCTTGGGAGTGTCACAGAGGTTCCCCTGACAAAGGCTATGGTACCAGAGTATCTCTACCCTGCCTTTTAAATGTGTTTTTAACAATATTGTTAGAACTGAGTCCTTTAGTCCTGTAATAGCAGCAGCAACATGTTGCAGCCTCCAATAAAATCGCTTGGTCCAGCAGGGCTCCCGCGCACCCAACCAACCAGAATTCTTTTTTCTCATTTTTAGGTCGAGCCTGGGCAGCGCATCCGCTGCTGCGAGGCATGCAGTATTAGTGTATGGAATAGAAACCCTGCCCACTCTCCGCCCATGTTTTCCATTGGCTTGTGTCATTGCCCTTCGTAAATGCTGGCTTCTGATTCGTTTTTAGGCTTGTTGTTCCTCCTTAGTACCGCCATGTCTTCATTTGTAACCTCCCATGAGGACTGGCCCTTTTACTTTGGTTGTTACATGGTACGTCTTCTTTAGGCTGTTAGTACTATTTTCTTTGATGAGCTTCTCTTACTGCAGAAGGGCAGGAGGGTCTATTGGGCTCAGTTGTGACCACTGGCTTGTTTAACTTGTTATTTCTAAAACTGTTGGCTCTTTTTGTCAATGTGCATATCACGCACAGTTAAACAAAATAAGCCGTATAACTTGCATTCTTCTATGTTGCAATCGCGCGCTTTGCATGCTTTACCTTTAATAGTAGCTTCCCCCACCTCCTACACAGCACTAGCGGGACAATGGCGGCTCATTCTTGTTTTTTTAACTTTAAAGCTGAGTGTGGCACCCGCTTCAGGGACACAACACTCATTTCAGCTTCTAACATGTTTGTAAAACTTTGTCTTCTGAAGCCGGTGGGAGCCTGGGGAGCTTACACTTCCGGTCATCCGGGGGGGGGGGGGGGCTTTGGGTCAGCCCTCTTGGTCCAGGGGTGGGGGTGGTGGAGCATGAGTGAGGCCCGGAAGGGGTGTGTCTGTGACTTGCACCGTAGTCCTTTGTTCCTTTTTTTGTGGCTTGCTCAGTTCCACGGTGTTCCTTTAAATCTGTCTAATTGTGTGAAGTTGCTGTGTCTATTGTTTCATCGAGTGACCTATTTGGGAACCTGCTTTAAAACGTGTATTCTATTCACGTTTATGTATTCCCCGTTAGAAGGCTTGCGTTATGCCGTTAGGGTTGTTCTCAGCCCCAAAGGAATCTATAAATGGTCTGTACTTGGTGTAGTGAGCCACCGGGCCACTGCACTACATTGTTGCACCCTCTACTCCCTGGGCTGGGCTCGGACCAGGGAGTATAAATAAATAGCGACGTCAGCGCACGTGGCTGAAGGAGCGGACTGAGCAACGGAGTGCCTGTGTCCCTTATTGTCCGCCGCAGCATAATTAGGCCGCCCCTACCCTTGCCCTCTTAGCAGTCGGCTAACGCCCCCAGTCACAAGCCCAGGGACCCCCACAGGAGCCCCATCACACCTGGCAGCCTATCGGGTGAGGTCCCTTGACTGAACAACCGCTTTAGCCCCTGGTTCATTGTGTGATCTTGGTCGAGTACGGTGCCTGCTATCTGCAAGGGTGGGGAGGTCTCTGCTCTCTCGGGAGCTAACCACAGTAGCATTGTAGCTCCTGCTGTCCCCGTCTTCCTTGTTCGAGCGCCACAGGTGTCTGTGCCCCAACAACCAGGGTGTCTGCTACAGTCAAGCAACCACCGATGCAGCAATTAAAAAACAAAAGCAGAATTTTTGGCACAATTCTTCACTAGCGACTTCCCTCGGGGACTGTTAAATGTATTTAAGTTCAGAGGAGTGCACATACCTTCGCTCGTGTCATATAATGTGACGGGGGAACTGGTTTTGTTAGAGCCAGTGCTGTAGCTCGGTGGGTGCAGCGTTTGCTGCAGCTGTCTCGTACAATCTACACGTCACCGTTTCAAATGCCAGAAGAAACGTCTCCTCGTTTTATCCTTACGTAATAGCTTCCACGAGTACCGAGAGCAAACATTACTGTGGACTATTAAAAAAAGAAAAATCCTTTCTACCTTCCAAAATTGTATCTGTGACCTTGCTCGAGAGCTGCATTCTGAGCAGGTCGGAGTTGTCGCGGGCCTTCTAGGGGTTGTGAAGTTTGTTGGTGTCAAATAAATAACCCGAAAAACATGCCGGTTAAAACTTCATACTGTTTATTCTCAGGCCTTCCCTGCACGGTGTGCATGTGCTGAATAATATAGATTTTTAGTTTTAAAAAAAAGAAAATTAAAAAAAAAGACGAATTTTAAAAAGTAACAAAATATGAAATCCGTGGTTTAAGACCCAATCAGTATCACAAATGCTATTGACGTCAAATGGATAGTTCCAAATTGAACTTGTCCCTGTGCCCATCAGCTCTCATACAGTCACATTGGGTCTTTAAAAACCGGGCACAGCAAAAATCATACTGTAAGTGCTTTACAGGAGAATGATGAGTGACGTGAATGTATCCTCTTATTTAGGTCTGGATGGGCAGCTGCAACTGTTGCTTCACTTTGTGATCAACAGAAAAGGGAGTTCTTGTATTGCACTTTTTGCCTTGGGGGAAAGCTTAACACAGCAGGATGAGTTGGTCATGGTGAAAAGCCAACAATAAAGGCCATAGGCCTGATCTGTATATTGTTATGATAAAGGCATTAGGGCTGGTGTTTTTATGGGGAATTATATAGAGCCCTTATTCCTTAAATGGTGGATTGATATTATGCTGTGTTAATGCCTGTGAGCGGGCGCATTGGCACATGACTTAGGATTTTGGTGTTGATTATGTCCTTTCACAAACACTGGACGTATAAGATTTGCACGGTCATAATCTTTACTAGACTAACTTTGCATATGTATGAAAGCAAAAATTAGTCGCAAACGCTGCGAATCGCAAAAAACAGCGTTTGCGACTGATTTTTCGCTATTTCATATGTATGACACATTTCCAAACTGAAAAATAAGAAATCGCTAAATTAGCGATTTCTTAGGCTGCGAAACAAGAAAACTGCGAATTTCCTAGCGAATACCTAATTTGCGATTCCTTAGCGTTGCGAATATCGCTAACAAGAAATCGCTAGCTAAGAAATCGCAAACACATGTATGAAAAAATCGCAAATTGCGATTTCACGAAATTCGCTAATTAAGAAATCGCAATTAACACCAATTGCTTGCAGGTGGTAAACTGGTGCAAGGTACAAAAACCAACACACCCACAATGGCTGCAATGTACGTGATAGCCAGGAGGCTGCGTATTCGGGCCCTTGCACACAGGAGAATGAGACAGGAACGTATCTTCAGGCTGCGCATCACCCTGTTACAGAACACTGAAGAGGAGATCTATGACAAGTACAGACTGCACCCACAGACCATAATGGACCTGATTGAGGAGCTGAAACCCCACTTGGAGCACCCTACTCGCAGGACACAAACAATTCCCACACATGTGCAGGTCCTGTGCTCCCTGCACCTCCTCGCGTCAGGGAGTTTTCAACGGGTCATAGCGGAGGTTGGTGGTGTGTCACAGAGTGCACTTTCGCGCTTCTTCCATGCCTTCCTAAATGCAATGCTACTGAGGCTCCCACATCACATTTACTTCCCCACCACCCAACAGGCATTACAACAAACGATACTGGACTTCTACCAGATTGCACGTTTCCCCCACGTCATCGGCTGCATTGACGGGACCCATGTGGCCATCACACCCCCAGCAGAAACTGAATATGTCTACAGGAATCGGAAATGCTACCATTCCCTCAACATACAGATTGTGTGCAACGCTAAGTATCACATCACCGACATCGTAGCCAAATACCCCGGCAGTACACATGACTCCTTCATCTTCCGACACAGTGGAATACACAGACGTCTGAGTGCTGGAGAGTTTGGGGAGGGGTACCTGCTCGGTAAATACATTGCACACATCAATACGTCCACTACATCAGTTGAGGGGGGGGACATTGACTCACCTATTGTGTTTTTTTCCATGCAGGTGACAGTGCCTATGCAGTGCGCGACTTCATCCTGACCCCATACCTGGATCCTGCAAATGCAAGTGAGAGGAGCTACAACAGGGCACACAGATCTACACGCTGTGTCATTGAGCGAACCTTCGGAATCCTGAAGAGCCGCTTCCGGTGCCTGCATAAGAGTGGAGGCGCACTGCAATACAGCCCTGAGACCTGCTGTAAAATCGTGGCAAGCTGTGCAATGCTACACAACATGGCAATGAGGAAAGGCACCACAATTGATGTGACCGATACAGACACATCGGATGACGAGCGCCCTGCTCCCCCTGCCAGACCAGCACCAGGAGTTGGGGCAGCTGCTGGACGCCAGAGACGGACTGAGATCACACAAAACTACTTTTAGGTGAGTATTGAGGAAATGAGACTACAAAGCCTGATGATGTGTCAAGTGTTTAATCACACTTAACATGAAAGAAAATGTAATTGTCCCCAGCACATGTTGTACACACAGTGCAGAGAAGGCACAAGAAATAGGGCAAACAGCCTTTTGCGGGTTAATGCACCCGTGTTGCAGTCAGTGTCCCCGCAGATGATCACCTCCGTCGGTGCCGTCCAGGGTGGTTGACCCCCATGGTGCGCCCTTGGCCTGCTACCTGTCTGCCACTGCGGCGTCTTTCACCTGGCAAGGTTGGAGTGATGCTGCTGCGACTCGATGTGTCCTCACTCTCAGCAGAGGCCATTAGTGCGCTGCCACCTGCATTGGCTGTCTGCAGCTGTTCCACAGCAGTGGTCACCTGCGCCAGCCCTCGCGCTATGTCCTGGCAGCAATGTGCCATGTCCACCTGCATGGTTACGCTTCTGCGTGTGAGTGCGCTGGTGGTGGTGCAGAGGCGGTTGACTGCCTTGGTATAATTGTGTAGCCGTGCATTGGCACGTCGTCCAGCCCTGTCATTGGCAGCTTGGGTGTCCCTCAAAGTGGCACAGAGCTCTCGTATTGCCGCTACCATGTTGCGATTGTCCTGATGTAGGCGGCCTAGCTGGCGATTCATTGACCGCATTGCCTTGCTTTGCAGGCGCTGTTCCTGCAACATGCACTGTTCCAAGCCGGAGAACACGGTGCCTTCTCCTTCTGTTGCAGTGCTGCTCCTGGGCCTTGACCTGGAAATGGCCTGTTCCCTTTGCCTTGGTGTTGGTGCGTCATGACGGGGCATGTCTGTCACACCCTGACTCCCCTCTCTCCTGTCGGTGTCATCGCCTGTTGCTGGGACTTCATCCTCAAATGGAGGCAGTGGGGGCACATGTGCGCGCTTCCTGCGCTGAATTGGCTGCTGCTCTGTCTCATCGCTGGAGTCCGCAGGGTCTGCAGGCTCCTCTCCCTCAGCGCTGTCTTCTTGTGGCATGGCGTGTGCTGTGGATGTAAAGGGGACTATATGAGTTTGTGTTACTGTCTGCATGTGGCACTCAATAAAGTTACAAATCTTTGACGGCTAATCTCTGACACATTTCTATTCAATGATCCCCAAAACACATATGCTGCATTTACTTGTGATGGTGTCATGGACACACAGTCAGACACAGTACTACGAGTACCATGATGCATTGCTGGGTGTGCTGTAAGACCTGGGCTGGATTGGCATGTTGGGAGTTAACTATGCGCATTTGGGGGAGTGTGCAAGGGATGGGGAGGAGTGCAGGGTGATTTGGCATGCATCTTACCTTGTCTGCTGGATGAGGGGTCGGAGCTGTCGATTGCAGCCACACCACCAACGCTCTCAGGCAGGAGGGTTGACTCCACAAGCTCCTCATGGGGGGTTGGCTGCTCTGCAGTGGATGGTCCTCCTCCAGTCTGACTGGCATCCTTGAGTCTGGCTGCCACCCTCTCCTTGGACCTCTGGCGCATATCATACCACCGCTTGCGCAGCTCCTCGATGGTGCGTGTGGTGACTCCAACAGCATTCACCTTGCTCTGTATTTCCAGCCAGATTTTCCTCTTCCTGGCCTCTGGGACTTTGAGTGCCTTCTTCCCAAACAGGAGCTCATGGCTGCAGACCATCTCCTCAATGAGGACCTCCTGCTCCTTTTCTGAAAACTTGTGTTTTCTCTTTCTTTTTTCTGCATCTTTGCCCTGCTGGTTTTGTTTGGGATCCATTGCTGGTTGCTGTCTCCAGGAAAGCCTCCTCACACTCCACAAGCAGCCTCTGGGTGTGGCTCAGGTGAGCAGGTGCAGGCAATCACTACAGTTTCCTGTTTGTGATGTCATCAGCCTGCACCAGGCTTGCAGATTCCCGTTTTTGCGATTTCTTATTTAGCGAATTTCGCTATTAAGAAATCGCAATACGGGATTCTGCGAATTATTTGCGATTTTTAAGGAATCGCAAATGATTAGCGATTTATTTTATACATCCCGTTTAGCGAATCTGATTTTGCGAATCGCAAATTCTCGCAATTTGAGATTCGCTAAAGGGGAGTTTGATACATATGCCCCCAGGTCCGTGTAATAAAAAATAAAAAAAGCACGGAAATTCTCTACATATTTATACAAAGTTTTAAGTCCCCCACTGTCTGTTCAAGTGTCATTCCCTTTTTGCTTTTTTATGATAGTAAACTACATGGGGCAATCTGTTAGCCCATTTCTGCCAGTTGCTCAGTTGGTCTGCATTTTGCCTGTTCACGGGCACATCAGCATTAACAGGAATGCACTTCAGTGTCTAGGTTGGTGGCCAGTCCTTTTAGTTTTTTTCTTCTTAATGTCCCCGTGCATTTCCTTCTTTTTTTTAGGTCGAACCTGGGCAGAACATGCGCTGCTCTGCGAGGCATGCTGTATTGAGGTATGACATACAAGCTCCGCCCATCTTTTCCATTGGCTCCTGTTACTGTTCTTGCAAAATAGTTGCTTTTCATTTGTGAAAAGGCTTAGTAGCACTTCCTTAGTACCACCTTGTCTGCATTTGTAACCTCCCATTACGACTGGACTTTTAACTTGTGTTGTTACACTGTCTGCTTTATGAGCCAGTGAGCACTATTTTCTTTAATGAATAATGCGGGTCATTGGCGGCCGCTTCTTGTATTTGCAGCGTGCCCACACAGCACTCGTGGGACAATGGCAGCCGCTTCTTGTATATGCAGCGCGCTGTGTGTGCTTTAACTTTACTTCTGGGAAGGGTATGCCCAGACGTGGGACCCGTGCTCTCCATGCCACTGGAATCAAGCTATCCTGGCTGAAGAGGGGTGAAACCCTGAAACCGGTCCTAGGATGCTTGTTTCCAGTCCAGGGAGGACCTGGCTTGGCAGTTCGGGCTGGACTGTTCCCATGAGGCACAGGGACAAGACTGATTTGCATATGGCTGGGTTCAAACTGGAACGGCATGGTGAGCAAAAAAACGATGGATTTAGGCCCAGATCTCTGTAATGGGGTGAATGTATGACATTGTTCTGCATTCTGTCCATCAGCGGTTGTTTTTGTTTTTAACTTTAATAGTGGCTGCCCCCACACAGCACTCACGGTACAATGGCGGCCGCTTCTTGTTTTTTAAACTTTCAAGCTGAGTGTGTCGCATGCTTTAGGAACACCACGCTTTCTGTTTCAGTTTTCTTTTCTTTTTACTTTAATTCTCAGCACGACACCCACATCAGGGACACCGTGCTTTCTGTTTTAGTTTTTTTCAAAACTTTAAAGCTGAGTGCGGCGCCCACTTCAGGGACAACATGCTCTCTGTTTCAGCTATTTTTTTGTTACTTTAATGCTGAGCGTGGTGCCCACTTCAAGGACACAGAGCTCTCTGTTTCTGCATTTTTCTTTTTTACTTTAATGCTGAGGGGGGGCGCCCACTTCAGGGACACCGCACTCTCTGTGTCAGCTTTTATTTTACTTTAATGCGGAGCACGGCGCCCTCTTCTGGGACACCGCACTCTCTGTTTTAGCTTTCCCTAATGTGCTGCAATGCATTTGCAATGCAATACGTCTCGCAATTGTGAGATTTTGAGCTATTTGCATTTTAAATGACAATGCCTTTTAATTATGTGTTTGAAAAACCTGCAATAATAAAAGTAATTGTCATTTACAATACCAATAGGTCAAAGTTTCAAAAATGTGAAACCTGTTGCATTGAAAATGCTTGTTTCCTGTGAGAAAAAAGATCTGTAAATATTGAACCTTCGATTTATGTGAAATGACTGTACAGAATTAGGGCAAATCACATAAAAGCACGCTTTATGTGTAAAGATATAGCTTTGTACCAATACTGGTTTAATTGTATTTTTTTTGTATCGTTGCCTAATTTTCCCTATGGGAAATGCTTGGAGAAAAAAGGCTGCTATATATATATATATATATATATATATATATATATATATATATATATATATATATATATATATATATATATATATATATATATATATATATATATATATGTTAGGTAAAAATATACCATTTTAAACAAGAAAAAATACCATTTAGAATTGTCTCAAGCAACTATAAGTCGTGCCCTTAAGTAACTAAAGCTTGCACCCCAACCAAGCAAAATGTTATCAATGATGTCATCACATATATTGCATTGATGTTATTGGTGGTGTCATAAACCATGTCTATGGCGACATAGACCATAGGCCATGTCATGAGTGATGGGATATGTGAATTAATTAGCAGTGGATGGCGAGGGTGCGAGTTATAATTACCTTAGGGCATGAGTTATAGTTATTTGAGATGACTATAACTGGTGAATTTCTGTGATTTTGTTCATTTAAAATAGTATGTTTTAAGTGACATTTATTATGATGTCATTTTAGCCATTGATTTTTACAGTGAATCTTTAAGGTTTTTTTTTAACTTTAAAATGAGATATTAATACTATTCCTAACTATGACGTCACTTTACCCTTTGTTTTTTTCTGTGAATTTCTATGTTTTTTTCTAGTAAATTAAAGTAAGATGTCCCTCATCATGTATGGCATGGGGTTGGGTGCAGGGCCTGGCCTGTGGCACTCCGCGGTCACCTTACCATCCCCCGCAGCACATGGCCTTAGGGTATACGTTGTGTGATTGGCTGTAGGTCCAGGCCATAGGCCAGAACCTGTGCGCAGCCCCCCCATGGGCATGCACAACTGACTATGTGATGTAACAATATAAATGGTGTCAAAGTGTCAAAATACCAAAATATAAAAAGTGGGGCTATTGGCTTTATCAAGGCATCATCACATCAACACAT
Source organism: Triturus cristatus (assembly GCF_964204655.1). Classification (NCBI taxonomy): domain Eukaryota; kingdom Metazoa; phylum Chordata; class Amphibia; order Caudata; family Salamandridae; genus Triturus; species Triturus cristatus. The sequence continues at coordinate 344,428,622 of NC_140591.1, read as the reverse complement.
ACACAGCAGACCTACTGTCTGTCGAAAAGTCACAAATAACTATAAACAAATCTATAGTTTATAAATTCACACATTGCAATGTTTAATAAAAGTGATTGTCATAAAATATTTTTAATAAACCCACATTAAAGAAACATCAACATGTCTTTGAGGCTTTTTAAAAAAAAATGTAGGCTACAAAATGCAACTATAAAGCCCAGCACAGGGGCTCCCTGCACTCCAGCTGAAGAGCATACAGTTCCAGCTTTGAGTGCTTTAAAAAATATGGTAAGTTCTCCTGGGGTCAGGGATTCAATGACCCAGGAGGCTTACTTTTTAAAAAATGTTGCTGTGCAGCTCCTGCACTCCCTGCAGCCCCATGCGCCAGCAAAAAATAAATGACTGGTGGGGCCCCTTCCCCTTCTAGGTGCACCAGCAGGAATACAAAATATAATAGGAAAAAGCCCTAGGGCATTATAGGGCTCTCCTTGCATGGAGCAGTAAGTAATAAAGGAGTGGCTTCTGCGCTTATTTATTATTAATATGTATGTATTTTTTTTTACGGTGTCCACCTGGGGCACCCGGAATACGTCCAAATGTTGGCGGCTACGGGTGAGGCTCCAAGGCCCCCGTGATTTCTGCCAGCTCCCTAGCCAGTACCCATCCCAGGTTCTGGCTCCCGGGATCATTTCATTTTAAAATTGGGTGTCCTGGTGCCCACCCTGGGCACCCGCAACATTTTCCAATGTTGAGAGTCATGGGGGGAGCCACCAAGTCCCCCGCAGCCCCCCAGCCAGAACCCATTGTAGTGCTGGCAGGAGCTGGCTCCTTTACGTAGCTCCCACCCGAGCCGGAGTAACATTTTTTTCTGCTACCCCCTGATTAGTAGCAGAGGTGTGTTCCCCGCCTGGGAGAGTGCAGGCAGGGAATAAAGTTTATATTCACTGCCCACACTCTCAGGCATGGAACAAGAGTGTCCCAGAGGATGAGGTCCCAAGCACACTGCACCAGTCATAGGGCCCCTGGGGATGGAGTCCTCCACATCCATGAGGCTATGGGAGAGGGGTCCTCATTTTCCTCTCCCCGATAAAACAAATGCCCTGGGGGATGATGTCCCCAATGCCTTAAAAATGCTCTCAGAGGGGGGCCGCTTACCTCCTCTTGATTTGTTCACTGGTTGCTTTCCGAGCTACCACTTTTATTTTTATGACCAATAGGTTTCAACCTGAACCAGGTCTTTTATTAGAGATTCAGGGACAACTCTCTAGGGCAGTATGCTAGGAAAGGCTGGGGTGGAGGTGGAGCGAACTGGTATTTAAAGGTTGACATATAGTTGAATCATTATACCATGGATCGTGGACAGATCACGCACCCCTAGAAATCTTTTTTTGGAGGCCTCGTCCTTTTGTAAAGTGTTTACAAAGCTGTCAAAGTGTCTCATTTCATAGACATGCAGCGCAATGGGACGCAGATTTTAACTTTTTCATACTAACTATAGACTCAAAAACTCAAGCATAAAAAGTGTTCTCGGCTAATCAGCGAGGAGAGGTTGTAGGTGTCACACATGACATAGAACTAGGCCAGGGCAACATTTTAATTATGCTGATGCAATTCACTTAATTTTGGGAATGTAACATTAGACAAAATACCCAAATATATATATTTACACCTTTTTCGCGACAAAACTTTACCACAAGTGCGTAGGAATAACGAGTGACTCCTGCATGTGCCACTTGGGATTTTGCGAATTGTTTTTTACCCCAAAATGTGTGCTTGCATCAAAAACTGATTTGAGGATGCATTTCGTGCTTAAATATTGCTCTAAATGACGGATTTGCACACTGCATAATTATGCGTACTTGTGCGTTGTTTTACTGACATGTCACCTACTTATGCAAAAGCAATTTATGTCAATTTTGCACACTCCTACATAGAACCGCATGGCAGTTATGCAAAGTCAATGGAAAAACATTTGTGCATTGTAGTGTGACCAATAATATTTATTCAACAAAAAGTTGTTATACAGTCTTATCATGAATTTCGAATTACTTCCCTACCCTATTCCTCATGCAATGAGGTAGATAATCTTCATGAGAGATCACTCTAAAGTGTATTTTTTTCTTAAACTATTCCTTTTCCTTAATACAACCCTCTCTTTCTCCAGAGTTAGCACCATAAAAGGTAACTCTACTACATTAAGTTCTGTTTTGGTTCTGTCTCCACTGGAGACTGGCATTTCTACATGTAATGAAAAAAGAGTGGAGGCTCCACCTCTCCGCCTTGTTGCTGTAGCCTGCAGGGCCTTGCCCCAACAGGAAGGGAGTCCAATAAGGTAAGTTTCCCTGAAAGTGCCTTCATGGGCTAAGGGCTGGGAGTCGCTCTCCTTAGCCCCACCTGAATCTCTGAGCCATTCGGGGCTAATTGCTCCTGCTCTGGAACACAGTTCTAAAATACTCCCCCACCTTATAAGAAGTCACAAGGATCTTCTGGTGTTATTATCCCAGTCAAGAGCACAGTACAGTAGACCTCAAAGCTCTAATGATAGCGATCCTACAAAAACTGCTTGCTGAGTCTAGATTAAATCATAGGCATCGAAAGAGATGCAGACATTACTCTTCTTCATCCTCATAATCTTCTTTGCATCAGGATGATGCTGTATTAAAAAAAGTCCACTGGGAAGTTGTTTTGTGGTGAACACATGGGAGACATTTATGGCCATTTCAGAGAAATTCTGGATTTTCCTGAGTTGGAATCTGAACCCAGCACCAATGGTGGTATTTTTCAACAATTTCACAAGTATTCGGTTCCACATCTTCCCATCCTCCAGCTGATTAAGGATTTAAAAAAGACAGAATGGAAGGACATGGAAAAAGTGATTATTCCTAGACTCCTTTCTTGGCCTTTTGACATTGAGGGTGCTGATACAATTTGCCACAGTCTGTGAAAGTGGATTCCCTGGTGACTCATCTGGGTGGCATAATGTTATCTTTTGGAAACAAAGTTACACCAACAAAGTCTATGGGTTGTAAAGTGGATAGATTTTTCAACAATGCATGTTCTTGTTTGGCCGTTTCCAAGTGGGTTGTTATTTATGGCACTTATGTTTTCCATTCACTTGTCTAAGATTTCCATAAGTTGCCTTTGGCAATCCAGAATGGTGAGGATATTGCTAGAATTTGGACTACTATTGAGATGCACCCTAAGTTCCTTTAAGATTATTGGGGTTTTCGACCGCGCGGCTGCCAGCTGTGCCACAGATCGACCATGACTGCCTGCGAGGCGGGTGCCTGCGCCGTGGAGGTCTGGAAAGGTTGCGGACTGGGCCACTCCCCCCACCCCCCCCCCCTCCCCTCCCTGCAGGGGTGCGACGAGCGACTCGGGACTCCGGGATTGTTACTGCGCTAGGAAGTAGTGCGCTCTCTTGGAGCAAAAAGAATATTCATGACATGGAAAAAGAGTGAAAAATTGCGAAGGAGGGGGTAATGACAGCGCCCGCGAATGAGACTCCACGCGGAGTAAACAAGAAGCGCGAGCATGATCTGCAGCCTGTCATGCAAACCTCTGGCAGCAGCGCACAACACGTAATTCAGGGACCAGATCTAAGCATATATCAAAACTAAACGAATGTTTGACTGGCTCTGTTTCTTCTGCAATATGGTAGCGCCCTCCTGGGAGACTTGATAGGATTAGGGTGAGCGATCTTCAGAATTAAGGGAATATATTCACATCAGGCAATCTCCCTTGAATGACTGAAAGGCGAGGCATTGCTGACAAGACAGACAGAAGGAAAGGCAGCACAAATATCAATGAAACGCCCTCCCTCTGATCTTATGCCTTCCAACATAATATACAGGTCCTCGTGTTGAAGAGCATGCAATGGAAAGAAACAGGAAATGTCATTAGAAGAGCAATTGGTACCGCGCAAAATTAAGAAGCAAAGTGACCTCTTGCTGGTCTATATGTTCCCTCCCTACTTTAAGTTATGCCGTTTTCAGTGACACACTCTGAAATAATCAATGTACTCCTACTGATGTCATTAATTGGAACACAGCAGGTTTTATCTTCTTGCATAGACGTTCATTTTGGGAGGCCAGAGGTATCTCCTGGTGCCCCAGTCTTGCAAAAAGAACAGATGGGCAACCTGACCTGACAGTTCGGGCTGGACTGGTTCCTTGAGCCACAGGGTTAAGACTGATTTGCATATGGCTGGGTCCAAACTGGGGTACCACAGTGAGCAAAAGAATGAACTTTAGAGCTATCTGCAAATTGTGCAATTTTAAATCCTTACCGAGCTGATGTAGAGGAGACACTAAGAATTTGCCCCTCATTGCTGCAGGATTTTGGGACACACAGCCACTCGTATTCATTTCTACCTTGGTCCAGGATGCTAAATGAAGCATAGCTACACAGCATTGGGCCTTATTCACAAGGAGCTATCACTGAATTAATGGCACTTTATTGCAGCCATAGTCGTGATAAATTTACCTCCCCATTCACAAGCTGGTGCGAACAGCCCACAGCACCAGTTTTACCCGCGATAGCAGCCGCAAAAAAACATCGCAACAGAGGATCCCCGCAACTATCGCTAATGTGATGCAGAGTAGGCGTTCCCGTGCCGCGACAACACCACCCCTCAACATTCTCAACGACCAGCCCGATTGGCGATAAGAACACAAAACCGGTGATAAGGTGCGACAGCACCAGGAAATTTACACTTGCTCTGACCTGGTGTTAATGCGGCGGCGATCGATGGTCCCTGAGCGATGAATTGGGAGTGCGGACTGCCCTGCGTGTGCCCTTGCATAGGCGCAACGCTTTTGGTGGGGCGGCCACGATTTCATAGGGAGTGGAGCTGCTGAGGAGTGGCAGGCGGCCGATTCCTGAGTTGCCCCCCCGACGAGGCGAGAAGGACTTCCTACTACGCGAGGGGCGCAGTAAATGAGCAGCGGCTGGAGGCGAGTGAAATGCGCATTGGACAACAAAGGAAGACCCACACGCTTACAGGAGTTTCCTGACGTCCTGCCAGGAGAGCTGAGGCTCATGTCTGACTTTGCTGCCTGCACTGTTGACCTGATGGTGGTGAGCGAGAGGACGGCTCGCTGCAGATTGGGCTCTGCCTGTTCCGAATCCTCATGTACCAAGGGCAGGCTTGGTCTGTGCTCATGTAGGGTTTCCTAAACAGATTTAGGACTGCATGCGTGAGCTGACCTTTGCAAAAGATTCGTGAGCTGAAGTCAAGCTGCTGAAATAAAGCTTGATGAGATTTTGAGCAGCAGCGTGTAAGAAAGAGATGTCTGGCCTTGAAACGCAGCTTGACAGGAGAATCAGCTTGGCCCACGGCTTAGAGTGCCCTTCGGGTGAGCAGTCGCTCTTTCTCGCCAGTACAGGATGGTATGGACCAGCTGCGAACAATCACAGATTGTATTCACTGAAAGGTTGAGTCTCCCGATCGAAGTGTGACCCCCTTCGCATATTCACTTTGTAGACATAAAGCACTGAGTAGCCAGAGTCGGACATATTGTGGGCAATGGGTGTTAAATCGCAAAAGGTGAGCAGAGGGGCCGACTGGACATCAGCCATTGTTTTCCTCCTCATCTTGTTTTTCTATGCTTATTGAATGGTTGGGCCCCGGAGGTTTGGGATCGCCATCGGCGTAAATCCTGAGTAAACCCTGGAATTCGAGCCTATCAAACCAAGCTACCTGCTTCATATTGCTAAATATGATATAATATTATAATTTGAATATAATATAATTGCTCCCCCACAGACTATTGTTTTTGGATTTTATCTTTTGCTTTTTGAGGTTTGTGTTTGTTTACCTTTTTAATTTGCTCCAATCTTACGATGTAATCTGTTTTGCTACCTAATCTGCTCTTGATTTTTAATTCCTCCCTTGGTTATCCTACTCCCATATTTTATCGTGTTTGCTTAACTATTTAATGTGATTCATATTTGCACTGGAATCTTCTTTTACTATCTTATCTGCGCCTGACTGTATTTCCTCGACTATTTGCCCCCTTGCTTGATTCATCATATCTACCGTGCTTGTTTTACCTTTTCTACCTTACTGAACATCAATGATGTAATTCTGTTTTGCTATCAAATCTGCTCCTGATTTTATTCCTCTCTTGCTTAACACCACCTCCTTATCTTGCCCCCGATTTTTCGACCCCACACTCTCCCAGCGCGCCCCTCTCCTCTCCTTCCCTACCCCATCTCCTTTAACTTCCTTCTCTTTTCTCTGTCTCCCTCTCACGTCCACCCAAAATGCCCCTTCACAGCACTGACCATCACCCTCAGGACCATACCCTCTCTAAACACGGCCCCAACTCCTGGACCATTCTCTACCCCCCAAAACATGCAAGGAAAAATTTCAAACATAAACTCCTCATCCGCAACCCTGAAACACTCATTGTCGATAACTACCTCAGCCTCACCTCCCCCATTATGACCAACTTCATCTTCTACTCCAAACGCCCTTCCAAATGGAAGAGCATCCTCCTCCAACACCTCCCTATCTCTAAATCAATCAATATCCCATATGGATTTAAAATATCCACCGCTCCCTCCCCAGCCTTTCAGGGTGATATTGATATCTCCATCTTCAAAACAGGTAATATCCTTATACAAGCCTCGCCTTCACACCTCTCTATCTTTGAACACCACTTTAGCACTATGTCTCTCCTCCTTAACCATTCAGCGCCTAACTCTCCTCCTACCCAAGCAAACAGAGCCCCCCAAACCTTTTTCTCCCCCCTCCCCCCACTCTACCTCCACTCTCAACCTCTAAAAAATGACCTCACCATCTCCCTTGACCACCTATTGATAACGACTACCCCCATCCCCAATGACCTACTTCTCATCCCCCACTTATCTCTCTCTCTCCCCCTAACCCCCTTAACCCTTACTCCTCTGACCCCTCCATGAATAACGGTAGCCCCAAACTCCTGTCTCCTACTTATCATTCCCTTCCCATGACCCGCCCTCCCCCTGTTCAGGAAACCTCCCTCCCCTGACCCAACCACTCACTTACTCCACCGTCTTTTCCCCGCAATCACCTATCACAAATCCTCACCCCCCTACCAATCCCATACAGTCTCTGATCCTCCCCTTCCCCTCTTCCCACCCCCCTCAGGCTCTACCTACCCAACCCCCCAACCCCGCACCTCAACCCCCAATAAACACCTATCTTCCTCACACACCCTCACCCCAACCCTCAATAATCACACATCCCCATCACACCAATATATTTGTTTCTCACTCGCTTCATGCCCTTTTATCCTCTCTGACCACATCACCTGCAGATTTCTGCCCCCTGTTTAACCTAACCCCTACACTCTCACTTAACAGATCCACCAGCCATCACTCCATACCTACTACCCTATCTCCCCCCTCACACAGTAGGCCGCCACCAGCAACTAATCACGTCCACTCCCTATCCCCAGACCATTCTCCTCCCACCTCCCACGCCCCTTCATTACTTCCCTGTACCCGGACTACCCCAAGCCTACACAACACTGTATTCGTCCTACCTACTTTAACTTCCGAACCCCTCACTCCTCCCAGCCCTGTCACCGCTCACCCCACACCATCTACCACATCTCCCCCCTCTCACATTAGTCCACCCTCTGCAAATAACTCAGACCATGCACTCCAGATACCCCCCTCTCCTCAATTGCCCAGATCCTACATAACATTAAATGTGACCTATCTAATTTAACTACGGAATTTGCCCAACTCAGAAAAGACTTCTTTGTCCACAGCACCAGAACCCTCCCTTACCATAAAACCATCATCCTCCCTCCCTCAAACATCCCCAGTAACAAACACAACCTTTGGAGATCACTCCCTCTCCGATACCGTAAGCATAGACCTCTCCGCACCTCGAACCATCTCTCCCCGTCCGACCTCTCCGACCTATGTAACTCCTATTTTACTAATCTGCCAACCACCAACCCTCCACTCCCTTATGCCCCCATCCCTGTTATCATAGGGACAAATAGAACCCCCTCCTCCCCCGCTTCCCCCAGACCACCACCTCAACTTTCGCTGATCCACTCTTGCCCACCCTCCATACCCAACCCCACACCACTGAAATGCATGCTAGTTAACTGTCGCTCCGCGGTCCTACACGCCACGGAAATCTCGGAAACCATCCTGAGTGAATCCATTGATATTGCATTCCTCACTGAAACCTGGCTAAATGACCACTCAACGAGCATACTTGACCTTCTCTCCCCCCAGGATACTCTATTCTTAGAAAAGACAGACCTAACAGAGATGGGGGAGGGCTAGCCATTATCTTCAAAAAGGAACTTCAGGTTTATCACTAACCCAGGCTACGCCTCATGCGAATACCTGGAAGCAGAACTGTTAACTCAAAACTCCCACCCAATTTGTCTACACAACATCTATCGCCCCCCGGGACCACCACAGCCCTTCATTGAGGACTTGTCTGATCTACTGGCGCAATCAGCATTATCGAACTCCAAAAATCTCTTTCTTGGGGATCTTAACCTCCATTGGAATGATACCAATGACCCCACCATCTCCCTCCTCACTACACTTCTTGAAATCAACGAACTCAAACAACTCTGCCAATCTCCAACTCACACTAAAGGATCCATACTTGACGTCATTCTGTCCAACGATGATCTGACTTCCGTTACCAATATCATCCCCACTGACTGGTCCGACCATCACCTTATACTCTTCACCATTGATACCTCAGCAAACCTCCCTGCCCCTAAAACTACCAGACCTAAGAAATTGACCAGAAACCTAAAAGGCATCCCCCCAGGAGTTCTACAATCGAAACTCCAAGCTCAACTTCTTCTCATTCCCCCCTCCCAAAATGCGAATGAGCTCACTGAACTATTTAACAATACTGTTACAGATATTCTTGACCAACTAGCCCCGCCTAAACTCAAAAACCAAAGAAACACCCCGTCAAACTCTTGGCTTAATACAGAGATAAATAATGAGAGACGGGCACTCAGACTGTCGGAAAGAACCTGGAGACACCATCCCTCACCCTCCCATCTTACACTTCTCAGACATGCCAGATCCACTTACAAAAAACACATCCTCAAGGAAAAAGCATCCTTCTTCCGCACTCAACTTGACCGTGCCATAAACAGACCCAGGGAACTCTTCAAAATCATCCAAAACCAAACTTCCCCCGCACCTCCAAATATGACAGCCTCATCAGACAGATGTGAAGAAATTGCCCACTTCTTCTCTGAAAAAATTGCCAAAATTGACCATATCCTTCCATTCCCATACAACTATCCTCCAACCCCCAATCCAATCCTGTCCTCACCTCTAATACCTACTCCACATCCCCCCTTCCAGACGACACACACTCTCCTCTGCCCTCTATCCTACTGCTCCCCAGCGAGCCTCCTCTCCCGCCCATTTCCATACCCCCCCACCACTCCACAAGCCTCTCACCTTCCACATCTCCAGTAACCAACTCCCCTAAATCTCAACTTAAGAACAATGCCTCCTTGCTCAACTTTCTTCCCGTCACTGAGCTTGAAGTCCTCAATTTAATTGGCAATCTAAAACCATCCTCCCACACAAAAGACCCAATACCCTCCAACCTTGTCCCTGCCCTTAAGCACATCATCACCCCATTCTGGACCAAAATCCTCAACACCTCTCTCTCCACGGGCTGTGTCCCCTCCTCCCTTCAGCTTGGTCAAATCTCGCCCATAATCAAAAACCCCAATGCTGACCCCAATGACCTAAATAATCTCCGCCCCATTACTAACCTCCCCCTTCTCTCAAAGGTACTTGAAAAATGTGTCCTACTACAATTAGACAAACACATAGAAAATGTCAACCTTCTCGACACCTTTCAATCTGGCTTCAGAAAAGGCTGCAGCACCGAAACGGCGATGCCCAATGTCATAGATGACATCCATCAATCACTTGACAATGGCGAGACCTGCCTTCTTATCCTTCTTGATCTCTCCGCAGCATTTGATACAGTCAACCATTCAGCCCTACTTAATGTGCTCAGGAACCGTTTTGGCCTTAATGGCACCGCCTACAAATGGTTCATCTCTTATCTACAACACCGTACTCAGCAAATCAAAATTCAAAACTGTCTCTCTACCCCCACTCCTGTCTCCCTTGGAGTCCCCCAAGGATCTATTCTCTCTCCCTCCCTCTTTAACCTCTTTATGGAACCTCTCACAATCATTCTTAACCAAGCAGGCATAAATTACCACCTTTACGCCGATGACACCCAAATCTATTACAAGATTAAAACTCATGCTGACATCTTACACCTGAACAACACCCTTACCAAGATCCAAACATGGTTCCATTCCAATCATCTCAAACTCAACCCTAACAAAACCGAAATCATTCTCTTCTCCCCCAAAAATAACCCTCTACCCGTTCAATCATGGATCCCTGACCTCAATGCACTCAATTGCTCACTCACCCTGTCCAACTCCGTCAAATCTCTTGGCATCACTATCGACAACACCCTAACCCCTAATGTTCACATCAAAACTCTGCCAAAGGAGCCCTCTTCACTCTCCGTCACCTCAAGAAAATTAAACCATTCATACCCACCGATGATATCAAACTCGTAGTTCAGTCGATTGTTCTGTCACGTATTGATTATGGTAATGCCATCCTTAATGGAATCCCCAAAGTACACCTAGCTCCAATCAGAGCTGTGCTCAACTTTTCTGCCAGGCTCATCACGGACTACAAACGCTTCGATCATATATCCCCGGCTCTCAAATCTCTTAAATGGCTCCCTATCGAAGGCAGATCTGCCTACAAAACCGCCTGCATTACTCATAAAGTCCTCCACCAAAACACTCCGCATTACCTCTCAAAGAAACTCCACACTGCGGGCTCCACTCGACCTCTGAGAAGCACCAACACCCTACTCCTAATCCCACCTCTGCATAAAAAGAAAGCTACACATTCTCGCTCCTTCTCTGGCAATGTCCCTATTATCTGGAATGCCCTCCCAAAAAACCTGCGCTGCAATCCCTCCTATTCTAGTTTCAAAAAAGACCTCAAAACCCACCTCCTCAATTATTATTGGGGTTCCTAACCTCTGTCCTACTCCTGATTTCTTATCTATCACACTATATTTGTTCAGTAATTTTATACCCTGTTCTCCTGTTTCACCATTTACCTAATTACTTAAATGTATAGCTCCTGCCCCTGTTTATTTATCTGGTTTTGTATAATGCTCATGTTGTCTGTACTTTGTAAATTTTTGTTGCACTACCTTTCATATGCTTTTTACCCTATGTGCCTTATACTATCCTTATCTTGTAAAGCGCTCTGATACCTCTGGGTCTAGCCAGCGCTATATAAAACCTTCAAAATAAAATAAATAAAATAAATGTGTCTCTTGACGCCCCCAGGTACCCAAGCCTGGCATCAAGAGCAAAACATTGCAGATCATAAACAAAATAGATGATAAATTGGAACACAGGAGGAGTCCGGAAGTCTTCTTTGTACAAATCACCCTTCACAGGAAGCACCTATTTGGTCTCCAATTGGAGGAATTGGTTTCCAAAACCTATAAGAATTGCAAACACCCTGTGGTCCCAGAGAAGACACTACTAGACTACAGGTGTTTTGATTCATGTTGCTGTTTCAACAGAGCTTGAAGTTACTCCTATTGCTTCTAGGAAGATGGTTACAAGGACAATGAGCAGTCTGCAAGCATCCCATGCCCCCTCCTTCCAGGGCTCTCAGATCATGTCTATGCCAAAGATAAAAGGGTTTGTTCTCCTCCAGTGAGTGGAAGACTCACTCAGCTCTATGCAAGTTGGGTTCAATCTAACTCTAATAAATCAAATACTTGATATTGGAAGACAGAAACAGAATAGGGTTATCAACCCCTCCTTCAAAATCAGAAGAACATTTAACACCCTTTCCTCACAGCACTCTTCTGCAATTAGCCATGAATTCCCATATTAATGATCTACTGTCCAAAAAGTCAGTGTTCCCTGTACCATCCGATAAGCTGGGCTAAAGGGTTTTCTTCACTGTATTTCTAGTGGAAAAAACAATGAAGATTTCAGACTCATTGTCTAGCTAAAGGATCTACATCATTTTATCACCAAGAATTATTTCAAAATGGACAGTCAGTAAATGGTCATTTCAATGGTATCTACAGGAAATTTCATACTCTCCTTGGGTCTTTAGAATGTGTATCTTCACATCCAAGTACACCCCAGTAATTAAAGGTTCCTTGAGTTTACCTTGCAGATCCTCAAGTATTAGGTTGTGGTCCCTGCTCTTGGCCTCAAATTGTGTATTTAAGAAGTTCTTGTATCTGCTCATGGTATACTTTCTTAATGAGTGAGGACTGGTTCACCCATATATAGATGACTCTCTGGTAAAAATTATGCAGGGTAAGTATCGTGTTTGCCATCTTCAGGGACTTGCTAAATTCGGCAAAGTCCCATCTCTAACCTTTTTGAGAAGTGCAGTACATTGGGAGCTAGTTCAGAACAGACTTGGGCTGAGATTTTCTTACTATAGATTGGGCTCAGAAACAGAAATTTACCTTCAGAGGATCACAGACTAATCAGAAGCTCTTGATCTGTGGTGATTTCTTCTAGAGAGCAAAATGCCTGCTGCTCTTCCATTGGTCGATTGGGCCTATCTGCATCTTGGAATTCTGGACCGTCACATCCTCAGGTTCTCACACCCATTGCACGGCAATTTGGGAAAACCAATTATAGTCCTGCCTGAAATCCAGAAAGAGCTGAATTGGTGAATGAATCCCAATGGTCTAGTGGAGTGTTTAACTCTCCACCCTCTCTTCAGAGCGTGGTCACAATGGATGCCAGTGGCTGGGGCTTAAGAGTGGTTCTGTCGAGAGGCTCATCAGTTTGGAGGGAACTGACAGCAGTTTTCCAGGCACTGCAGCTTTTTTATCCTCAGCTTTTGGGAGATTGTGTTATGATACAGACATGACCACAAAGGCTTCCCTGAGTCATCTTAGTGGCACCAGGTCTCAATCATGTTATTACTAGAAGAGGACACTGGGCAGAATGTCATGTGATGTCTTTCTCACAAGTTCATCACAGGTCTGGACAACTGTTGAGAAGACCCACTCCCCCAGCCAACCAAGGTCAGATTGAACAGAAAATAGGCCCTGGTGCCAAAATAAAGGTGGGCCTCATTAATGAATCAGAGAGCTAACAAATAATGGCCCATAGTTGTAAAGACATGCTCTATAAGGGTTTTTGGTAACCATACAACAGGCTCACAAAGAGCTAAAAAAGAGAGCCCACACACTGACCTGTTAGACCAGCACGCCTGGCATTGCCAGATTGCATTAAAGGCCAATCTATCCATGCAGCCATCTCTCTCTCTCATCTCTGGAATTTTCTTTACTGACCATAGAAATTCTCTTGAATTTGCATGAAATTAAGCTGCCCTGTTTAGTATTATTTGCCTCTCAGCAAAATGACAAGCTAAAACAGTACTGCTTCAGTCCTGGGATTCAGAGGCTTGGAGGAGGAATTCTCTTTCTTGTCCCTAGCCGGAGGGTCTTCTGTATGCCTTTCCCCCATCCATTTTCCACAAACATTTCAGTAGAAGGTGCACAAGGATCAGGCTTGGGTGTTGGTGGTCATTCTCTTTTGGCCTTGAATGTCCTGGTTTTCTCTTCTTCGCCAGACGTCAGTGGAGTCGGAGTGTGTTCTCCACTTAATGGATGCCAACATCTTTGAAAATACATCCTTTCCATAGACTCAGGTTAACAGCTTCGCTTTTGATATGTCAGGGTTGCTCAATATAGCTTTGTCTGGTACTGTGATTTTGGGTGTCCAGAAATCTTACAGGGATTCTGCATTGAAAGCTTTTCATGATTACTGGGACTCTTTTCAGTTTGGGTGTATGACTCTGGGTGCCAGCTCTGGAGATTGTGAAGGGGGCCTTATGCTATAATTGTTTTCCTGGAGGATTTTGACAAGGGTCTTGTCGTCTCCACCTTACATTTTCAGTGGGTATCAGGGAACCTTGAGTTTGTGTGAAATATTTGCAGTCCTAAGCCTTACATCAACTCAAGGGTTAGACTTTTGTGAGGCCTGTTTTCAGGTCTTCCATGACACTTTGGCATGTTCGCTAAGTACTAGCTGCTCTACTACAAAAACCCAATTTCGAACCTTTGGAGGAGGTTTCCGTGAAGTCTTCGGTCCAGATTTACTAACACATTGTGTGGCGCATTTGTCACAAAAGTGACGCATACCCAGTGCAAAGTGTTGTGGTAGGATTTAGTTTCCAACACAATTCATGATTTGTGTTGAAATGTCGCATAAAGTAACATACATTGCTATATGCGCAACTTTGCACTACTTTGCATCAAGGGGGCATACCATGAGTGGGACATGGTCATTCCTGGCCAACTAACCATGGGTTTTGATGGAAATCCTTATCTACAAACATTTGTAGAAAGGGATATGCACCACAAAAGTAAGCCCAACAAAGTAGCCACGTTTTTCCAACTTTGCATGTGTGCTGCTCTGTAAAGCACACAGACAAAGTGGTAAAAGTATTAAACCATGACTTTTGAACAGTACTGGAAAGAGTACTCTTCTAATAATTTGGTGGCTATACTGCATGCGACAAAACTTAATATATCTGACCCAAGTCCCTTAAAGTACTATTTCTTAGGACAATTATTTTAGCTAAACGATTGGGAAAGCTTGGGTTGTTACTTTGCGCTCTTCGTTAGCTACTGTTTTGTCTGATAGTGTGGTTCTCAGGCTCCCACTCAATTTTATCCTCACAATCCATTCTAAACTGAATCTAGAACAGGAGATTAGTCTTCCTTCTTTCTTGCCTAATCCAGTTTAGGAGAAAGAACAAGCTTTTTACAATCGTCATCTCCCAAAAGGCTGGTACATTTAGCACTTGATGGAGGAAGGGTTACCTTTTATGACTGAATCTCTGTAAAAGGAGGAGGGGACCTGTATAAGAAAAAATGCTTTAGAGAGATTTTTAATGGAGATGCTTATCCTCACGGTGTGAGGAATGGGTAAGGAAGCTATCTCATTGAGTAATTAGTGTTACTGGTTAGTAATAGGGCCATAGGAGGTAAACATGGCAGCAGCTGTCAGATTCTCTAACGTGAATTTTGTATAAGAAGCTATATAATTTCGTTTTTTTCTAATCAAACTTTGCACAATCAAGCCTTACCAGTAATCCAATTTTAAAGGAACGGTTTCTAATCCACTGATCTGGCAATAAGGCTCCAAGTTTGACAGCTCGTAAAGCTGAATTTCACGATCCCTGTGTAAGAAGACAGAAACAGTGTAAATAACTTTAATTCCTGAAAATAACTTTAATTCCTGAACTGCACTTGAGACTCTCCGTTCAAGCATCATTTCGGGGTATATCTGGGGTAGGAGCTGACTGCTACCAATAGGATTCCACCCACGGAGAGGGGCCTAAACTGCCCTAGTCCGAAATTGGGATGATATAAAAACACAGTTGACAAAAATGGTGTAGCAGCGCTCCTACTGGACCTTTTAGTGGCTTTGGACACAATACACCATGAGACATTACTTCTTAGACTGAAAGAATTCAGTATTGATGGCATCACTCTGAACTGGATTTTCTCTTAAATAAACAACAGATCACCAGAGTCACACACCCACTTTCTCTTGGAATACTTACTGCATATAAACAGGAGTTACACATAGATTTGTATTGATCTATCACCTCACATTTACTTTTTAGCATTGAAACTTTTCAACAGTTTCCAACATACCTGCTTCAACTAGGCAGATGATACACAGATAATTCTCAAACTGGAAAACCCAAGGATTTAGGAATATTAAAATGTAACACCTGCATCATAGCCATAGATCAATGAATGGCATGGAATCACCTGAAAAACTGAAATACTGGCCTACAGTGAGTAGAAAAATGAGGACCCTTTATCTTTCTGGCCAGATGAACTGGGGAACCCACTAAACATAGCTGCAAGTGTAAATCTCAGAATCTTCTTTTACTATACTTCATATGACTACTCAAGTAGACAGAATGCTCCAATCAACTTACTACACAATGCAAATGCATAGCCACATTATTCTACAATTTCAACTTCCTCCAAAGGTACAAACAGCAACCTTACTTATTCTCTCCAAACTTAACTATACTATGGACTATACAACAGCATTCAACTCGCAATTATCAAAAGACTATGAAGAATACCAAATTAAGCAGTAAGACTACTTATACCTATAAATATGCAAACCCACATCTTTCCGATTATGGATGCTCTACGCTGGCTCCCAATTGCAAGAAGATCCTCTTTCAAACTACTCTGCATCACACAGAGGGCTATCAATTGCTTACAACCCAACAACCCATGCATGTGTCTCAAACAAAAACATAATGGAAAGATCAATGCAAACCCAGAATTGATCACTCCTTAAAATCACACCAGACAAACCTAAACGACCGGCTATCCCAAATATGTCCCTAGGTAATCAACTTTCAACCTTTCTTCTCTACTCTTTATTCTTCTAGTGCATCATATCTCAATATTCTAAAAATACCCTAAAAAGATTAACCTGATTTATAGATAGGGACTATTCTCTCTTCTACATTTCAATTTGAATTAAATTTTCCTTACACTCCATCTTCTGCCTGCCTTAAAACCTTGGAGTTTACCCTACTCTATCACATGCCTGCCACCTTATTCTTTACTGTACTTCAGTACACTAACCACGCCCCTTCCTTATAAACATTAAATCTAATTTTGAGGAACCATTCCGCAATTCTTACCCTTTTTGTAACTTATCTGCTCATCTTACTCTCATAAATCAGCTCCCCTTCTGTGTAACCTCACCTTGAAAATTCACAATATCTAACCACCTCTACACTTTTAACTTTATTAAATGTTTTCATCTTGCAATTACACCTAACTCATATTCAATCCCTAAAACCTGGAGGAAATTATTCAGTTTCTTCAGCGCACTAGACTAACCCAATACCCAACACACTTACAACAATACTTAACAACCACTGGATTAACCACTAACATTTGGTAAAAGAGTAGCATGCAACAATACAGCACTTCAACACCTTGTCAGTGGAAGTAAGTGCTTTATAAATACATCTGAAATACAATATAATGATATTTATAGCCCCTGTGGACTACTTTGCAGTTGCAGTAATTCAGCCAACCAGATTGATGATTTAAAATCCGAATTCAATGTTTAATTTTAAGATTAATGTACAACTGAGGTCACATTCGAGTCAAAGATTGTGTGATGTTATTTCCTGTGATGGCAATAGCATAAGAGGACTATGAATTTGGTGAAGTGACACCTGGTCTGTGGTTTAATAGGGGGCTTTAGCTGTGTGAGCACTGAAGTCAATGAACAATTGAGTAAGATATTGTTTCTCTTTCCTGCAGCCTCCTCCTTTCTTATTTGTTGCATGGTTTGAAACATAGTAGAGGAAAGGTGACAACAGTGACATGAATTCTGGATCCGGCAAACCAAATACCACCTTTTTAACCTCTACATGAAGTGTGCAACTGATGTTCAGGGGATAGTGCTGATAGAGAGCATGAATGGTAGCTGAGCTGCATATTGAATCAACAGTTTTGTGGCACTCAAGAGTGAGTATGGCTGCTTCGGCTCAGATGTAATGAGCAAATGTCATGCCTGCTAAAGAGGGAAATTGCAAAGGCACTACTGGTGTACACAAACACTGTACACAGGTGAAAGTGTGAAAAAACTTTAAGGCAGAGGAAGAATGTCCCTTAAAAGAGTGCATTTGATATGCTATCAGTCTTCCCACAGAACAAGTCTTGGTTGCATCAAAGATGACTGTTGGGAGTCCCGATGGCCCTTTTTCCTATCAAATTGTCTTTTCGAGTGCTTACCAGAATAGGAGGGGTCATAGGGATTTCTCATGATCCTATTCAGATGACCACCTCAGTTGCAACTCTCTTATTAAAAATGTTGCTAATAGAACCATCTTTATCTGGGAGACAAGTGGGCTGGAAGAGTTCTGGAGTGCTTCAATGCAAGTGACACAATTGGTCTGAAAGTGGACTATGTTTCTTGAAGGGTGCTGGCTTGATTCTGGGTGAGGGCAACATTCACTCCTATGGTGCAGTGATATTTCCCAATAAAATGTAAGAGTTATGATGATTGGAGGCTCAAACAGCTTCTTCACAGAAGATCCAGTAGACAATGGGTTAGTGAAATGAAAGATGACAGTCTTTAAAATAAGGTTAGGCATGTAAACTCATGGTGGCACGGTGAGGTTACCACTGCTTGCAGTGCCTCATTGAACATGTAGGGTTCTGCTTTAAGGTAAATGGGAAGGACTTTGAACTGTTTTCCTTCTTCCCAAACATTGATATGGTAGCCTGCTAACCACCACACATATCAACTCTTCCTGGCTAGGCGCTATGGGGGAGGGGGGCACTGGGGGCGGGGGAGGGCTGAGGGAGGGATTGCAGGATCACACTTAATGGAAGTAGAATGTGAGATTCATGTGAATTTGGGGGAGAGGGGAGCTAACATTAAAAGCGGGCAGCGGATCTCCCCACTAGACGACCGTACTTGTAAGAACTGTAACGATGTACCTTATGGTTAAGTGGTGCCACCCGGCCTCCGGGATGTGGGCAGTACGGCTGTGTATACTGCACGGATAAATGGCTAAGGGGGGGGCGAGAAACCTGCATTAACGACATTTATCCTGAGTGTTATACGATATATTTGGTCCTGCAATAAAAATGGTTTGAAAAAAAAAATGGTAGCCTTCCTATGTAATGACATACATACTGTAAATCTATTGCATATCATCAGACCAGTTGCTGTACGAAGACCTGTATTTGAACCAGAGGTGATCATGTTTAATTTTCATATGAAGGAACTTGCTTACTATTATGAGTCTGGTATATTTTCCAGAGTTGATTTATTTGAACCACAAGCTCTAATTCAAACTGGAATATGCTAAATGACATACAGTTCCTCCTTCTGAGGAGTCTACCTGCAAAGCTAGGATAAATGAAGTTGATATAGAAGCTAATTATCGGAAGAATCTATGGTGTTAAAAGTGGGGGTCTCTATCTTAGGCTGAAGAACAGGAGCCTTCTCCCCTGGTACCATTAATGTACTGTATGATATCCTGAAATTAAATTAAACAAAACATTTAATTCCTATACTGAAGAACTGTGAGTTGTACCACAAAACCATCTTTCTGTTTTTGTTTCAGGAACTATTAGATGCTTCTTTGTGCTGTGTGTATCCTTCATAGCTCTATGGCGGATGAAGGTACAACAATCTTCCCATGTATGTGGACACTGTGCCATTCTGCCACTATTCAAATGCTTCTTGCCAACTTTGTGTTTTTCTCCCAATGGAGTTCACCTGTGATACAGATTTTTACTTGTGTCCTTCAAAAGACAGAGGACACTCAAGTCTCTCCACTGTATAATCAGTGATGCACCCATAAAATGGAACCTGCCTATCCCCATGATAAGGAGTGCACAATGTGCTGTTTACTGGCCATGCAACATGGCTGGAGGACAGAGTCTGTGGCCAACCCTGGAACTGCAGTACCAGCACCTTGTAGTGAAGTACCCAGCGAGGCCCCCAGTGAGGAACTGAAGTAACGGTACTGGTGCAGCAATACTGAAAAACCATAAAAAAAGAAGGATCTGGTCATAGACAAGTCTCTGTGACCAACCACCACAGTGCAGCTGATGGCTGTGCTCAGTGGGGGATGGCAGCCTGTAGTGGGGTGGGCGAGGGGCGATCTCAAAGTTGTGCACAGGTGAAGGCCGTGCACAGCAGAAAGGGTGAGCGCAGGGTGCCTGTGGGAGTTGGGCGTATGCTTAACTTTGAACATGATAACGAAAACACAATAATTCACTGATTAAAACAAAGGTTAAAGTGATATTATAGTTAGATACGGTAATAAAATCTTACCTTATGTTAAAAGTCCCCTAGAAATTCACTGAAAAAAACAAGACTTAAAGTGATGTTATAGTTAGGTGTTTTAATGAAATAAGAACTAACATTTAAAAAACAAAAAAACACTGAAATTTGCACATTATATTTTAGTGAACTAACTATACCTTGTGCCCCCTTCAAGAACTGCTTATGACCTCACATATTACATCACTCATGACATGTTAAATGACGATTGATGGCATCTCAAATGACATCTTGAATTATACTGCTATTCACATTACCACATAAACGTTTACATCACTTAAAAAAGAGAGCTATTAGTAAAGAGCCTATAATCAAATACAGCATAGAGTTACTGTGTGTCCACATGTGCGTGGCCTATAATCGAATTCAGCATAGAGTTACTATATCTTCACATGTGTGTGCTTAGAATGGAAACAATATAAGCCCTAGAGGTAAGTGTGGATGGGCATGTTGAAAGTTACATGGTGCACCGTTTGCAAACCAGTAAAGTTTAGTATTCCATTATGCAAATAGCAATTAGTACTGCATGTTAAACAAGGTAAAAACAAAGGTATGTTTCAAGGTAGGTAGTGGCTTAAAGCAAAATCCTATTGCAAGAAAGCCAAAGCTTCTGTTGCCTATAGAATATCCATTGGTGGATGTCTGGGTATATGCCCATGTTAAATAGTTGTAATACAGTGCTATAGACAAATTCTATATAACAAGGACATTTATAAGGTGTGAATGTTTTTTTTCAAAAACTGAAGAATTGTGCCCCTACTATGAACAGTTTTCTCATCAATAATTTCATTACAAATGCTGCAGTGATATTATCAGTCATTACATAGAAGATGTCATGAGTGATTTAATATGCGAGGTAATTAGCAGTGTATAGCGAGGACGCGAGTTATAGTTACCATGGGGCACAAGTTTTAGTTACTTGAGATAACCATAACTATGACTGGTGAATTTCTGTGGTTTTTAGAGTTTAAAACGTTACATTGATACTGAACATTTCACCTAACTATATTGCTAGTTTAACCTTGTATTTTTTCAGTGGATTTCTAGGTTTTTTAACATAAAGCAATATTTTATAATCATACGTAAAGCCACCCATTGGAGCATAGGGTCCCCGGGGCTTAATCAGGCTCAGAGAGGGGGGCCGCGTGCTCCCCTCCCGTTATTAATTAATTGCCCCTAGGGATGGGGTCCCCCTGGAGTGTTTTCCGGTTCGAGGAAGGGGGGGGGCAGTGTGACCCGCCCCCTCCTTTTTACAGCATTTCGGCCCCGGGGGATGGGGTCCCTGTGGTCTTTTTAGGCTAGGGGTATGCACGCCCCTCCTCATAGGTTTGCTTGAAATTTGTTTAATAAATATTTTCCACATAACACTAGAGAACATGGTCATGAATGCTGTGGTCGCACCACATCTACATCTACACGGTATGATATATTAGCACAGTTGCAAGCAGTGATATGTAGGCGGATTAACATATCATAACTCTAAAAAGTTAAAACCAAACAGTATAACAAGTGCATGTCAAACATATATCTTAAGGGGCCACCGTGCTGCAACCACGTTCTGGGGTGGGACACAAGTGGGCCTCTCTGACAGTATGGTTGGGAGTAAAGGAGGTGAGAAAAGGGTTGCTGGGCAGACAGCTAGTCAAAGAGTTGTATTGTTTTAATCTTGTGTGATGTGAAGCAGGTATGCTCAAGGCGCAACAAGTAATCGATAAGCGGTTACCAGATACATGTGAATTTGGCATCAGCCTGGTCCAGTTTGTGAGACAAAAGTTCCATTGCCATAACATACCGAAGGTGCATGAACCATTGTACAATGGGTGGGGACGTGGTTGTCTTCCAGGCTAAAGCTATGAGCTGTTTTGGAATGCCTAGCATATGGCTAATGAGCATCCAGGCAGTTTGCATCATCGCCTCCAGTTCCAGGGGTCGAACTCTAAGGGTGGGCGTAGTTGGCGGAGTACTACTACACGGAATTCTGCAGGGTTGAACAAAAACTCTGTGAACCCTGCTCCGCAACTCCGTTCCGTCTCATTCCAATTAATAAAACAGAAACCTCACATACCTTTGATAAAACAACATGTAACTATCTTTACATACAAAATGCATATAGTCATCTCACAAAAGTGAAAATGAAAATACAGCAAGCAGTGAGAGAGGTGATGACTTTGGGGTCCTCCCTAACCTAGGGAGAGAACCAAGCATCGAACACAAAGAGCACATCATGCTGAACGATTCGTTGGTGGTCCCATCCTCCTAGGACCACCCCAAGCACAGTTATGGGCAAAAATATAAGCCCAAACAAAGGCCCTGCAAAACATTATGGGACGAGATTCTAGAGTGCAGTGAATATTATAGTATCCAATATCAAAACATTCCTCAAGGGGCAGGCTCTCCTAGCTCAGCTGAGAGCAAATACTATAATATTCACTGCACTCTAGAATCTCGCCCCATAATGCTTTGCTGGGCCTTTGGTTGGCATTGTATTCCTGCCCATAACTTTGCTTGGGGTGGTCCTAGGAGAATGGTACTGCCACCGAATCGTTCAGCATGATATGGTCTTTGTGTTATAGGCATCTGATTGGACCTCCCCCTAGGTATGGGGTGACCCCAAAACCATCACCTCTCTCATTGCCTAATATTTTAAAAGTTCACTTTTGTGAATTGGTTATATGCTTTTGAGCATGTAAAGGTTAAGTTGTTTTCTCAAAGGGTTGTGGGTGCAGCAGCTAACTCCGCTACGTGGCGGTGTTGGAATTTTTGCATGAATTCCGTGTTTTCAATGTAATGCGTAGTTAACAAATCTCCACAACTTCCGCAAGCAGAACGGAGTTCATTGCCCACTGTTATCAAATACCCAATATGACTGTGGTGTATGATGCAGGGATTGAAAATCCTACAGTGCCTTTTATGTGACCCAGGATCTCCTTCTAATAAGTTGTAATGAGGGAAGCATGACCACGAAATGTAGCAGAAATCTCAAGGCTCTGTTACACAGCGCTAACATAGAACGGAAGCAGTGGGATAGATGGTGTGCAGGCGTGTTGGTGTGTAGTACCATTGTTTTATGATTTTACACGCCGTCTGTCATTGGGGTACACTTCTGCAAGTTTTGGGGATGTTGTGCCAAAGTGTTTCCTATTGCTTTTGTGAAATACCCTCTGTAGTGCTAAACTGCCATTGCGCTTGGTGCATGTGTGTGCGGGAAGGCATGGAGTTTTGAAGTACTTGGTAGGTTCAAGATATCAAACCCCTAGTGCCACCATATGTGCTAACCAGCTTCTCGAAGAGTGTGTAAGCCCACGTGTCTCCCTGCACATTAAAGGGGTGAAGCACCCAGTGACATAGTTGACAGTATTGTAGCAGCGGTTAATCTGGGACTTTGAAGTGTACTTTGGATTGATCAAAGGGTTTGATAGTGCCTCCTGCAAAGAGATCGTGTAAAGGTTGACATTCACTGGCCTCCCAGCTGGGGTGAGATCAGGTTTACAGTCAGTTGGCATGCTGGTGGACGAGAGGGTGGTGAGAGCCATCTTAAGAGCCAGTTTGTCCCAAATCTCAAAGACCGTCTTTATGGGGGTAGCTATGTATGCACTCTAGGGTCGGGCATGTTTGGAGAGCCAGGCTTAGTCCCATAGAGGGCAACAAGCCACTGCTTGGTCCAGTGTTTATTGCTTTCATAGGCAACCCACTTTGATATGGAGCAGAGATGGGTCGCCCAATAGTATTCAAGGAGGTTAGTACAAGTTAGACCACCCCTGTCCAAAGGCAGCATTAACCCAGAATTAGATAGCCTGAGGTGTTTACCTACCCCCATAAAGGGGCATATGTCTCGCTGTAGGCGCAAGATGTCGTCGGGAGGGATGGACGTGGGTAAGGATTGAAAAATATAAAGAATCTTGCAGAGGACATTCATTTTAATGGCGTCAGCCCTGCCATGATACATGGAATAGCTTCCAGCAGCAGAGGTCTTCCAGGATAGATTTTCGATTCTGGCCAGTTGGTTTGTGTCCAAGCTGCCAGAGTGCAGGTTAAGTTAAGGCCCAGATATCAAATTGTGCAGGAGGCACACTAAAAAGGGGTTAGTAGTTGAAGGGGGCGGAAGATCCTGCTTGGGTATGGTGAGGTTCAGGTATATGATTTGGCCATGTTAACTTTAAAGCCTGAGACCTTTTCAAAGGCATCAAGGCAGTGGAAAACCGCAGGAAGGGAGGTAGCAGGTTGAGTGAGAGTAAGTAGTAGGTTGTCTACGAATAGGATTATTTTTTGGGCCCGACCATCAAAAGGGATGCCCGAGACAACCACCGTCTGTCTAATAGTAATGGCTAGGGCCTCAACTGCTGAGGCAAAGAGCAAGGGTTATAATTGACACCCCTGACAGGCGCCTCTGGTAAGATGGATCGGGCTCGTATCCTGACTATTAATACGGATGGAGGCAGTCAGGCATTCATAGGAGGCCATTACCATGGTGATCGTACTCAGACCTAGACCAATCTTGTGGAAGACCGCATGGTCACATCATGGTAGGACACAGTCAGAGTGGTCTAGATGAGGGGCTCCCACATCCTGTGTGTTGCATAGTCAACGAGCAGAAGGTCTCGCTAGGGTTTTGCCAGGAAGGGCACAGGGTAATTATAATATCAATGCAGTGCAAACCTATGTGTGGTGGTGCGGAGGTCAAACCAGTGAGAAAGGGGCAATCATCTCTCCACAATATACCTGACCAGCAAATAATAAGAAACAAATAAGGAAAACAAACAATAGTAAGCCAAAAGAGCCCAACAACACCATTTGGGCCCTGCGGAGACCG
Source organism: Triturus cristatus (assembly GCF_964204655.1). NCBI lineage: Eukaryota > Metazoa > Chordata > Amphibia > Caudata > Salamandridae > Triturus > Triturus cristatus. Next base: position 344,403,860 of record NC_140591.1, on the reverse strand, counting down.
GCACAAGGGCACAAAGGTCCCTCTGGAGGTATCACCCTCCTGGGTTACAAATCGAGGTGGGCAGGCCACAGCGAATGTTCGCAGTCGCATCAATGGAAAATTTGTTAAGGGAAGTAGCAGTGGGTGGAACATAGGAGTGCCAGAAGTATGGTCCTCCAGACCCCATGTCCTGCCTCAACCGGGGCTCAAAGCTCAAAAGCTGTCAAGGATGCATCATGAAAGTAAGGGGGGGGCCCTGTCAATGGGGTGTATAGTCAAGCCATTGTCCTTGTCAGCCAATCGTGGATGTGGGTGGGGATGGGTCTTTCCCCATATTCTGTTGGTGGGTGATAATATCTTGCTTGGACTCCTTTTTTAGGTCTCGCCTTGGCAGCGCATGCGCTGTCTCAGCGAGACCTAAAGTAATCTGTATGGTGGCTTAAACTCAGGGTAATTTGTTTTTGCGTTTGCGATTGGTTTACGTGTGGCATTGCTGTTGTTATCTTGCTTTCTGTTGTCTGTTGATTGTATGGTAACTTCCGTGTAGTCCCGCAGCAGCGGCGCCTAACTACAGTTTTCGTCCGCTCTGCTGGCACTTGTTTTAATTGCGTGCACTGTGCCATCTGTTTACGAGATGGCGTGGAAATAGTCCTGCAGTGGGCCACTAGGTGTCGCCCTTGCTCCAGCAAAAATAAGTTTCCTGACACCTATTGTACGATGGAACAGGCTTCGAGGTAAACGTAATTCTCTGCGGCTGCTGATGAACTCTGAACATTTGAATCATGGGGGCTGTTGCGCTGTTAACAGGAGTAAACACACAACGTGCTCTTCTAAACTATGTCTGCGAAACTAAAAATATCATGGATAAAGGCTGCATTTGAAATAATTACGTATAATACATTGAATACGGGCAAGAATGTAATATTTGTTAATTGAGTATTGTTCGGCCCGTTGAGAAAAAAAACAGTTCTTTAAAGAGCCCAGAAGAGAGCCCTACATTATAAGGTCCGTGCTTTCACATGTTGAAAGCATCAACATGTTGCTGACAGGATTCAGGTTCAAGTGCACTGAACAATACATAGTCTGCTTGCATATGTCAGATATGATTGGCGCTTCTGGTAAGGCACAAGCAGATAAACTACAGGCAGCTTTCACAAGGCCTGTAAATTCATCAATTAAACACCGAAAATATTACAGTGATATTGAGATGTACATTGCGCAATGATTTACGAAAGCACTGCAGCAGAAAACCAAAAACTGGCAGTTACACAGTGCTGAGCATAAATCTGTCTAAAGTGCAGGCTTTATGAATTCAGATTTTTAGAGCATTCTTTCAACCTGAAAGAGTTGTCCTTCATAAATTCGGATTTCATATTACCCCAAGGCTGCGCAGTTATAAATACATTAAAGCTTTTAGCAATGTTGATTTGGAATGTAGGTTATTGTACATTTCGATTACGTTTACTATGTTATGGCACCAGAACTTGTATAGAGCTTGTCTCTGGGATTTTCCATGAACCAGAGTCCATGGGACCTGGTGTAGCAGTTTAGAGTTGATCAGGATGCTTGGTGTATTACTCCATGATGTGTACTATGCACATGGTTCCATGCTGGTTGTAGGATTAGCACAACGGAGTTGAGTTGTCGTTCACAGTGCTGATAAACGGTAATTATTTATCTAAAGGGGTGTGCGTCACTTGTGGGTATGTTATGGTTCTGAGGCAGGAGCGCAACACCCGATGGGCTGAGAGGACTTTAGCCCCCACCTCCTCCGTGGGCTGAGCCCGGACACCGGGATGCCAGGTACCATGGCGCTGCTCTGACCTGCTCATTTACAGCACATCAAGCCTTTGTTGTCTCTCCATTCACCCTTCTGCTCTTGGATTTCTGCCTAATCGTGAAATTTTCATTACAGAAAAAACAAAGTGAGGTGTTACCGATACCCCTATCAACAGCCAGAGCGGCTGACTTAGGAGCTGCGGAACAGGTTAGTTTGCTGGGCATCCTAGGATTCTGGGAAATTCAGAAACTCTCTCCAAGCCTAAACAAGCATTGACATAGCCAATAGGTCTCGTCTTTGGGACCTTATAAGTGTTTAGCCATGCAACACTTGATATTGTTGCACCAATGATATTGTACAGCATAACTAAATACTTATAAGGTTCCAAAGGTGAAACCTATTGGCTATGCCAATGCCTGTTGAGTTTGTCATGGTGCTTAACGTATACTGTGTGCCAGACCGGGCGCCACCTCTCCCCGATTGTCGCACAGGTTGGGTAAATGTCTCTGCTAGATGTGTCATCAGGGATGCCCAAAAGCTTCTTCGATTCAGCTAGAGAGTGCAAGGATCTCTGCTTCCCCTTCCAGTGAAACATAAGAGCAAAAGGGTGGACCCACTGGTAAATGATGTTTAGTTCCCTTAATTTATCAGTGATTTGATTGAAATCACCTCTCTTGCGCAGCATAACTGGGGAGAGATCCTGAAAGAGTTGAATGGTTTGGCCATGGAAGATCAAATTTGCTTTCTCCATGGCTGCCTGAAGGATGGTTTATTTTTCAGAGAAGAAATAAACCCTTGTGAGAATATCTGGGATGGCATTTGGATGTCCAAGCGCTGGCGAACTCGATGGGCTCTGTCCAGGGTTGCAGATGGCCTCCACATCAGCCAAAATCATCTGCAGGAGCTCAGCAGTAAAGGCCATGATGTCATTGCCATTTGTGCTCATGGGGACCTCCCCGAATGTTGGACCTGCAGCTTCTATTTTCTTCCTGCTTGGCCTGCAGTTCCACCTGCTGTTCCTCCAGGGTCGCCACCCTGCACCGTAGCATTTCCTGGTCCTTCACCCAAGAGTATGCTGTGCGCTTGAGGTCATCCACTCGCCCCCCTCATTTCAAAGATGTCACGTCGTAGACCCTGGAAATAGGACTTCAAGGCAGCTTTTAGGGATCCTATTTTAGAGCAAATGTCTTTCAGGAATTGATCCATGTAATCTAGTGTGATGGGCACCGGCGAGGATCCTCCAAACGCTGTCAGAGGGGTGGTCTCCTTTGTGTCCATAGCCCCTGCGGGGACCATGTGCCAGAGTAAAGTCACAGAAGTCTCTTTGGGGGGCTTGGGTCGCAGCATCACAGTAGGAGGAGCAGAAGGGCACGAGGGCTCAGCAGCGAGGTGCAAATACCAGTCCTTCTTCCCATTGTATTGCTTACACCAAGAGTTCGGGGGGGATGGCGATGGCTCAGCGATGACACTTTAGGGCGCTGCAGCAATCTGGCAGTATTCTTTTTTTTTTTAATTCAAGATATTTATTTGGCGTTTTCCCTGACCCCAGCATTTCAAAACGCTTCTCCTCCAGATAACCAGCCCCTAACTCATGATTTCTCCCCAGTGGAAATTCATCCCATGGACTTGGAACTCCTAAAAAACTATCTTAACCAATTAAAATCTGGTTCGCCTAGAGATGTGGACCCCCACTATTTTAAATCAGGCCTTTGGCACAGTTTCCCCAACCATATTTGACCTTATCAATATCTCTCTTTCTTCTGGGGTCGTTCTCCTGCTCTGGAAACGGGCTATGGTCACAGCCCTCCTTAAAAAACGAATTTGGATACAGAAGTGTTCGCAAACCACTGTCCGATCTTGCTTTTGCCAGGGATTTGCAAAAATTCCTGAAAAGTATGTCAACTCAATTCTCTCCGCTTTTGTGGTGAAGAATGAATGTTTTCATCCTTTACAAACCAGCTTTAGACCCCAACAGGGCACGGAGACTGCCCTGCTGGTAGTAGTTGAAGAAGCCAGAAACATTCTGGATGTTGGCGGTTCGGTGGCAATTATTCTTCTAGACCTCAGCGCGGCATTCGACACAGTTAACCATCAACTACCATCAACTACTTATTTTGAGTCGCAGAGAGGTAGGAGTGACAGGAACGGCACTTAAGTGGCTAGAGTCCTTTTTGAATGACAGATCATTTCAAGTATTTGAGGGTAACTTTATCTCTGAAAGTATGCCTCCGAAATGTGGGGTTCTTGCCTGAGCCCGACGCTTTTTAATGTTTACATGAGCCCCCCTGGCTGAGGTTGTTAAGTCCTTTGGAATTCAGATTGTCATTTATGTCGATGACACACAATTTGATAAAGCGGAAACTAATCTGGCCGGCTATCTTTAAAGGGTGTCTGCCTGGATGGAAGGCTCATATCAGAAACTCAATGGGGCTAAAACTGGACTGATGTTCTTGAGCAAAACCTCTCACCTGAATACCAGCTCATTCTGGCCTAGGTGTCTGGGCGTAATGCCCCCTCCTAAAGATCAGATCAAAAGCTTTGGTGTCTGGCTGGATCACAATCTAAACTTTAAGGAGCAAGCACGGGAGGTGACAGGTACCTGTTATGGGATTTTGAAGATAAGGAAAATCCTTCCCTTGCTGCCTTTCAATGCCAGGAGATTGTTGGTTCAAGCGTTGATTCTTTCGCGACTTGACTACGCCAACATTCTTTATCTAGGATCTATATGCTCAACGATTACAAAATTGCAGACTGTACAAAACTGTGCAGCACGCCTACTTATGCAGGCTCCTAATCGGGAATCTGCAAGGCCGTCTATGGCCACCCTTCATTGGCGTCCGGTCGCGGAACAGTTCAGTTTAAAGCATTATGTATCATTCATAAGACCGTGTCTTCCAAGGCTCCACCTATTCTCTGGTCTATCATCTCTTGCTACTGTCCCAGTAGGTCCTTGCATTCCGGTAATAAGCATCTTGATGTTGTTCCCATGATAAAAAGGTCCCGGAGTGGTGGACGCCTGCTCTCTTACAATCCGGCAAAATTGGGGAACCAGCTTCCTAATCATATCCGTCTTGAGGATAACTACTTGTCCTTTTGAAAACTTCTTAAAACCTTTCTATTTCCTTGAAGACCAGCTGTAGTTCTTTTGATGACTCTGCTCCTAGTACTGAGAGGCCTTCTGGTAGCCATGCGCTATAGAAATTCAAATTAATTCATTCATTCAAGCATCAGAAAAGCACACCTCTTTTGCCACAAGCAAATGGCCTTGTTAAACGCTTTATGAGCACACTGAAAAAGACCGTCCAGCGTGCTACATTGGAGAAACTTGATCTGAGTCTGCTCTCCATGCTGCTCTTTGAGCTTACCAGTCGACTCCCCATTCAATAAAAGTCCTGCCATCCTGATGGTTGGGATAGCCCTGATGACCAAGTTACCACAACGGACCAACAGAAGATCTACAACAGATGGTGAACTTCGTTAAACCAACTTGTGCCATAGGCAAAAGTTGAAAGTATATGCTGACAAGCGTTGATGTGCCAAAAACATTACTTTCACTAAAGGTGATCAAGTATTGGTGCGACACCAGAGAAGATTTCAAACCTTTCAAAGTTGTTACTAGTAGATGACCCATGGTGACTGCTCACTGTCCTGGAAAGTCCATTATGCAAGATTCTTCACCCTTCAAGCATGTGACTCATTATTCACCAGTACCTGATGTGAGAGATGAAATTGGTTTGATTCACACTGTAGAGAGCCCCTTGACTGCATCTGCCTCCACATCACCAGTGGCAGTCATGGACATGTCTCTTCTCTCTTCCCAGCCTCATAGAACATAATCTGGAAGTTTGATCAAAACTCCATGACGACTTATGTATCTATCTATCTATCTATCTATCTATCTATCTATCTATCTATCTATCTATCTATCTATCTATCTATCTATCTATCTATCTATCTATCTATCTATCTATCTATCTATCTATCTATCTATCTATCTATCTATCTACATGTATATATAGCTGTAAGAAATTGTATTTTTATTTAACAAAGGGGGAAATGTAGTGTCTTGTGAGTTTGCGATGACGGGAACCTTTTGGTTCCTGATGGACACCATAGAACTATGACGTCAGTGTTCGGGTGTTGTGAATAGAGTTCATGTTTAGAACGCTGAGTTTGCAGTTATACACTGAGGAATTAAGATGTGTAATACTAAGCTCCATTGTGGCATATTCATTTACGAGTACCCAGGCTGGGGAGGACCCCACACATATGTCCAGTTCAATGTGGCTTTCATGTTGTTTCAAGAGATTCGCTAATCTGTTGCGCTGTTCTCTGTTTTGCTTTGTCAACAACTTGAAAAGTTGCAGTTGCTGTGATGCTAAGCTCTTGAAGTAAGGCATATGAGGTGCCTGATCTAGCTGGCCTGGACTTTGAGAGTAGGTGTAAAGTGTGAAAACTATCTTTCGAAAAAGATGGAGAAGGCCTTTGACATAATTGAATGGGTGCAGAGGTCCTGAACTGCTTTGGATTTCCTTGAAGTTTTCAATACTGGTTTTAGACCTGGCATCAGGCCCATCTTGACCAATACCTAGTACTGAAACCATTTAATACAGATAGGAATACAAAACAGGCATGTCTATTGTCACCGCTGATCTTTTATTGACATTAGAGCTGCTGGAAAATACCTTAAGACACACTTGGGAATAGAGCGTATACCACTTGGTGCACAACCGGAAAAAAGTACTGCTGTATATTGACAATATATGATGAGATCTACATGAAGCAGGTGTACTGAGGACAATCGTGATGAAGTTGGGAGACAAACAGAAAAACATGTACACCAATTGATTGCCTATTGGAGCCTCACATGTGAAAAATATTAGTTAATTGCTGATGAGTAGATGTACTGCTGTTACATTCCTTTTAAGGTGTCGCCTACAGACAACTTTAGCTGTCTGGTGAGAGCTATTGTCATCGCACACTAAATACTACAGACAACACGCTTATATGTACATGGAGTGCTCCACCGTCCATCCCGCTCAAAGGCAACAGATTGTTTTCAAGGGTTAAGGCAGTTGCAAAGTTCTGCCACGGCACTTGCATCACTCATGCACACTTTAATTTTTATTTTTCTTTACTGTTAGAAAAATAGCCATCAGCCATGTAAAAACAATAGTAAATAAATAAAACAAAATGGCCGCTGGCGCGTCACAAGGCAAGCCTAGCAAGGCATTGCTTTGCATACATGTGCACGTGCAACAAAATATTCACATGCATGTTGGCAAATGCAACCATCTTGTATCTTTTTTCTTAAAAAGTAAAATGGCTGCTGTGTAAATGGATGCATGTGTGTGCTGCAATCCATGCACACACATGCATCGTGATACTTGAGGGCCATTGCAAGCAAGCACTGGCAAAGCCAACAGACCAGCATCGTCTTTTAAAGGTGAAACTTGTTGGCTTTGCTAGTCGTGTTACTCTAGCGGGTGATTTAATGCTTGATGGACATTACTCTGCCTAGTACAGTGGTAGAAATTCCCTCCACCAACCTGATGCACTACCATCAGTAATATTCGTTCCTTTCGATGGTCAAACTTTTTTAATTTTTGTCTTTCCGAAACAAACTCCTGAAATGAAGAGTTTGTTTCTGAAAAGCAAAAAACGAAGACCCCCACACACTGGGAGTATTGCATTTTGTTGACCATCAGTGACAAGTTTTTCCTGGGGGTGACTGACAGGAAAAAGTAGGCATTACACCATCCAACCTAAATATAATGGGCGGTGTAATGTCCTTTCTCCAACAACCCTTGCTCTGTTAGGCCATCAGAGGAAGTTTTCCAGTTCCAATGGGGGCTCTATTGATGGAAAGGTTTATGTCTGCCAGCTTCTAAATGAGACAGGCAGACCAAGGGTATGTTTGTGACGATATACCCAGCCCACCAATCTCTAAACTGGGTGATTAGTTTCTAGACGCCCCTTACAGAAAGCTAAGCACCAGGGAACTGTACTATGTGCTTCACTAACAGAGCCACAAATACATAAATTTACTGCTCCAAAAAATATGTCAGACTCTATTCTGTAATAAAATCCTTACAATTAAGGTGAAAATGTCTCAATGTGAAGTAATTCTAATAGCATAGCGCATGCTATATATAAATGCCTAACATATTATAACTATCTTCTTTCAGTTAGGGGTGTGTACAATTTTTATTATTTGAACATAGTATTGGGGAGTTCCAAATTATTGGTAGGTGCATAAATTACAGAACTTCCTGCTTTTCCAAGGCTCAGGTATTTTTCGCTTGTGAATGTTAGATGTAGGAAATAAGTAGCAAACGTTTGTAAGTGAAGTATACACCTTGCTTAGAACTATGGGTACTTCATGTAGTTTTCATAGTTTGTGCAGGAATTAGCTATATGTTGTTAGGGACAAACTGAACATCTCACACCTCTACATTCAATGTATGTGCTGGGGTTTGACAAGTGTGCATGGCTGGCATGAGCAATGACTCCGTGCTGATAAATGATAGGGTTGTACTAAAAGTAATCCAGCCCTTACAATAGGAAACACCTCGGTGGTGTACTGTTTCATACAGTACAAAGTAGGGCTTCTGGTTGATCTCCGTTAACTGTTGATCAGCAAATAATGTGAGGTTCATCTATAAAAATTTGCTTTGTGAAGGAATGCCTAGTTTTAGTAATCCCTACAGCTGGGAACCAGCCTTTTGAAGATTAAGCTACCACACTGGACCATATGTGGGACTAGAAATTGGAAAGAGTTTTAGGAATACTATATATGTCAAATATGACTGACTGGGTGTACATCATCCTTGCTAAGGCCAGGTACCTAAACGCGTGTTCTTGATAATAAAATGGACGTCTCAGTTTATTAAAATTCATGACAAATACAAAAACTGAGTAGTAGGCACCCCAGCAGGAACACTCAGCAAAGCATGTGGAATAATGTTGGAGAGGCTGCAGGAAATTGTGTTCCCTCATTTACATAATTCTCCAAAGGCTATGCGATTGTGGATTATAAGGGCTGAGTAGACACAGTTCCACCAGTGAAAGCGGGCATAGCTTTCCTCGCTTTCTGGGTCTCATTGCCATGATTGAAAATATAAAATGGCACAGAGGGCACAGAGATTCATAGGGCTGGACATATAATGAATTCAGAGACGTTTTTAACATAAGTAGCAATGTTTGAAAGGAACACAGCATAGTAGAACATTCATGTCGAGTTTGTTTAACAGAAATTGAGACAAATTGTTCAAGGTCTTCCTGAATGTAAACGGACCCACTCTCATCTAGGAGCTTTCTTGAGATTCCAGCATCCCCTGGAACCACATAAATGCAAGTAATTCCTATAAACAAGAACAAACCCTGTCCATGTTTTATGATGGTTGAGGAGTTGATGTATGTTAAATGCAAATGGTGCATGTGAGGTGCAAAGATGTAACAGGTAGGGGAGTATATGAGTAAACGTTTCTATATTTTGCAATCAATGCTCTCTTGTCACTGATTAAAGCAATGCTTCTTTATTTAAGCACAGGTGTGGTGATCTATTGAAGAAAAGATTGGGGCCCACCGATTATTGAGGGTTAAAGTCCTGGGGGATCTTGTGTGGGAAGTGAGCAGCCTGGGAATGGGTGCACTGAGCATGTGTACCCCATCATCTCTTGCAAGCCAGGATGATCCTTATGCGTTTTTTAAACCTGCAGGTTCTGTCCTTCTGGCCTTTTGGGCAGTAGTGAATATATACCACCATGCCTAGTTACCCATCCTATTGTAGCACAGAATGTCGAGTCTAGGAATATTGTGGTATCATAATATCATAGAGAAAATGTCAAAGGGCAATATATCGGAAGATAAGTGCATTTAGAGGAAGTATAGATTTATTAGTCTAAAAATCCTCATCTACATAGTTTGAATCTACATATACTTACCTTTTACATCAATATAGGGCACTTAGTAGGGATGTCTGCCACAAATTGAAAAATGTTCTGCAACGATATGTGGGACTTCTCCAAGCACGTTCACTCTGCTACTGAAGTTGATGGTTCTAGCATATATTTCTATCTAACAAGATGTTTTTTCCGATGAAATATTTTTAAAATACATACCCTGTTGCCAGCATTAATTTGTTGTATTGTGTCATGACGGAAAAATCTGTCACCCATTTCGGTGTTTTGTTGATGGGCTTTTCCTGCAAAAACATTGGAAATATTGATTAGTGCCAGAATTAACTATAATCCAAATAAACTAAGAAATTCTTGTGTGTGTTTGCGATATGTACATGTTTACAAAAAAGGATAACATTACTGTAACATTTTGACTTTTTTTTTTTACGAGAGAAGAGAACACAGAGCACATATTAATTGCTAATAATTATCACCCTACATATTTTAAAGGGGCCATCAGGCAGGAACTAACAGTACTCTTTACAATGTCCTGCATCTCTAACAATCACCGACAAAAGACGTTCTGGAATATTTCTTTGTTTGGTCATGTTAATTGGGGTTTTGAGATGTTTTGTGTCATCATTAATCGGATAGCCTTGTTAAGAGATCTAAAGTAATGTTGGTATTCCTTAAAATTAAATATGACGTTGTAGATGTAATTTATCTTTTTTTTTAGGGAGTAGAAAATTAGTCCAATACATTGGTATAAAACAGAATTTATTATTTTTGTACACCTATTGTGACTATTATTTTGTGCAATCCAAATCCAAGGAAATGAACCGTGAAACAAGACTGTCTGTGTTGTATGCAATGTATAATTAACACTTTCCTGGCTCCCTGTAACCTAATAGGACAGGCTAGGGAAATGCTTGATTTGTAAAATACACCAGTGCAGAGACTAAAGATTTCTGAGGAACCTACTGGTGCTGTTGAATGTCACACTACTTAGTTTTTGATTCTGCCTCATGCCTTTGTCTTTCACCACCCTGTAATTCCTTTCTCTTTACCGTACTGTCTTCTTTTTCATTCCTGCTTCCTCTCCTTGTAAAGGTTTTCCTATCTTTTCCTTGTTCCTTTATTCTTTTTTTTTTTTTTACTTTCCCTCTCTTGCAGTGGGTGAAAGGCGAATGATGGAAAATAAGCCTACATTCTCAGCTAGTGCTGGCGCCCACAACCCATAATCTTGCGAAGGCAATCTGAGACAAAAGTCTAACTTCATGACTTTTGGTATTCACAGAGGTCATTTACGAGTCCTATCTTTATGCCTGTAATAGGGCCCCTTCAGCCAATATTACTCTTCAACGATCCGAAATCTCTGAGACTGTACTCTGGAATACTGTAAGATATCTCCCAGTCACATGGAATTCCTGGTCTGAACTGTTTCTGAGATAGATAATACCAGCGAGCATTCTGAATTGGAAGCAACTACAAATCAACATGTATTACAGCTATACAAAAACCCTCAAATAAATAAATAGATTGTTAGAGTGCAAATTTAGCTCTCTCATTTGTAGGGGTGCATCATAATCATGGGTAGTTCATGCCTAAATATATTTCTTTATTGTATTAACTTAGGCCCCTAGAACATGAACTGTAATAACTTGAGAGGTGATGAGCTAGGGATATTTTCAATGTGAATGTGAAGAAATTAACATTGCAACTACATTTGTTAGCTGAAAACATTAACATGCAGAGTTAGTACATGCTGCTGACAATTATTCATGTATTTGATGTGCTTATGTAACGTGTTAATTTAGAAAATGCGCAGTAAAGAGTGTTCATGTTATATGTAATTTCACAAGGCCTTTGTGGTATTCCTTATGTTGTTCGATTTGCGTAGGCCTGGATTGTATTTTTTTCCCCTGGAAGCTCTCGTATCAGATTTTATAGTTGAATGTTGTGTGCACATTGGATTTGTTCTTTCTCATGATTCTGTTGCAGGTGGAGAATTCATCCTTGTTAGCTAGAAGAATGTCTTTGTTTTAGGAGTTATGGTTAGGGAGAGGAGGCTACATTTAGCGTTGATACTGATAATAAAGTACTTTCTCAGCAGGCCTGGGAATCCAGGTTATCTTGCCGGGACCTGGGAGCATCGCTGCCTAGCGGAAACTTACCTTACGAGGAGGTGGCTTGAACAGATGGTGTGATGGCGCAATGCATCTTGGGATACCACCAGCGAAAGTGAAATATTGACGTTAAGGACAGTGTCGGAGGACTTCTGCCTTGCCTTGAGAGAGAGCATCTTAGAACGAGCTCTGTAGCTTTATGCTACTTGACCCATCTGAGGTGAAGAGACTTCTTAGGAAGACTTCACACGCTGACACCTTATTGGATCTTGCCTTGGGGAATGCTGTGTAGGGCTGCCATGCTAGAGATAGAGTAGGAGCAGACAAATGCATTATACCTACAAACTGCCAATTAAAGGAAATCTCTACATTTGTGCAGTTATCCTCTGCATTCTGGTCCTCGAACTGATAATTCTGTGCATATTGCACCACCTTAACGTCATCCGTAGATATGGCTTTGTACTAGTTCCAATGTATTTCTAAAACCTCATCTTGAGGTTCCTGTATGTCCAATTGTTTTTGGCTTTGTAATAAACTAAATAAACCTAATTGGGAGTCTGTGATTATTCGGAGTCATAGTACATTGGAACTGCAATGATTAACTATCTAATGATTTCTCTCCCCTCTATGCTTGCATGCTGACAAAAAGAGCCATTGACCTGGGGATCCATAGCAGATCTAGAACATGGAACCCGGCTCCTTCAAGATTTAATTAGCAAATTGTATATGCTGAATTTCTGATCCTTTCTGCACCCATTAATAAGATGCGGCCTAAATCGTATCCCAGATGGTGGCCAAACCTGCTTACTCCCTGACTCAAAGTGATCGAATTATTCAAGTTGCTTCTGGTGACTGCAAAGGCTTAAACTTAATTCCTTTCCACATAAAGATGCAGAGTGGGGATCAGGAAAAGTTTGTTTGTTTTGTTGAGCCTTGAGAAAAAGGTATATCTTAACAGCATTATGCATCACCTAACAGAGAATCAAAATATATTATGTGGCTGCCTCAGACTGAGAATGGCTTTTGAGTGGAATATCTCTATGATGTGCATTGTAGTGGTACTGAACAAAATGCCTATAACGTCATGAACCATGAAACACTGCAACACTAATGTTGTTTTGTGGACTTTAAAACTGCTTTAGGCAGGGTAGACAAGTGAAATGTATGATATTATTGTTAATTTCTCTTCATATGACACATGGACAACTGCATGGCTGTATATTACCAGGGTTGCAAGAGGAATCTAAAGTGGAGATCTGGAGTTAAGCACGTCTATCTGTTGACCCTAGCAGTATTCAATTTGTACCTCTCAGGTTAAATGAGATGACAAGGTGCACCCGTGTTTCTCTATATATTTTTGAAGGGAATATATACCTGCCTTCTATTATGTAGAGGATACTCTGGCCTTTGACTATGGAATGTGTTTGTACTTCAAAGAGGTTTAACCAGCTATATTGCTATGCAGCATCAATGGAATGCTCATTTATCATAACACAAACAGGATATTGAACTCTGTGTGCTTGTTATGCCAGGGTACAAAGGACCTGATGCACTAAACACTACAATTTGTGAACAGTATTTTTGTGACCAGAAAACAATTTTACAAAGCGACCTATATACTAATAGGTTGGTTCATAAAATTCTGAATTGGAGCGGCTTGAAATCCAACCTGCCTCATGAATATTAATGTTCATCACAGGTATGCTGGACTACTAGAGTTAGCAGACGACCATATCTATGATCGCCTTTTAATAAAGTAAACTTTCAGTTAAATGCAGTGCATTTCCCTAAAAGGAAACCGTGCTGCATTTAAAGACTAAAATTTACTTTAATAAAAAAAAAGTTTGTATAAGAGTTGCAGTGGTCCAGGGAGTTGCCTGTGGTCCTCTGGACCACTGCTTTCTCTCCTACAAACATTTTTTAAACATTAACATTTGCGAATCCCTTACCACCGACTCAGGAGTCAGTAATTTTTCATTGGTTTGCAACTGGATTTCGGTCGCAAAACATGGAAAGATCTCATACTGAATCACTATTTTGAAGGGATGCCTAAAACACCCACCTTCTGAAGAGATAGTCTGTACAGAGTCGCAAAACTATTTTAGGAGTTGGTAAAAATGTACCTACTCCAAAAATTGCTTTACATTGTAAAAATACGATTTTGCATTTGCAAAGTGCGTTTTAGACTGTTTGCAACTGTAACAAAGTTTAGTACACCTGGACCTGGGTCATTTAATTCTGAAGTCCTGAAAGTGTGTTTTCAATTATTGTTATTTAAGAATCCTAGTAGACAAGAAGTTAAAGAGGGCCCCTTTAATTGGAGAAAAGAAAGTACATGGAATGTCACTGATGTAAGGTCTAAATCACTTATTAACATTAATGGTGGTCAAACTCTGTTTCTTTTGCCCCTAATGTTCTCCTACATTTTACCCTTTTTGGCTCAGTTTGGGGGACATCTATCCTCATAGAACTCTTAAATGGTATATATCATGTTTCTTACGGTCACCCATGGAGTACTCTAATGTAGGGGAGACCATACTCCGGTCTCCTCACCTCGTTGTTTGGGGAGGTTCCACCCTTATCCTCTTTACTGAGGTGAATGGTGGCAGCAGAAATTATATACCTCTTCATAGCTGCCTTATATGCAGTTTGCATGAAGTCCAAAGACCTCTTGTAGCTGGGTTCAATTTTATGTAATGTTTGTTAATATTTACAAATATCGTACAGGTTGTGTGTGCATGCATTGGAATGAGGTGGATATACAACTGATCAAGATCACATCTGCAGCAATGGTTATTAGTGTTATCCCTAGATGATATTGACCACCTTTAGCATGAATAGTGACTGTTAGTTAAAGAATGGATACTGCACACTTCCTTCCTTTTGCAGCGTTGTCTGCAGTGCATGTCCGAAGGGAATATAAATGGTGTCCTGCTAGAGCTGCCCCCTCCAACCGGGAGAATGCCTGAGCCTGGTGTAACCCAAGCACCAACCTTCACAAAGCATTCAGGGAGTAGAACAAGGTCTTTTCTATCCAGCATCCGCTCCAGAGGAGTCCTTCTGTAAACGTGCAGTTCTCACATGTTTCAAGGAGTATTCTTGAAACCCTTCATAAAATCCTAAAATGTGCACACGTGCAAGGCTGTAAACATATTGGTGCAGATTTACCTACATCATTTTATGATTTAGGTCACAGATGTTTAAATTTCACAGGACAAATGAGGGATGGGGAATGATAAAAAGCAGCTCAGTGACTTCTGCTGGAACACACACTTAGTAACACAGCAAATGCCTTCTTCTAGATGAAGATGCTTTTTTCCTGACTGTGCTTAAAGTGCCATCAATGAAAATATCAAATGCCACATCACTGTGGTGAAGGAGCTGAACTCCTACAAAGCTAGCAATTTCCAGGGATGCACAGGGGTCCTCATTTTTTTAAACTTCAAAATACCTGCTATGAATGAATAATGCAGGAGGCATTCAGTAACCCACATCTAAAAAAGAATGTAACACTAACAATTGTAAAAGTGCCAAACGTTCCCTATGAAAGGTCACTTGTTATCCCCTTGCACTCAAATGGCAGTTATAAGGCAAATACTCAATAAAGGATCTGTATTAATAGGTGCTCCTAAAATCAATGTTCTTGATTATGTGAAATGGCATCAGTGATCAATGTACATGGTAGCATTTCACAGCCTAACATTATGTGCGATAATAAACATGAACAAAACACTTATTTGTAGGTTTTAGTGCTGGGCTCTTGCTACCACCAAACATGTAAAGCAAGCAATGTTATCAGAGTGAACACAAATGTGAAAATAATCCCCACAGAAAATCATTGTATTTAAACTGTTCCCCTGCATTATCACAGAGGATGCCCTGAAAACCTGATTAGATTTTATTGTTTGATGAAGTCACAAGCCTAGCTCTTATGGGTTTGCTGTTTACACATGTAAGTCATTAAAGCACTTTGTATCATTAATTTATCCCTGTGTGATGTTTCAGGGATAATCTGTAATAGTGAATATATTATCAAATGTACATACAAACAACAGCTTGCTTCGTTTCAGCCTCAGTTCTGGTGACCAGAAGTAAATGGTGCCATCCTCTCGGACCATGACTAAAGTGTCATCGGGCATTGAGAACACACGCAAGAAAGGTTCACCGTGTGAAATGTCTCGGACCGTGGCAGGCAATGAGAAGCTGATCTTCTTCAGCCGGGTACAATACGCCTCGTGTTCTGCATATTCCAGTTGCATATAGGTGCAGAAGTCATTCTGAGGAGAGGAAGCAAAATGTTATCAAATCATAGAATTCATACCTGAAAATATTAAATAGAAATAACCCATATGTTAAATTAAGTCAGATGATGTTAGTGAAAATGATTGCATTGAGGCTGTCTTCACGGTAAAATATAAATAATATTGCAGGTGCATAGAAAACATTAAAAAATAGTTATTTAATATCCACCAATTATGTGTCAAGAAAAGCGTAATTATAAAGATGTGGCTTCACTGTATTGAATTATTTATATTTTTTAGACCCAAAGTACCCATGACTCTACAACACCAAATAAATAGTACATTGAATATTTACATATGTATTCATGCTAACTGTGAGTAGGCACATTACACTACTGCAGAGAAATTGTATCCATTTTGAAATGTGATTTTATGCATTATTTAATAAAATGCTCCACTATATATTTTTTTTACAATCTGTTTGCCTTACTGAACAATATATATGTGGGAATTGTGTGCCCCATGTTCTAAGTGATATCACAAACATTGGCAGGAAGGTAATTGTCCGAAGAACTCAGTTTTCTGTTCAATGGAGATAAATGGACATATTGGAGAGTGTCTGGGATGCTGGATGATTTATCTATTTATTTTTTATTTTATTGAGCTCCATCAAGCTTTCAAATTCAACCATGTAACACAGTATCATTTCTTGGTTATACACCACTAATCAATCAAAACAGAATACATATTCAAAAATATAAAAATATTACGAAGCAGAGTAGGAACAAGAATAACATTGCTTTAAGAATCATTAGAGACCAGATGCAAAACCGATTTTTTGCGATAAAGAACAATTAAAGTGCCAATAGTGCTTAAAGTGCAAACTGAAAAAGAATGTGCAAATGTGCAAAAAGCTCAATCCTAAGATTTATATTTCATCATAGTAGCAGCCCTTTGAAATAAATAATGTGCACCTCTCTAAAATGCCAAATAAGTAAATAGTATGGAATAGAAATGTGATCTGGCCTTAATATTTAATCGAAATACTATTCCCACAGTTTTCAAATTTCCTAATCCCCTCATTTCACATTGCATAAAGCCATTCACTATTTCTGACTTGCTTCATTTTCCGAACCCACTCACACATTGTTGGAACCTGATGTGATCGCCATTTTTGAAGCAGGAGAGACCTGCCCACCGCCATTGCAATGTATATTAGCTTCACCCATTTATCAGATAGGCAAATGGATGGATCATATTCCAGGACTTTAAACCAGCTATTGGATGGCAGTTTAATTCGGCCTTCGACCTCCAAGTACCCAAATATTTCATTCCAAAACCCCTGAACCAGAGGGCACCGAGTGATAATATACGTCCAATTAGCTGCCGACTGATCTAAACAGCGGAAGCAATGACTAGACAGGTTAGAGTTAATCTGGGATAAAAACTGTGGGGTTCTGTATAGCAGCCAATTGCTAACAAATAGCATCCGGCGCCAATTAGCTCTGCGTAACACACTAAAATTAAGTTTATCAACTTCAGTCCACATCCTAGCAGTTAATTCCAATCCTTCATGATTTTTCCCATGTTCTCATTGTTTTCCAAGTGAGGTCCGGGCCGTTTGTAGAAGCCAAATGTTTTTTCCATTCCCGGGGTCTCCTATCTACATCTGCTTCAACTAGCGCGAGCACTACATTTTTCTCCTGTTTATCTGAACCAGATCCAAATTACTAAGCAATTTATATAGCATTCTATAAAAAGCCAAGAAGGAAGAAATCGTTTTGAATTAGTATATAGTGGATTTCGGAAATATTAAGCCAGCTTTCTGTCACAATAAAGTAAGAAATTTTCCTAAACCCAGCTTTGTGCCATTTTTGGATAATTTTAGATTAAACTTTAATCCCTGATTTCGAAGCGAGTCCAGATAATGGTGTTGCAATGTTGATAACGGGGATTGTCATTATCATCTAAAAAATCCTGACGTTTGCGAAAAAAACACTGTATGCTCTTATAACTGATTTTTTGGGGTGATTTTGTAATTTTTAGCAGATTACATAATCTGGATTTGGTGTAAATTAACAAAGTAAAATAGTTCACAAATATTCCTGTATGCAATTCTGATTTAAACCTAGACATATATTGCGCAAAGTATGCAAAATAATAATCCCTGCGATTAGGGAGGGCAAGCCCACCTTTCTCCAAATCCTCATACAAAGTGCTTAATGTAATTCAGGTTTTTTCCCCCCCAAATAAAGGACATAAACATGGACTCGAGCTTTTAAAAAAGAGTGCAGTTAAGACACACGGAATAGCAGAAAATAAAAAATTGAATAGCAGGAGACCAGACATCTTAATCAGCGAAACCCTCCCCAATGGTTAATGGAAGAGAGTTCCAGCGTGATAATAAATCCTGTACTTTTAAAAGCAACGGAGAGAAATTTAAATCATACAAGTCCGCGATCCGCGGCGAGAACTTGATTCCTAAATATTATTTTGGTAGGGAATTTGCGCATGAGGCAATATCTGTATGCAGAGCGTCTGGCTTACATCCATTTAATAGTATTTCTGTTTTCTTTTTATTAATTGTATACCTGCCAAGACCTTCATAATGTGTGGAAATCTCAAAATCTTTTGCCTGAACCCCCTTATCACAGTCGAGAATTAACATAATATCAGCATATAGGTATAATTTCTCCATAGATGGCAAAGGGGGGAGCAGATATCTGCATTGCCTCAGATTGCAATGACCAGTGGCTCAATAAAAAAGGCATATAAAACAGGAGACAGCAGGCATTCTTGTCTGTCGCTTAACACTGATTTGTCCTACCTCAATAGTATTGACAATGATGCTGACTTCTGAATTGTGGAACATTCTTTGTATCAGCCCCGTGATCTGGGGGTGGAGGGGGGTATGCTGAATCTGGATAGGATACGAAATAACGTCTCCCAGGCCACGAGGTCAAACCCCTTCTTTGCGTCCAGCAAGAGTATCAAAGCCGGTGGATTCTTGGTCTCAAACTAATCGAGTGCTTCGGCTAAATAGTGCATGTTTGTCCCTAGCTGTCGCCCTGCAATAAAACCGTTTTGATCAGAATGAATCAGATTTGGTGCTACTATGTTGAATCTCTTAGCCAAAGGTTTTGCAATAATTATGTAGTCAGAGTTCAGTAGTGTAATTGGACAATATGAGTTGAGATCCTCACCATTCTTCCCCTTTTCTAAATAGCTTACCACGGTCCCTTTATGAAATGACGTTGGTATCCGGCCCCCCTCTAGCATTGCATTTGTGACCAATAGAAAGTATTCAAGTAGATCTCCTGAAAAAGCTTTAAAGAATTCTGCCGGTAGACTGTCAGATCTGCAATGTTTGCCATTGGGGAGGTTCCTAATAAGCTCCATCAGTTCTTCTTTAGAAAAGGGGCGCATTATATTATCCTTCTTGATCTCAGATAGTACTGGGATATTCTGTTACCGAATGAACGTCTCAAGGGACACATTATTAATTGATTGTTTTAGTCCGTAAATAAGCCTGTAATGTTCCAACATTATTTCCCCAATGTTGGCCGGGTCCTCGCTCCGCATGCCGGTAACAGGGCACTTCAATGCATTTATCCGATTACTTGCAGCTTGTTCCGAACCTGCCATGCAAGAAACCTCCCTGTGAAATTACTTTCCTCATATACCTTTTGCATATAGGTGCTGTTTAGAGTTTCACATTTTAGATAATATGCCTCACTTAATGCCCGTTTAGCCTGATCGAGCTTTAGTTGATTAAGAGCCGAGGGACTTCTTAGTAAGCTTTCATAGCACTGCTAAATGCTCCATTCTAAGGTTTGCTTTTGTACTTGATCTTATTAAAATATTTACGTGTCTTTACCTATTCCCAACCCACGAATATATACCTTTAAAGAATCCCAGACAATATGAACAGGAGCTGTCCAGTGATTTATTGCCAGAAATTCCTTTATCTCTGTTTTGCGAAATAACTCCCAGTTTTCTTCCTGTAGTCAGTCAGTCAGTCAGTCAATTATCTTTATTCGATTATTAAAAATCATAAAAGATCGAGCAAAAATACATAACAGCATTTCATCAGATCACTAAATTTGCATACAATTATCACAAAAAGAAACATTAAATTTATACAATAAAACATACATAAATATTTTAAAAGGGATAAGAAGAAGGGTTTGTTAAAAAAAAAAAAGAGGAAATTCATTTTTCAGAGATAAAGTGCCTGTGCCTTATTTGAAACTTATTTAAACGTGCTCCTGCCACTAGAAAACTAGCGACAGAGAAGGCTACTTTTATATTAGGAAGAAGTTGCAAAAACAACAGGGCTGGTTTTACCTGAATAAAGCCCTGAGTACGTAAAATAGGGAGCAAGTATCTTTTTCTAATCTCAGTATAATGACCGCAAAACATAATAAAATGCATCGTATCCTGAATTGAAAAACAATCGCAATCGCATGGTTCAGCGTCATCAGGTCTAGCCCAGGTTCCAAAATTACCCAATATAAAATGAATTAAGTCAAAACGAAATCTCGTTAAGAGAAAACGATGGTAAGGGTTTGTTACCCAAAGAAGGTATGGTTCCATTCCAGGAACAGAGGTAAGCAAATAATGTTTCCTTACCGTGGTTTTTTTTAGCTCTTGTGCTTCCCTTTCCAGGGCATATAGATTTATCAGAGTATTTTTAACTAATTTTAAATCTTCCTGAGTTATTTCATCTGGAGATGAGAAGAGCTCCGGACGGCCTGCTAAGGACAGCTGAGTTCTCACGTATCTTACCCATGGGATTTTAAGTGCTCTGTCCAGGGCTAAACAATCTTTTAAAATGATGTGATTTAATGTGAGCTCCTGGTTAAGCCAGGTTTTTAGCCAGCCAATCACTGGGGCTAATTTTAAAGTATCAGATATGTAGCCCAAGCCTACCTCTGTATGTAATGCAAATGTCGGGGTTGATTGGGGAACAGAAAGGAGAGATCTTAAAAATTTATTTTCTACATTCTGTATTTTAGCGGAGTTAATATATCCCCAAATGATAGAGCCATACTGGGCGACTGACAAGCATTTTGCTTTATAAACTTTAATTATGCTTTCCATAGGACGGGCGCCCAGTTTTTTGGCAAAACCCAACAATCCTGAGGTCGCTCTAGCAACAGCGCTACTTTTAACCAGAAGCTGGGGGCCCCAAGTGCCCTTTTCGTCAAAAGTCACACCTAAGTATGGGAAAGAAGGGACTCTCTTAACCTCCTTCCCCACGCAATAAAATGTTAGCATCTTTTTTTTTCTGCCTGCGTGTCCAGCGATCATTACATGTGATTTTTCTGTATTAATTTTCATGTCCAAAGATGACATAAAAGCTCCAAAAGATAAAAGGAGTTTATTCAATGCAACTCCAGAACGTGCAAGAAGAACAGCATCGTCCGCGTACAGGAGGACAGGTATCTTTGTCTCCCCTGCACGCGGAATATCACTATGTGATGTTCGCATTACTGCCTCAAGATCATTAATATATAAGGTGAAGAGGAGGGGGGCAAGTATGCACCCTTGCCTAACCCCCCTCTCAGACTTAAAGAGGCAGGTGCATCTTCCTTCCCTAGTGACTCTAACTGAAGTCATGAGATCCTTATGTAGCTCAGCTAAGTAATCGACTAAAGGGGGGTCAAGGCCCATGCCCAAAAGGATCCCCCACAGCTTCGACCTGTTAACCAGGTCAAAAGCTGAGGAGAGGTCCATAAAGGCCATGTACAGTGAACCACCCCTAGCGACTACATATTTGTTTATAATTAGCTCTAGGTTTAGGCACTGATCTAAAGTTCCTCTATTGGCTCTAAAGCCATATTGTGCATTAGATAAAATACCCTTACTTTCTAAAATCGTGGACAATCTACCTAAGAGGACTCTCCCCAGGATTTTAACACTCGAATCAATAAGAGAGATAGGCCTGTAACAGGCCGGGTCTGTCCTCTGTCCTTTCTTGAAGATTGGCACAA
The DNA here is from genome assembly GCF_964204655.1 of Triturus cristatus. Lineage (NCBI taxonomy): Eukaryota > Metazoa > Chordata > Amphibia > Caudata > Salamandridae > Triturus > Triturus cristatus. The sequence goes on along the minus strand of NC_140591.1, from coordinate 344,381,837 downwards.
TGGTCGAAATTGCCCAGCTGGGGGGGGAAAATAAATTCCCTTGTAGCATTAAAAATATTAGTTAAAATTTTTGAACTAAGTTCGGGAGCGCTCTTAAAGAAGTCCGCAGGGACCCCATCTGGCCCCGGTGCCTTTTTTCAGAGTGTATCTTTAATTGCAAGTATCACCTCTTCCTGAGTAAAGGGAGGAATATGAGTCAATGATTGTAGTACTGGTGTTTCACAATCTATTGTGGTGTGAGTTTGACTATAAATATTACTAAAATGTGACACCCACTGTTCGTCTGGGATAATACAGTCAGCTCTCTGATTATCTAGTCCCACAAAATATGGGTGATTTATGACTGCCCAAAATTTAGCACTATCTTTCTGTGTCTCGGGCAGTAACAAATCATTCCAAGCCTCATCTTTAATCTCAGATTTCCTCTTCCTAATAGCTAAATTATATTGTTTCCTCAATGATGCTATCAATACTCTGTCTCTAGGTTTACACTTTAAGGCCTTGAGAAGGGCTGAATGGGCCCTAGAACAGTTTATATCAAACCATCTAGGGCCCATTGGTTTGTTTGACTTTGCCTTTACAGTCAAATCTAAGTTAACTTGATGACATATGACACTAAAGGCCTCAACCATTTTGGCACTCGGGTTTTTGTTATCTAAACAAATGGCAATTTCATCAACAACTTTGGCCAATGTTTCCTGTAAAAAGGATGTTGGGATAACTTGGTCCCATTTCAGCCTACGATTTTGATCTTTTAGCGCAAGACCTGTCGCACACAGTGTGTCAATCTTCCTATTTTCCAGGACTCCATATGCTAAAACCTCTAAAATCACAGGATTGTGATCGCTAAAAACAGAAGTTTCTACCATATAAGCAAATGTTTTAGGTAGAATACTTAAAGAAACAAAAATGTAATCAATAATTGTACCAGAATCATGACCCACATATGTTGGTAACCTCAAATCATTTGAGCAGGTACAAAATTCATAAAGGTTGAGGGTGGCCAAAAATGATTCCAAAATCTCTCCGCTTGGAGTGTGTTCAAAATGCGGAGATGAGGAATAAAAAGGAAGTATCTCAGTTTCCCTCTGACAACCTGCCAAGCAGGGATGAATGTTAAAATCTCCCATAAGGATTACCTCATACTCGAAATAACTGTTCTCAATATGAGTAGATAAAAGATCCTCTAAGGATAACAAATGCTCGTTAGGAAATTGACTGGTCGAAGAATTATAAAAATTTACAAGTAAAATAGGGTTACAGTTTGATAAAGTCAGTTCAACCATTAAACAATTTTTGGAATTAGACTGGATGTATCTAGGTTTACCTTTAACGTCAAGTGAAATATACACAGCTAACCCACCCCTTGCTCTTCCTACTTTACTGGGAACTGCAGGTACTGAAAAATGAGAGTAGCCATCTAGGGCCAAACACTCTAACGTTTCCCAAGTTTCCTGAAAAGCAAGAATGTCATAACTCCTGATTTTGTCCAACCATATTTTGTCTTTAAATTTGGTTCTGAGCCCAGCAATGTTCCAGCTCATAATTCTACAGGCCCTGTTGCCCGCAGAGGACTGAGGTGATAAAACAGAAGCGGGATGTGGTCCCTCAACATCATTGGTTTGACTTGGCAAAAGTCAATCATTTTGATCCATAAAAGATAGTGGCGAAAACGGTTAAACAGTTCTAAGGGTTGTGTAACAGGGTTAAACACGAAGGGTTGTTGTCGGTGGACTGGTGCATTATTCCTTATATCTTGTCCCCATCTAGAGTGAAAATCCCAATTTGTGTTCCATCCTAGAGCAGGAGTCCTTGGGATTGATACGTTCTGCTGTTCCCCATAAAAGAATTTCAAAGTGAGGGGAACCACAGTGCCTTGTCTTCGTTGGGGGGGAAGGATATTTGCAAGAATATTAGGAAGAACGTGTTGATTTGAAAAGCTCACAGCCACACAGTCACCTTTGAATTTTTTTGGCCGATTTCCCAGCCAAGAAACCCTAGTTGCTGATTTAATTACACTTGCGAGATGTTGCTGTCCTCCTCTAGCTAGCCGCATATTACTGGTTAGCCAATGAAGGGCTTTGCTGCACAGTGAGTTAGAACTTTCCATCGTGCCTCTTTCTAATGGAGGGACATTTGCAAGGACTAACACCACGGGTGTGGCTTCAACAATAAATTGCAGGGGATCCGACGTAGAAGTATGGGGTTGTAATTGTGTTTGCATGTGGGGAACATTCGCCGCGGGGGTTGGATTTGCTGGGGGGCACTGGAACGTAGAGCTCCCAACAACGACGTTGGAAATCAATGTCGATGGATTCTCCCCAGAAGGCTCTGTTCCCTCTCCAACACCCAAAGTAGTTCCGTCAACGGCTTCCCCAGGATTATTGTTCAAAAGAGTAACTAGCGTGGTTAAATTTTCAATGCCACTTGCAACTGTGTTTTGGTAACCACCCAGCTTCTTATCCTCTGCTTGTAATTTATCAATCTTGGATATGAGGGGTTTAACAATGGAGTTAATTTTAGTCTCAATAAAATCCGCGATTTTATCAAAAAGGGCTTCTTCAATAGAACAGATAGAAGGATCCTCAGCATGATTCATTTGTATACATTTTGAGGTATTAGCCCTCTTCCATTTAGCCCCAGAACGTAGACCACCCCGCTTTAGAGGGATCTTAGTGCATTGACGCTTGGGTCTAACTTCATGGCCTGTAGGGGTTTGGTCAAGAATAGGCACCTGGGACGTCTGAGACTGTGCGTCTTGATCAGAATCAATGTCATTCAAATCATTTACATTACCCTCAATAAACAAGTCTTCTAAAGCCGGGGTTACATTGTCCGAGATATCAGGTATGACTTGGGAAACAATGTCAGCAGACGTGGTTGCGCTAAAAACATCTTGTGTATTAATTTCATCAGACGAAGTAGTAGCAAAAGTAGGTGGGGACAAGCAGAGCAAGTCCGGTGATTGGCTCAGCCCCAATGACTCCCTCCTTTGCGTATTAATCTTCTGTACAGTCTGAACCAAATAATTGTTCATCTTGTTGTGTTGGACTGCAACAACTTTTTTAGGCATGACTTATCATGTAACCACAATTGGCGAAAAGCATAAACGTGAGGACTTCTATAGGCTCAACTTACTTGCACAATGATGTCCAATATGACTCCTGCAGCGTGTATGGCCCTGCCCCTGCCTCCTCCTGCCGATGAGGGCCGTAGAGGGCCCGCCCTTTGCCCGGGCTTTGCCCGGCGCGGTCCCGCGCGCGTCCCGCGAAGCGGGTCTCCCCGGTCTTTTACGGCGTCACCTGGCGCTCACAGCGCGTCAGCTGTACGCGCCGCCGCTGGGGCTGCCGGGAGATGGAGTCCCGGGGCGACGACGCAGTGAATGTGCTCCTCTGCTGCTGGTAGGTCCCCAAAATGACTCCTGGCGGTGGCGGCGTGAAGCGAGTAATGTTTGCTGCTCTCCCCCCCGCTCCGCCGGTCTCCCCGGTCTTTTACGGCGTCACCTGGCGCTCACAGCGCGTCAGCAGTACGCGCCGCCGCTGGGGCTGCCGGGAGATGGAGTCCCGGGGCGGCGACGCAGTGAATGTGCTCCTCTGCTGCTGGTAGGTCCCCAAAATGACTCCTGGCGGTGGCAGCGTGAAGCGAGTAATGTTTGCTGCTCTCCCCTGTAAATACTGTTTATTAAGAACCCATAGCCTAGGATGTACTACATTTCACCCTAACTCGACCCCAAGAACAAACATTGCGTGATCCGAAAATCCATTAGGTAAGATTCATTGATTGCTAGAAATCAGTGTCTCAAATACAAGGAAAAAATCTATACAGGAAGAAGTGCAAAATCTGCCTGAAAAACAGGTAATCGCAATTTAGTAGGAATTGTTTCCCTCCAGTGATCAATTAACCCCAGGGTCTTACTATATTTTTGAATAATTTTAAAGGTTTTTGGTTTTAATTGCCTTTTGGATTTGACTGGGGAATTGAAGTTAGAAGTTTGCAAGACGTTATAATCTCCTCCTATAATTACTTCACCGGGAATTTGTATTAGTGATTGGAATAATTCTTAATATGGATCGGCATTATCTTCGACTGGGGCGTAAATGCTAGCGAAAGTGAGGCATCTTACCCCCAACCTGCAGGTCACCCAACACCACCTTCCATTTTTATAATTTTCGAAATTTACCACATAGGCTTCAAATTTTTTACCCAGTAAGATCACTGTGCCCCGATGTGCTGCCTGGGAAGAGGAAAAACCCCGGTATACTACCCAAGATCTAAACATGGAGAATTCCGCTAACCTCTCCACCCGGAATATGAGTCTTTTGGATTAAAACTACGGATGGACTTTCCGTTTTAATCCAGGTTTCAATGGCCCGCATTTTCTTTTTATTATTAAGGCCATTAGCATTCAGGGAGACCACATTGACAGTATTCATCTTATCTAATCGCACAATATATCACATGACCACAAAATGTCTCGATATAGAATAAAAATTGGAGTAAAGTAAGCCCTTGTGCTTAAAGCACTGATCGTGAAATTGAGTTTGACGATTGATTGTGAAATTGGATCTCTTTTTACCCCCTTGCTCCCAATTCTCCCACACCACCACCAAACCTCCCCCTGTTATCCCCCACGCTCCCCCTCCCAGAAGCCGTGGCGAGTGATTCACCATCCCACTCACACCTGACAGGCTCATCCCACCCCCAAGACTGGCACCCTGACCTTGTGCCAGGAGTTATCGGCCTGTCCACCCCATCTCCCACCACCTCAGGACACTAAAAAGGAAGAAAAAAAAGAGACAGAAAGAAAAAGGAAAGAAAGAAAGACCCAGAAACGAATTAGAGGAACAAGAAAGAATAAAAGGGAGAAAAAAGCAAAAAATGTATGGATAAACATAGTGGCAGCCAGAAAACACTGGACCTAGCAACTCCTGTGCTTCAGGAATGCTACAAAAGATGTGAAATCATTCTTTTACAAGCACTTGCAGTTTACTTTGCTATGCAATCATTGCCTGTGCCCCCTGTTCCTTAAACAAATGAAGCATTTCAACAAACTCTTTATACTCTTTATACTCTATACTGTATTTTGCCAGCTGAAGCTGACATATCTGGAAAGATATGGCATAGTGGGACTTTGGGTAAATTAAACTGTCACTGCTTAACTGCGTTAGACATTTGACCCTCCTAAACGCTGTGGATACGAAGATTAGAGCGCCTGGAATGATTCTCCAACTCCTCCAGCTCATGTTCCATAGTGGACTTTTGGCTCTGGAAAGCAGCTACCTTATCCTTCATTATGACAACCTGATCCTCTGACTGCGATATTCTTGCTTCAGCCCGTTTTAAGCACTCTGGAATCAGAGCCATAATATCTTCGATTTTTGTAAGCCAGGCATGTATAGCTGCTATCTCCATAGTTTGTAAGGCTTTAAGCTCCCGAATTTCCTCCAAAATTAGATTAAGCAGCATCCCATTGCAGAATAAAAGGCGTGGCCACATGAGAGGAACCCTCCTGAGATGGGTCACGCCCGGAATTGGTTTGTCCTGCTGGCGCTTTTGCCTTTCCTGCAGCTGCCTGCTCTATGGTTCCTAGCACGGATGGTCCCAGTAATGTCTGTGTGAGAGACGCCGAAGGCTGTGATGAAGTGTTACTGTCGCCACTAGAAGACGTGTCCTCTGTTGAACACAGAGGGGCAGATTTATGAGCCCCTTGCGCCACTTTTGCGTCACTTTTAACATGGGAAAAGTGACGCAAAAGTGGCGCAAGGGGCTCATAAATCTGCCCCAGAAACTGTGAGACTGCCGGCTGGGCATTCTCCAACCTATCTATGCCAAAGCTTGAACCAGATTTTGCCATAGAGAATAGGGGGTATTCTTTAAATTCCTTAGATTTAACAGCCTCAGCTACATGTTCAGAGTTGGCCTATTATAAGTCTTCTATGAGTATCAGGTTAGGAGAGGCTCCCCCCAACTGAGTCACTGGCGGCAGAACGAATCAGCTGTCACCGACCCCTGACAACTTTTCTGTGTGAGTTCGGGGGCCGCTGTTCTGTGTGCCGGATTTTCCGTGGGCATTGGCAGATGTTTCCCCAAAGAAGCGGCATGATTTGCCGGGCTATAGCCTGTCCCACTCACTTTTTGACCCTCTGAGCCAAGACAGGAGAGTCTAGACGGGTTGCGGTTCCAGCGGATTTGGAAACTAATGCCTGGAAATTTAACTTTCAGCTTTTCTCTCTCCTCATCTCCCCCCTCCGCTTGAGGGTTGATCACCGATTCAGGATTTTATAAGTATTTATATACTATTTGCCGTGGCTGTTAAAGTACAGGAATGTAGGGAGCTATGGAGCATGTATTTGCTGCGCTTGAGACCTCCCCAGCGACCCTGTACCGGTAACGCCTAAACACTTTGCCGGAGCCAACACAAAAGCGTGTGCACTTACTTCCAGTGAGAAACCTGGTGGTCTGCTGCAATAGAAAGACTCCACTTCTCTCTTATGCATCACTGGCCCGCGGCAATCCTGGAAAAGAAGGGGGCAGCACAGCCTGCCAAAACGTGTTCCAGCATCCGCTAACCGGTACCATATCTCCTATAGTCTGACTCCTGAAAGAATCTGCCACCAAACAGCCTCTAAAGTAACGTGGTCTGCGAGGATCACTGTCTGACCAGTAAATCAATCCCTCAGGAAAACGCCCAGTCCAAAGAGTTCTCCATCAAGGCAGCTGAGAGAAGAGAAGAAAAAACAAGCATTGAAAATGCAATAGGTCTCGCCTTTTATTAAGTTAAAGCCATTTGCTTTGCTATACAATACCATTAGCAAAGCAAATGGCTTTAACTTAATCTAAGGAGAGACCTATTGCATTTTCAATGCTTGTTATTTAAGCCCCTACCCCCTGCCAACTTCCCCATGCTCTGCTCAACAGCCCCTTCCTTGCTTGCCCACCCCATGTGGTCCTTTCAGTATTTTAGTTTTTCAGCGGCAGCTGTTTCGGAATGGGGGTTGTGGGGCGGGGGAATGAATAAAAAAAAAATAATAAACTTACCTTCCCTCCACCGCAGCCGCCGCTACACGCCTCTCCTCCGTCCTCTTCGTCTGAACTGGAAGCACCGGAATCAGACTCTCCCAGCCAATAACAACACTGCGTTATGACTGGTCAGAGCGGCCTGTTTGGCCGATCAGGCATTGCCTGGGAGCCTGGACATGTTCTCCATTGGGCTGTTCAACACATGGATGCCCTAAACATTATCAACAACCCTTTGAGATGCAATTTGTAATGGACACTCTAAGTGTAATTAAGTACCTACCCTCACTCAGATTCATCCAGTTTCAGGGGAGATACAAGCTGTTTTGATGCTGACACCAGAATTGCCTCTACAGCCTCATGGGCTAGTGCATACATACTCAAGCAAGCATTAGTAAACCCAGTAGGTCTGGTTGTAGCCTTGTTACATTTATTTAACAAATGTGTGCAAGATGCAAACAAATGACCAATATAGAAAAAATATAAAAAACAAAGAAGCAGCCCTGGTACACCAGGTCTTGCACCGAACGGCACTCCTTTTCAGATGGCTGCCTTCACTCGGTGACAGAAAGCCAATGGATAATGTGGACTGACCCATTCCCCATGCTGCATGCTGTGGGGTGGAAGGGCGTATGGATGACACTTGAATAGAACAATTGATGAAGAGCGTTGAACAAAAAACCCTTAATGTATGTATGTATTTTTTTTGGGGGGGGAGGGGGGGATTTCCAAGCATGCACAAGAGATAAAGCAGTCTCGTGGCCAGATCTAAAAAAAAAACGACAGCCACGCTATGAGCAGAGCAGCAGGTGTTGTGGCATAGAGGCCACGATTTAAAGGGCCAACTGTACCTTAATTATGGCTATTTTTTACATGATGTACTATCCATCAGGCCAAATGGGCGAGTGTGTGCGTGTGGGGGGCGGGGGGGTTGAAGGAGGCCATTTTTTCCTGCTAGCTTTGGAACCCATAGCACCATTGCTAGGTCACTGCATCCATGGCATTCTGGGCCCGCCCTGGATGCAGGACTATTGTATGTACTGTAAGAGAAGCTCATGAGTGTTTGATGTTACATGTGAATGGGTCTGCTTTGTTGTGTGTGTTTGCTGGGTTCCGTTAAGCTTCTGTTGAACAATAACATCGAGGGATCTTCTGCATCTGGTTTTGGGAAGGCACTACGCACTGGCACTTCTGTGAATAATCCGCAGCCATGTAAAAGTATCGCCTGACGTATTCTCCCAATCGAAGGAGGGGAAATGCATTGATACAATGTATTTGTCAAAAGACCAGTTGTGGGACAATCCCTGCTACGTTTGTCATCTATGATTGTCTAATTATTTGTTGTGTTTAATACAGGGTAAACACAGCGCCTGCAGCCAATCATTAATATGTTTTTTAGCCTGTAATTGATGCTGTCTACCTGTATTTTTGGGGTTCACTGTGCAGCTCCCACATGAGAGGGATATTTCGGAAACAAACTGGGCCTAAGGATTTCCTCTTCCACATAGGAAGTCAAAGCAAAAATAGGCGCGTGGCAAACGGATTGTGTACGTTAGGGCTAGTGGAACTACTGCCAATGGTCCCAGAATAATCTGGGCAAAAGTACAACCGATCCCAGTACAATCTGTAGAAGCAATACGGTTAAGTTAAGAGTGCAATGTTTGATCAGTCTAACCATTACTTAGTCCACATTTGTTCACCTATAAAACTCGCGCGCGTGCTCGTGCATTTCTTTTTAGGTCTCGCCTGGCGTAAGACTGCGCAGACATGCGCAGTCTCGCTGGCAAGATTTAATGATTTAGAGGAGATTTCTGTAGTGGGCTCTAAGCCCCGCCCCTCTTTTCCATTGGCTGGCGTCACCATTTATGCTAAACGGTGGCCAGCCATTGGAAAAGAGCGTCTAGTGACGTACACTTTTCTCTTTTAGAGCCGTCCCAGTTGGACTGGCTCGGTTCCTTTACGTCTGTGGTAAAAGGTTTTCTTATCTTTAAGGGGCCATGTGTTTCAAACACATGGCCCCATAAAGACAAGAAAACCTTTCATGTGTGGCCTGCCACTGCCAACAACCCTCCCCCTGCGAGGCCTGCTTCCCCGCCTTACCCTGTAACCCGACCTTTTGCTGCCCATCCTTACGCCTCCCCCCAGCGCACCTCGGTGCTCCTTTGCCTCAGACCTTGCAGCGCCCCCATGCCCCCCTCCCCCTCCGCTGCATCACTCCCGGCCGAATTCCTCTCCCTCGATACTGCGGGTGCTCATCAAGTTTCATCATGTAAATAACAAGCCGCTTAGGTGCTACGCAAATTACAGAAGCATTTGACAGCACTACTGTTTTCATGTCCCAGATGGTCATTTTAATACTCTATTTTTCGTGGCCACCTTACTAACTTCTATACATTTCAAGTCGATTCACGATAATGGGCAGCATCCGTGAATCTAAGCAATCAAGAAGCCGCCAAATGCCCTTACATACACAGAAAATGTTCCCCTACCCACCCACACAACCAGGCGGTCTTTAAAAAGTAAACACCCCTTGCTTGGCAAGAAAAGCCGCCGACCACAGACCCTCATTCTGAGCAGCAGGCAGCACAGGTCGCATGCGGGATCATGAAATGTTGCAGTTATCTGGCCGCGGGACCGGAAGCTGCTAGCCGTGACAGGTCGGCGTTGCACTGGGATTTCACGATGCGGTACATTTCGGGCTCCCTCCCACTAATTTGCTTTTCACTGTTTCAGCAGAGTTTCGAAAGTTGCTCGCTTGCTCAAGGGTTCGGTTTCTCGGAGGTTCCTAGAGTTTTACTTTCGCATTGAAGGGAGCCCTGCCCCAAGAAGCAAACAAGCATTGAAAATACAATAGGCCTCACCTTTTATTAAGTTAAAGCCATTTGCTTTGCTAATGGTATTATATAGCAAAGCAAATGGCTTTAACTTAATAAAAGGCGAGGCCTATTGCATTTTCAATGCTTGTTATGCTTTGCACACAGACACGCAGACATAAAAATGTCCTTCAAAGCCGCATACTCTGTCTGTACCATTCTGGTGCAATGTGCAAGGGCAGCTTGGCTGAGTCCCAAAGACTGTTTGGAAAACGCAAATAGGGAGGGGGGGCAAAGCAGCTTCTGGGTGCGTTACTATATTAGTCAGACCTGGAAAAACTTTTCAAAAATGCAACATAAGTATTTCTTCTCTGTAATGCAAGTCACTTGCGGGACACAGCTTAGCAAAGAAACAATTACTTGCTCAAGGGCATTTGTCAGCTGCAACCAAATGTTTTTGGGCACTTTTATATAGCGCAAACTCGACCGAAGGTATTGGAGCGCTTTACATAAGCACCAGTTACATTGCACAAAAACACATTCATGAGGGCGGGAAACATGGCGGCGGTGTGCTGAGCCGCTGCGGTGCTCCGCTCATGGGCTCCTGTTCAGCGTTTTTTTTTTTTCGCCAAACATAGTCGTCCGTATGAATTGAAGTAAACTGTAGTCGGTTCTTTTTGCTTTTGTATCTTCGGATACTGTGGAATTTTTTTTACCTTGGACTCCTGTGCGGAGGCCCATGTGTGTAGACGGGGCGGGTCTTGGCTCTTCTGAAGCAGTGTGTCGAGTTTATTCGCTGCGTCTCCCACAGCGTCTCCCACAGCCTTCTTCGACTTCTTCAGAGCCGCTGCGGGCTGTTACAGGCTTGCGGCGCTGGAGTCTAGCCGCCCTGGAGCTCCGACGGGGGCGAAGGACCTGCAATCTCATTCGAGATTCCCGCGGTGTAGCCAGCGCCTGCAGTAATATATCGAGCGGTGGGAGTGAGATCACTGGTGCAGTAACAGCGCAGGTAGGAGGTTCCAGGGGGGCTGACAACGCTGCTGTGGCTTGTCTCGAGCCTGTTGGCTGCGGAGCTCTAGCGGAAGATCCAGGGCAAGTAAAGGGCAAATGTGGAGTAACTGGTAAGGGGACTAAGAAGAAAAAAAACACAGAAGCTGCAAAAAGTGGGAACAACTCTAGTTTGGATCTAAATAAGGTGCCTGAGCAACTTCTTCCTGAGTTAAACTCGACGTGTCTGTCGAACAAAAAGAAAGTTTCATCTTTTTTGACTGGACAGGTTAAAGCTAAGAGAGTATATACAAATAAAACAGGCAGGATCTCTAACAATCCTAAACCCATCAACAACGCTGGGTCAAAGATAACTCCGTCCCTTCGATCCTATTTTAAAGTAGTTCCACAGGTCTTACATCTTACGGAGCAGTACCCTGGAATAGAGTATTCAGGAAACGAGCTGATTTCCATGGCATCATTAGACCCCAACGAGGTGACTCCCGTGAATTCTGCGATTATATCTGGCAGCATGGTAGCGGCTTTGGAAACTAGTACAGTCGCCACAGAAGGGGTTACTTTGGGTGAAGTAGGTCAGACGGTAGGAGGAGGGGACGCAAGGGCAGATGGTGTTTTAAAAGCAGGTGTGTTTCCTACCTGCACCCCAGAAGATCCGGGGCCTTTGTATCCTCTTCCCCCTCCTACCTTAGATTCTGAACCATCACCTTTAGCGGTTCTTCCTAACTCCTTACTGGGGTCATCTGGTAGTGGGGCATTACAGCATGAAGTTTTGCAAGATTACATGTCTGCTCTTTCTGGCCCTCTAGTCGAGGGTCACGATAATGTATCATTAATTAACTCCCTACAGGGTATATTTACATCTTTGTCTGCAGACATTAAAAAGGGGTTCGAAACATCAGCAGCAAACCAGTCTGAAATAAGAAGCTTCTGCGAGTCCCTCGATAGTTAAATCAGCGGTCTGTCTCTGTATTTAGATGAAGCCAAGGCAGATATTGTTAAGCTTAAAAAAGAAGATCTCAGGCTGGACGAGAGGATAGAGACATTAGAAAATCACGCTCGACGTAACAACCTCCGTATTTTGAATGTCCCGGAAGAAAGCGAAGGCTCAGATATTAAGAAATATATTATCTTACTGCTGAAAGAGTCTTTAAGATTAGATCAATCAGTGGAAGAGCTAACGTTAGACATTCAACGCATTCATAGAGATCCTTTTAGGAAAAATCCTCAAAGAACCAAGCCAAGGAAGATCTTAGTGAATTTTCATACATACTCTCTTAACGAGGCTATTCTCAATCTGGCCCTTAAGCAGAAATCTGTGAGTGGGAAGGGATATAATTTTCAGATTCGGTCTGATCTTTCCAGGACCACCCTAGATAAACAATGGGAGTTTGGAAGAAGGCTAGAAGCCTTCAGAGGTTATGGTGCAGTGGCCCAATTAGTTTTTCCTGCTGCATTAAAAATGATGAATAAAAATTAAATGCATAATATCACATCAGTGCTGGCAGCAGATGAGCTACTGATGACTATGGGGAAAGATAAGGGAGCATTAGGGTGAGTGGAGTGTCATTGTATGTTATCTCCGAGAATGTATGAGAATTTACTCCGAGAATAGATATTTATTACTACATGGTTGCACATGTATGGACGCACTATTGGTAGTACGCAATAAGCCTTTGGCTACTTTATATAGTGGGTTGATGGAAGGGAGCCCAGTGAGGGGGTACTCTCTTCTGGATTTTCCAGATAGATAGGGTAAGGGTTTCCCATGGGAGGGTGAGGGGTAGGGTGGGGCACAGGGTGGGGTTGCATTGGGAAAAAACAAAAAAAATCCTAATTTTCGTCCTTGTTTTAGTTTATGTTCTGAAGAGTTGCTATCGCTATTGTTGTAGTGTTGAAAGGTTACCTTCTTACTCTTTAATTAAGAAAGCTACTGGGCTGGTTTTCGATTGCTGGGTATTTGGAATGGGGATGGTGATGTTGATGGTGGGAGTTTTTTTGTTGTTATGAGTGAGCTGAAAATGATCTCTTGGAATATTAATGGCCTGCGCACTAGCCCTAGGAAAAATAAGATAATTCAATATCTTCGCGATTTTGATGCGCAGGTGATTATACTCCAGGAGACTCATTTGACGGAATGCGAGTTGCTCTCTGTGGTTAAAAAGAATAGATGGATCGGCCTTTGTGTAATGACTTCACAAACAGCACACATTAGGGGTGTAGCAATTCTTTTTAAGAAATCTGTAAATGTGAGATTAGTTTCTAAGATGGTGGATTCAGGGGGTAGATGGGTTATCGTATCTGTAATCATAGCTGGATCTCCTATTACTATAGTAGGATGCTATGGCCCTAATTGCGACAACCCTTCAGTCCTGAAAACTATCTTTTCTCACTTGCTTTTGCTCCCAGAGCCAACCATCATAGCAGGAGACTTTAATATTGTCTTAGATCCTATATTGGATAAGTCCCCGACTAATAGAGCTATAGTTTTGTCTAAAACCAGGTCCCTTTTGCTTGATAATATGAAACAAGTTTGGTTATGTAGACATCTGGAGGGTTAAATCTGGGCAACAAAGAGCTGTTTCATTTCGTAACTTTAAATAACATCATCAGTCGAGAATTGACTATATTTTGATTAGTCAAAAATTGGTTAACTCGACGCAAACCATCTCTTATCTCCCATTTCATCTTTCGGACCACGCGGCAGTTTATTTAGAATCGTCTGGCTTTTTTAATAGCCCCATGAGAAGCTGTACTTTTGATCGTTCTTTGCTTTCGTCGGTAGAGGTTATTGATTCTCTTAAAATTGAAGTCCAGAATTTTATGGATAATAATATTGGTTCAGCCTCCCCTGAGTGGGTTTGGGATGCATTTAAAGCGTTCTTAAGGGGCCTGATAACAAGGCCACATATAAGAGGAAGATCTATAGAGAAACAGTAGCCTCACTGGAAGCTGAGATGGTTAGAGTGCAAGCAGAAATAGTGTTACGCCCGGCTGTCCCTGCTAACACTCGACAGGAGTGGCAGAACAAGTTAGTTATCCTGAGAGGGGAATTGGGTTCAGTTTTGAATTCACGGGTCCTTGAGAGGTGGGAAGCGAGCAAGTTAGCTCACTTCCAATATGGAGAGGGGGCAGGCAAGTTGTTAGCTTTGAAGGCAAGAACAGACCAGGTTAGAAATAATATAGATTCAGTTACTTCTGGAGGTGTAACATATTCTTCCGATGAAGATATTAGAGGAGTATTCCGGGACTTCTTTAGCAACATATATCATGAAGACAAAGTTATTGAGGAAGTAAAAGTGGAAAATTGGTTGAAGGACATATCCCTTCCTAAATTGACGTCTGAACAGAGTATCTTTCTGGATCGTGAGATTTCGCAGGAAGAGGTTAGGCGTGCTATTTTAAACTGCAAGAAGGGTAAGGCAACTGGCCCAGACGGTTTGCCATCCAAAATTTATATTGCCCTGGAGATAATAATACTCCCTTTTCTTACAGATTTGTTCAATCAGATTCTTCGGGAAGGTTTGTCGTCTCCCATTTCATGGAATAAAGCTTCCATATCCCTCATATTGAAACCAGGAAAGCCAGCTACCTGTTGCGGCTCATATAGACCGATTTCCATCTTAAATTCTGACTACAAAATTTTTACATCAATTTTGGCAGATAGGCTGGGAGCTGTAGTAACAGGGGTTTTACATCCAGATCAGAAGGGCTTTGTGAGGGGCCGACAGCTATATGAGTTGACATATGATCTTATAGCAGCCATTGATATGGCAACTACAGAGTCTCTCCCACTGGCTGTACTTACATTGGATGCCACCAAGGCCTTCGATAGGGTGAATTGGGTGTACCTGTCGAGGGCCCTGGGTAGGTTTAACATCAGGGAGAGATTCCGGCGAGCTGTGAGTCTCCTATATCAGAATCCTTCAGCTTCTTTGTTGGTAAATGGAGAATTGTCCATGCCATTTCACATTTCGCGTGGTACGCGTCAGGGCTGCCCCCTTTCTCCCCTCCTATTCAATTTATATATTGAACCTTTCGCTCAACGGTTGAGAAATGAGCGTAACATTAAGCCCTTCACCTATGGGGGGTGGGGAAGGAAGGTAGCCCTCTACGCGGATGATATTCTCGTATTTTCCTCAGAGCTATATACGGCTTTCCCTTCAGTGGTTGCTTTGGCTCTTGATTTTGGTAAAATATCAGGTTATGAGATTAATGCCTCCAAAACTGACATCATGGTTTGGAATGATCCTGAGCCTGTGGCAGGGGCTCAGTTGAGCTCTAGTTTGCGATATCTAGGCCTTAATATTGTTATGGATATAAATAAAATTGCATCATTAAACTTTTTCAATGTTGCTAAGGAATGTCGAAGACTTATGAGATCCTGGTCTTCACTTCCTCTATCTATTTTGGGCCGAGTAAACTTAATAAAAATGTCTATTTTGCCAAAAATATATTTTCTGTTTAATAGCATTCCCTTATTTTTTGAATCCTCTTGGATAAATAAACTTCAGAGCGATATTAGTTCTTTCATTTGGAATGACCATATACCCAGGATTGCATGGAAAAAACTTAGGCGGCGTAGAGAGAAGGGGGCTTAGCGGCGCCTGATATACAATTATATGCATGGGCATTTCAACTCTCTCATGTCAGGATGCTGCTAAAAATGCCTACAAATTCTGGAATTGGATGTATGTTTGCAGCATTACTTAGTGGAGAGGGTGTGACCCAGCAGGGTATTTTGTTTAAATTTGGAGATCCGAAATTTTTTAAAAAGGTGAAATTGAAGGTGTTGCGAGACATGGCAAGAACATGGGGTAAACTTAGGTGTCCTTTAAGGATTGGGTATTTTACAAGTAGGTCACCACTATGGAACTCACCGGGCAGTCCAGACTGGCTCTTGGATAGTCTTGCAATACCATTGAGAGTGGCAGGTTTGGAGCTCTGGGGGGACTTATTTGTTGAAGGCTGTTTGCTTCCATGGGAGGCTCTGCTATCTAAAATAGGGCCAGGATTCTCTAGGTTTAAGTTCCTTCAGATTGCAAGTTGGGCACACTCACAGATTTCTGCTAGGGGTAGCTGTGTGTTAGGAGGTGAGAGTAACCTAGTCACGCAGCTATTGGATAAACCATCAGCTAGAAAGGAGGTCTCACTATGGTATGAACTAATACTAGAAGAGATGGATGGCGAATTCCAACTGCCAGACTTGTTGTGGGCTTCCTCCATTACTAACCAGAACATTGAGAATTTGTGGTTTACATCTTTCAAGATTATGTGGGATATAGTGAAACCTGCTTGGCTTCGAAGAAACCATCTTTTTACCCTACATAGGGCCTACTATTCGCCACAGAAACTCGTTAGTGGCATGCCCTAAATGTGGGCTGTTAGCTGCCTCAGATATACATATGTTTTTGGAGTGTTCCTTTTTGTCCCTCTATTGGAATGCAATAAGTCTATCAGTTTCAACTGCTTTGGGTTTTGAAGTCCGGATAACCTCTCCTCTCGTAATTTTTGGAGTTTCACCTGAGGTTTGGGGTCCGGCGAAAAACCTTCTCTTCTACTGCATATTGTTGGCAAGAAGAGAAATTTGTAGAAAATGGAAAGACCCGACTCCACCCACCTTGCTGGACTGGCGTACTTCAGTTTTTCAAACCTCTAAAATTGATTTAATAAGGGATGGTAATCTCAGCAAGAGAAGCTTTTGGCTTCTGTTGAACTGGGTGTAGGTCGGTGTTTTTTTTTTTTTTTCCCCCCACGGTCCAATGATTATGCTGCTTGGGGAACTCTATGCGCTGTATATCCACCAGGGCGTTCTCGATAATTGCAGTGGGTATCTGATTACAGCAATATAACCCCTTTTTTTCTTATTGGTTGTCTTGGGGAGGTGCTATGGAGATAATGAGACAATACTGAGACGCGATCCCTTATAAATAGGTTGGCAACTCTACCAGTTTCTCTGTGATAGTATGTCTCTCTCTTCTTGCGCCTCCATATGGTAACCAAGGGCGAAAAATGAGGACCATAAAAAAAAAAAACGAAAAAAACAAAAAAACACATTCATTTTTTGGAAGCAGGCCGAGAGTAGTGATTTACCTCAAGAATTACATGATGTTAAACCGACGCCGAGACTCGAACCCCTTCTTCAGGTCCAAAGTCAACAGCTCTGGTTGTTACGCCACATCCGCTGGGGATTGTGTTCACAATTAAACATTAGTTTTCGACTTGCTGCATGGAGAGAAAGAGTGATCCCTGCAACGCAGGGTATGTGGGGATTCGGAGGGATTCAGAACAAGGGTTGTGGTGGGGAGAGGGAGTGCACTTCACTACCTTTGGGGTGTGTGGGGATGAGAGTGGGGCAGTGGGGATGAATAGCTGTCAGGTGTGGGGGGAGACATGGCGGATCATGAGAGATTCATTCAGACCAAGGATCGCGGTGGGTGCACTGGTGTCCCTGCCCCTAGAGTGGCGTGTAGGGAGGGGGTGGGGGGTGGGGGGTGGTGGGTGGGTCCTGCTTGTTGTGAAGGTGACATGGTGGAAGGGAGAACCGTTTTAGTAGAAGAATGAATTGGGGAGACAGAGTGATCGTGGTAGCTTTGGGATGTTTGAGGGCACTATGGTAATGGGGGTCCACCCGTGCTCTCGGGGTGAGTGCGCCCTTCCTCAGGCGGAAGCTTGGCCCAGACGAAGGGTCAGGCAGAGCGTTATCCAGCTGGCCAGCTCCTTTTGCCATGCATTCTTTGATTGGCATGGCAGTCTTGGTCCCAAATCCCTGTCAGTATTAGCTGCGTCCAAAGAAAACAGAAATCGCGGGGGAAGCGGGGGCTGGGGGAGCAACGGGGGGGAGGCTGGGAGGGTCCCTGGTGGAGAAGGGGGCACTGGGGCCCAGAGTATGAACAGCTGGATGGGACTCTTGTTTTGTGTAAAGGAGGTAAAAATTTTATTAACGAGGCAAAGTCGTAGACCATATTTTTCCAAGAAATTGGAACATTTGGTACCGAAATTATTAGTCCTAGTGTGAGGGATTTTTCCCTTTGGGTCAAACGGTCAAGTGAAAATGCGTATGTCAATGGATATATTATTTTTTATTCATAATTTTAGTATATAATATATGTTATTGAATCTATATGAACATATTTATTATATACCTGTATGTTCCTTTTTGTTGCTGTTCATTATTAATAGTTGTAATATTTTTATTTCGTTAGACAGCTTTTTTTATTAGTTATAATAATTTTTATTTCAAAAAGCATTTTAGTTATAATACTGGCTGTGGTGCTACACATGAAGTAGTTACGATTTACAAAAACACAGCATATAATCGACCTGGGGACCGGTCTCGGGATACAATCGGATTTAGGACCTGGGTCTGCCCTTGAAACTTTCGATTTGTCCGGAAAAAAATACTCTGGCTATGTTGAAATGCAAACAACTCTCTTGCTACACCAAGTTAATAATATTTTGGTGAAGTTGCACAACTTTTTGGTTCTCTCTAAACTTTAGGGAAGTTTTGTTAAACTTAAATAGTCGTGCGTTCTAGTCTCATCCATCAAGAAACACAGTAACATCGGATATGCAGATTAGTGTTTCAAGACTAAACAATTCGCATCACAAATACGTGTGCAAGAAATATAAACGGAAGCAGGGGGTATTTGCAATTGTTGCAAGTAAAATTAAAGGGCTTACGGCAAAATCGGACAAGAAACAAAAAAAAAGACCGAAACTTTCTGCGAATGTTAAACAAATTGAACAAAATGTACATTTTGCAATGTATAAAAGCAGGAAACATTTTCAATTAAAACGAAACGATTAACTGTATTACAAAAAGCGCAGTTTATTACGACGACTATTTGCGACTAGATGGGATTTAATGCCTCATTAAAAAAACTGAAACTTTTATTTTGATCACAGAAGTGAATTTTTTTAATCTACATTTAAAGTGTTGCTAATCGACCGACAACAGGAACGAAATTCTGCGACATCAAGTCAGAAGTTTCCTTTCAACATTAGGCTATTCTGCCCACGTTTTGCTGCTCGAAGAAGCACTAACAAAATAAAAAGTCACTTTAACAACAAGAGGTGTTGCTTTTAACACACGTCTGCGGCGCTGAATGTATTTCCATCGGGAAGATGGAACGCAGCCTTGACCCATAAAAATCTCAACCGGTGACCCTCGGGTCGGCTATTTTCTCTGTGTCCTTTTGTCCCAGACACACGCACGCACCTGCAGCAGACGTACTAACCCACCGAGATAACTCACCATCAACAGCCACCGCTAACCGCCCCAGGCAGCACGTCCTTTCTGCAGCTCGGTCGGCGGGTGCTCCCACAGCTCGCCCTTCCCTGTAGGTGTGGGGGGTGGGGAGCACTGCTTGCCCTTCCCCAGCCCGGAGAGCGGGGCAGGGAACCGGGCGCAGAAGTTGCCATCCCTCGCTGGCATTCGGGGTTATTTTTATTCGAGCTGTATCAATGCAGCTGTCCCGGCAGGCTCACTGGAGGAAGTGACACTCGGGCTGGCGCTCACTCCGCTCCTTCGAGGCCGGCCTCCGGTGCAGCCCGCTCTCCTCCTCTCAGGCCCTCTGGTAAGGTGGACGGCTGGTGAGTACCGCTACGCAGTAGCTCCTGCTGCCCCTGGGCAAACGGAAGTCACCGTAGCGCTGCGAAAAGGGAGGTGTGTGTCTGTGTGCGTCGAGTGTATGGGCCCAGCACTGACCGCCGCTATAAATAGTGTCTAGGCCCTGGCTTCTGACACATTCCAGCCACTTTGCCCAAAACGCCGCCTTCACTTGCACCCCGAAATCTAGACGTTTCAAATCAATCAGGTCCGGGTTATCAGGGTGGTTTCCCGTTACGAGCGCCCAGAAGACCATCTGCTGAAGGTGGAGGGCCCCATGGGCCTTTGCCCTGCTTTCCGGAATAATATAATAAACACAGAGTCTCCTCTGCACGAACTGTCGCCATGTGTGACCTGCGAACCGCAAGAAGAAGCCGCTTGCTGACTTCCGCAAATAGCGGTGAACAAGGGGTTAAGTGCACTGTAAAAAAAAAAAAAAAACAAGGAAGAACAAACGATGGGTATATAGACAAGCACGGTCCCGAAAGTGAAAGGAGGACCGCGCTGCAAGCATTGGGATCTCTTGTCTTTATGGGGCCATGTGTTTTGAAACACATGGCCCCATAAAGATAAGAAAGCTTTCACAGCAGAAGGAAGGCAGACGAGCCCGTCCAAATGGGACGGCTCAGAAAGCCGAACGAAAAACATCACAAACACCTCTTTTCCAATGGCTGGCCACCGTTTAGCATAAACGGTGACCCCGGCCGATGGAAAAGAGGAGCGGGGCTTAATGTCCTTTACAGATAATACCCAAAATCATTAAATCTCGCCAGCGAGACTGCGCATGTGCGCAGCCCACGCCAGGCGAGACCTAAAAAACTATGAAGAAACTGCCGTCGTTCCCCCAGCGACCCGGCCGCAAAGCGTCAAAGGGGGTTGTTTGTTTCAAAGTTAGTTGCAAAAAGTTGAAAGACGCTCAGCAACAATCTACTAATCTCCGTATTTTTTCAAAAGGCTCAAAGAGTGTGGATTTGTCTTGTTTGCCAGTGAATCCTGTTACTTGACCTTTCAATGTCAAACTTCAACCCAGCAACTAAGCCGATGCAGGCCCGTTACAGTGCGCAGCTTTTCCCGAGGCTACTCTCCGTCTTCAGCCGCGGCCATTGCTGACCGCGCATGCATCATCCTGACGATGAGTGGTCCGTGGCGAGATCAGACAATAGCCGCCATTCCGTCCTTGAATTTTCCTGGATGATTTATCTTGTTGTAAACAGAGATTTTTTTCTGAACAAAAGAGAGATTGCTTCCAGAAACCCAAAGCTCATCTCTAAATTACAGCCAAGAGATACAGCTCTATTAATAAATTCATGCATCGGAGGATGGAGAAATATATTTCCGTAAGTGGCTCAAAAGTTTAATAAGCTGGCATCTTAAAATCAGCAAATCTCTTGAAGATATCCCGGAAGGCAGAAATTCATGCTATAACCAGGACATCTTCAGAATACAGATGAGTGTTCTTATCGTTCGAATGCATTGGAGTAAGCCAGGCTATACTCATTTTTGCATTTCGTTTTTAAATAAAGTCAAGCATCATCCAAAATGTAATGATCCCCAAACCTTAGGTTGTTCTACATACATGTGCCTTTAACATTACCAATGCACTACAAAGCTGTAGATTAACTGAGTCATTTTCGAATTCTGCATTGCCAAAGGGACAAGTGCCATGACCTGTTTTTATTGTGAGCAAATTAGATGCAGGTGCTGGTTCAGAGAGTTAATATAAATTTATTACAAACACTACTGAAACAGCAAAATTATTTGTACATTTGGATTTTAGACTTAATAATGTACATCTCATATAGTGAACTGATTATACAGATTATGTCGCAGTTTTAGATTGTTCATTACTGAGAAGTATTGAAAGTTGTTTTAATCTGTGAATGTTATATCCAGATTGAATTATATTACTGAAATAAATTGTTTAGCACGGTGTCAACCCTATGTTGTACATTATTCTTATTACCTTAATTATAGTATTTAATGTCAGATACATGGGTTTACTGTGAACATAGGACTGTCTCTACCTGTCCCGCGTATTGCTTGGAGGTATTTAGGCAGAGTGGAGGCACTAGTGAAAGCAGCATTTATTTCTGTTTCAGACTGTATACATTTATATGATTCGGGGAAAAAAATTATGCTGGGTATCTGAGCCACTAATATCTCAGGTTTAGTGAGAACATAGGAAACCAGACATCCCCTGCAGACAGGTGCAGTCACTCATTACACCCTCCTGCAAGTGGATCTCTAATCCCTTTTGAAAGTGCAGACAGGTTGCCTGTTAACACATGCCTTGGATTAGAGTAAAAGATAAAAGGTAAATACTTATTAAAACAATTTGATACCTTTGAAAGGTTTTACTGGATATATCATGTTATACATTCTAACCTGCGACACAAAAGCAGGTTTTTTATATTTCCCTGAGGTATATTATTGTGTTAGCAGACTATTTATGTGCTTGAACTTCAGATTTACATTGGACATGCACACTTACAAAATGTAAATAAAGGTAGTACCCTAAACTTACACCAGATTTTTGGGGCTGGTTGGTGCAGCTATCGATAACAGTGTTTGCTGCTGCCCAGATATCAGCCTTGACACAAAACTGGAAAATGTCATGCATGTAGTATCTTGACATTATACATTCTAGAACACTTGTGGTTCTGGGCGGGTGCTAAACAGTAATTACATAATCTGTTGGGAGGTGTAGTTATAAAGGTTATGATGCAATGCATGCAGCATGTGGTTATATGTTACAGACTTAAGACGTATATTGCAGAGGTCTATGAGCAGCGCATTTCATATGCATGCTCCCGGGCTGGAGAGGACACTGCAACTGGCGTTGAGTATGGGTTATGTGCCCCAAAGAAACAAGGCTGCTCTCCCTGAGAGTTTGCAACAGTACTGCAAACTGCTCATGCATGCCATGTGCGCCATAAACTGAAGCAAACCAGTCGGCAGTTGGCGTATGTGGAGTCAAACCCTGCTTCAGCCCATACACAGCCATCAACAAAGTTGATGTTGCTGCAGAGGTGAACATTCAAGAAGCCTGCCAGAAACTTGTTAGTAGGGCTTCCGGCAGAGAGACCGCGCCGTGCCATAACTCAGAGCCATCATCCATATGAACCAAACGCTGAAAGCGGTGATGAACAGGTATAAAAACAGAAACTTATGTTACTGGCACAGACGATTCAAACACCACACAACCTCATATAGGACCTGACGACCCAGGGTCAGGCGTGAGGTCGATGCGTGCAGCAATTGCAGGTGGCATTCTGTGCAATGAACGCTGCCTGACTATCATATACTCCCAATGGCAGTAGAAAGGAGTGCAAAATATAACCCTGCCACATTCCTGAACAGAACGTAGGTGCCAGGTAGGCTGCATGGATCAAAACATTTGATGACTTCATAGAAGCGCTAAAAGAAAAAGACAGTAGAAAAATAATTATCTGAAAAACCTTGCCATTGATGGAGTGAAAGAAGTGCTAAAGAAAGTCTCACAAACTGATGCAATGTCATACCAAAAGATAAAAGAGGTTTTGGAAGCCAATTTCAATCCAACGCCAAATGTCAACTATGAAAGGTACTTTTTCAAACAAGCACGACAACAGGTTGATGAAACGATGGATGAGTTTGTTGAGAGACTTAGCACACTTATCAAACACTGTAATGTCTGTGATTTCACTGATGAAGAAGCCCTGCGTCTCAGAGTCATTGATGGTTGTCTCTCACACTCTTTCAGAAGATGCATGTTGAGAGAGACACTCAGTTTAGAGAAAGTACTAATGGCTGCGAGGGAAGAAGAATGAGCAGATCGACAAACTGCTGATATGGAAGCAGGAGCAGCAAGCAATGAATCAGCGTTGATCAGGAAAAGTAAGCATAAACACAGAACAGATGTGCACAGGTTGATATCTCCCAAGAATGAGAAGGTGCACTTCCTATGTGGGTTTTCATTTCCCCATCAAGGTAAATTTCCAGCCATGAGACAGACATGCAAAGGCTGCAGGAAAGAAAACCACTGCGTAACGGTCTGCAAAGTGAAAGAGAAACAAAATGCGTCACAGGGAGAAAAGAAAATGAGTGCCAGAAGATTCCAGAAGCATTCTCACACGCCTACAACGCCAAAAGGCAACATCAGTTACGACAAGTAGGAACAAAGCAAAGTCGATCGCATCAAATTCATCACACCAAGGTTCTTCAATGTCACTATCAAGCGCTAGTGAAGAAGATGGATGTGCAATGATTATATCTACCAAAGAATGACATGCACATGTAGGATTAGATGCTCGCAACGAAGATCAAAAGTCAAAAAAGAAGCACCAAAAGGTGTGAAAAATTTCATTTGGACACTGCCCTAAAA
The DNA here is from genome assembly GCF_964204655.1 of Triturus cristatus. Lineage (NCBI taxonomy): Eukaryota > Metazoa > Chordata > Amphibia > Caudata > Salamandridae > Triturus > Triturus cristatus. The sequence continues at coordinate 344,358,028 of NC_140591.1, read as the reverse complement.
TTACATTAAAGGTAAACGGTTGCACCATAACCTTCATTATAGACAGTGGTATATCAATTAATATCATGCAGGTAGAGAAATTTAACAGCATATCTCCTGTGCCACGACTTACTCTGACAAACATGAAGGTATACATGTGGGCTGCATCCAAAACGTTACAGAGTCTAGGGTAATTTACAGCAACCATGAGACATAAAACGACGTCACTCTAAGTGCCGATTCATGTTCTTTAGGGAATTTCATATAGTGCATGCCTACTTAGGTTGCCACTGCCGCTAACATGGGACTAATATCTCTCAACTACAACATCCGTGCTCAGTCTAAAATTGTGATTCAGTTCCCATTGTTGTTTCATGGCCTAGGAAAGCTCTAGACAATGAAAGTGCAACCTCATTAATGAGGACATTCGCCCTATTACTCAACCGCCCTGCAGAGTCTCTTTAAACTTACAAGAAGCCATTGAGAAAGAACTAGAAACATTGTTAAAACATGTCATCATTGAAAGGTCCACTAGTCCTATGCTGTGGGTGTCACCCATAGTTGTGTTGCCGAAAAAGGACATTGGAGGTGCGGTGCACATTTGTGGTGGTTTGCACCAGGCCAACAAAGCAATCGAGAGAGAAAGACATCCTGGTCCCCACATCGCGGACATTATCATGCAACTGAATGGAGCCAAAGTCTTCTTCCGTCTTGATGTGAACAAAGGACACCATCAGCTCAAGCTGTAAGAAAACAGTAGGCACATTACTACTTTTTTCACTCACATTGGTTTGTTCAGATACAAATGCTGAGTTTTGGGATATCTTCGGCTGCGGAGAAATTTTAGGATGTCATCTGCCGAGTAATTCAGCCTGTCACACATGCTTTCAATTACGTTGATGCCATACTGGTATTTGGGACAACACAAAAGGAGCAGGATAAGGCCCTTACACAGGTGTGCCAATCACTTGCTGATGCAGGTCTCACTTTGAATGCGGCAAAGTGTGAGTTTCACAAAACCAAACTCAAATTCTTTTGGCACGTATTCTCTGATGCGGGAATGACTCCTGTCCAGGATAAAGTGGACGCATTTTCATCTGCTTGCCCCCGCAAGATGTAACCATACTGCGATCCTCCTTAGGCATGGCTAGCTATTGTTCAAGATACATTTGTGACTTTGCTACATTGAGTGCCCTAGTGAGAAACGTAACAAAGCACAATGGTCCATTCCAGTGGTCTGCTGACTGAAACCATAGTTTCAAAGACATAAAACATATGATTGAGAATGCAACTGAAATGCCAGAAATTATCTGTATTTATATCACTGCTGAATGATTGATTCTGAAACTGTCTAGTTTCACGATGCTCTTCGTAAGAAGTACAAAAAATTTCTTATGCTGTGTTTTCCTTTTTGAAACTTATATCAATAAAAAAGTTTTTGAAAAAAGAGAATGAAACGGAAATGGCCTGCTTTGATCCCACGTTGCATACTTAAACCACAGCAGATGCGAGCCTGGTGTGGCTGGGGTCAATCCTTGATCAGCACAATGGCCATCCGAATGCCCAGAGACATATTGTAGCCCATTCCAGTAGAAGCAGTCTGAAACAGAATGTTGCTAATCTCAGCCAGAGAAGGAGAGTCTAGCTGTAGTGTGGACCTGCAAACATTTTAATTTGTTTTTATATGCAAAATGTTTCACTATCATCACAGACCACCAGGCGTTGCTCACTATCTTCAGAAACCCGAAAGCTAAGATTTCCCCTTTTTTTCAAGAGGTGGGGGTTGAGACTGCAAGAGTATAACTATGTGTGTAAACAAGCCGGGGAAAGAGCAAAACCCCGCCAAGTACTTTTCGCGAGTGCCACTACATCGCCACAGTTCAACGTCCAAAGTGGCTGAAAAGTATCTCAATTTCATTGTGAGGACCAGCACGACAGCAGCTCTATCCATTGAACAAATTATTGCTCCTACGAACCCAGATAAGGACATGCTCATCCTCAAAGACATCATCACAACGCAATCTTGGAAGAAAAGTGTTTGCCCCTTTGCTGATGATGTTGAATTTCAAAAATTCAAAAATTTATAAGATGAGCTATCCGTCACCTGAGAAGGTATCAAACTGAGAACCTTGAGAATCGTCAGACCTGTGAGCTTGAGGCAACAAATCATTGAACTGCCCCAATAAGAACATCATGGCACGGTAGCCACCAAAAGAGCCCTAAGAGACTGAAGTGTGTCTCCCTCGTCTAGATGAATGAGATAAGAAAGAAATGAAAGCGTGCCATCTTTGTAACTTTTTATCCTTCAAGGTGACACAGCATTCATTGACATTGTTTGACCTTCCAGCACATGCCTGGGATAGAGTTGCAATTGATTTCTTTGGGCCTCTTAGAAATGGACATCGTCTCATGGTAGTCATTGATGAATATTCACATTTTCCTTTGGTGGAAGACTTGTCATCGACAATCCATGACAAAGTCATCGAGCAGCTTGATAGCATCTTTGCAGCATGGGGCATCAACACTATTTTCAAATCTGACAATGGTCCACCTTTCATTAGCAGAGAATTCAAGGAGTTTCTTGTTCAACTCAATGCCAAGCACCGGAAGAGTGCACCTCTCTGGCCCAAAACCAATGGTGTTGTTGAATGATTTATGGGCACTTTCAAGAAGGTAATTCAGCAGGCATTGATAGAGGGAATCGATCTCACCCCAGCCAAGTGTCTAGCCCTTCAAGACTACTGATCAACTTCTCACTCTAGAACTGGTGAGAGTCCTGCCACCTTGCTATTAGGGAAAGCCATCAGCACCACACTACCACAATGGATTTCAGACCGATCGGAGAATGCTGTGGAGGTTTGTGTCAGACACACTTCTCGAAAGTGCAAGATGAAAACATATGCTGATCAGCACCGATGCGCCCAGGAAACAATCTTCAGAAACGGGGCCAGGGTACTGGTCAAGCAGAAAAGGAAGTGAAAAATGTACACTCCGTTTGATGTTGACCGTTGAGGGTTGTAACATGCAAAGGACACATTAGATAGCGCATCATCCTGGAAAATCCATCACACAGGACTCGTCACACTTTAAACACCTACCTTGATGTTTGTCAGCTCTTGATATCCAAAGTGAGGCGACCCCACCTTTCTGTCCAGATCAAGCTGCTGAACTGATGTATTTGGTGCCTAATCAAGGTACCCCTCAACTACCCCATACCACTCGATCTGGCCGACCAGTGTGAGCGACTCAATGACTCATTGAGGAGCTATGATGCTAATGCTGTCTGTACTTTATATTTAACTTAAGGGGAGATGTAGTGTCCTGAGATTATGCGTGTTAGGACTCTTGTGGTTCTGGGTGGACTATAAACAGGAATAACATAATCTGCAGGGAGGTGTTAAGGTATGGTTATGAAAGTTACACAATCCGTGCAGTGTGTGGTGGTATGTTAAAGAATAAACACATAAATTACAGAGCTCCATGTGCGACGTATTTTATTTGCATGCTCCTGGGCTGGGGAGAACACTACAATGCATACATTTAACAGGCCTTGACGTACTGGGCTATTAAAATATCAAAATCAAAAATGTTTTTTCCAAATTGTAAGGACATAAAACAACAAAATGTATGCAAACCTGGAGTACAACTTCAGTACTGTTCAATTGACTCATTCTTGGATGACAATGGCATTTACCACATTATCTGTCATGCCTGTGAAAGGCTAAATATATCCATTGCTGTATTTGTTGCAAAGATCCTTTCCATCACTTGTGCTTAGATGGTTATGCTATATTACCTTTCAAGTCTTACCCTAACTAAATGTATGCAAACATCCAGCATTCCCAGACTGTATAGCTCTAATATATTCCCCTTATATTAAGCAACCACACAATGCATATCTCTTCCAAATGTACAACATTATCTTTATTATGTTCTCAAATCAGTTACTTACCCAATGAATTCTTCCTGCTGCAGCATAGTCTATTTTCATAAATAGTTCTTCAATCTGTTCATCACTCTAGGGAAACAATAGATTAGGCACGTTTAGCAAAGCTCCATTGTAAAATAAAAAACACCAAAATCTTTGTTGCACTTTATCAGTTGTAAGATTTATAATTGCAGGAACAAATTAAATGGAAGTCAAAGGAATACTACGTGTTAAGAGTGATCTGCAAACTATATGTATTCTTTTTGCAAATTAGAAACAATATTGCTGCAAAGTAATGAGGGTAATTAGCCTCCTGGAAGATGGTTATAATTGAAATTCATCTCCCACTTCGGTTAGCCTGTAGGGTGCGGGCTCGGTCTTCTTAAGCGGGTGCTTGACTCTCCTTTGTTGTGCTGCCAGAAGTAATTCTCAAGCTCCCAAATTTGCCTGCCTGCCTGCCTGTTTTCCAGCACGCTTCTATCTCTGGGTTTAATATTTCCCCCCTATAGACTTCTTATGGTTGTTAGAGCCTCTAGCTGGTGACCATTACTCAACTATTGCTCCTAAAGGTCATCATGGTAGAGTGCGAGGAAGAAAGAGAAAGCTGTGGGTACAAAAAGAGATGGAAGAAAGAGGTAATGTCGGGGTGGCAAGATGGCCGCCGTGAGGTTGTGGTGAGAAGACGCTCCGGATCGCTCTCTCCCCGAGATACCTGATGGCTGTTGTATGAAGATTATATACTGGATACCTCTCCTATGGATTTGACTGTCCGGCTGCAGGCAGGACTAACCAGGATTTGGACGAAATACCCCACTTCTAAAACCCAAATCAACCGGTTTGTCCTAAGATTAATTAAGTGGGAGGCTGCGGTCCGGGCACAACTGACGAAGATGCCGGTACGATTATCGAAAGCTAACAAAGATAAGGAGGATAAAACAAAAACGCAGCAGGATATACCAAAAAACCAGCGAGAGACGGATGATAGAGGCATTAATGCAGACCCAAAAAGAAGCAGCAATGATCTACCCCCGGGATTACAACAGCGGGGGGCAGGTGCCATACGGAAAGTTATTCCTGCTCAAAAGACGAAGAGATTTGAAAAAACGACCAAACCAGGGGCAGCGGAGAAAGCGGAGAACGCCGAGGTACGGTCAAAACCAGACTCGGCGTTAGCAGAAAGCACTGATCGACCCCGTTCCGGGCAAGACCCGGATCATTTTGTTAAAGACACTTCTACAGGAGTAACCCAAGGGGCAAACAAAGGAAAAGAAGCGACATTAAGGCAGCCTACCTTGAAGGAGGTGTTCATATTCAGGAAAAATCCCCAGCCGGACACCGAGCCTGACACCGAGCCTGACACCGAGCCTGACACCGAGCAATCCGTGAGTATGAACGTCCTCGAGGACGCAACGGTAGACGCTCCCGGCGTGGAGGCATCTGTTGCTAGGCAACCCCGTGCCTTGACAGCAGCACTCGCCAGTAGCTACGGCGATGGCGATGGCGGAGGCAGCACAGAAGGTAACGCAGGAGCTACAGCGATTAAGGTAACACAACCCATACTCCCTAACAACAGCGGGCTGAAACCGACAATGGGGCCTAGTAAGAACTTAATGCCGGACTCAATTGAGGGGTCATATACACCCGGGGCATCTGGAAGCGCGGATATGTTGGAGGCGCTTATACAACTAGAAGCTGAGATGGGCAGTAAAAGGGGCAAAGAAACAAACAATGATCCCACCATCCTTCACTCAGCAGGAAAAAGCGCCACGTTGGTCACAGATAACAAAACTCTGGGCCCGGAGAAGAGAGAGGGAGCTTCAGCCGACGGGGAATGTTTTTTCTCAGTGAACGAAGACACGGATATCACCCAGTCAACTGATGACACCTCAGCGGAGGGGGAGTTAGATGAAGAAACAAGCTCTGGATCAAACTCTTCTATGAAAGAGACCACGCAGAAAAAGAGAAAGGTAAAGGGCAGAAGGCTCGGCGGAAGATTGGAATCACCAACAGCAGAGGGGAAGAAGCTAGATTGGGACTATTCTGCAACGTCGCAGTCTTATGTGGAGGAGGGTAATTTACAGCCCTTAGATAACACCCCCATTCCTGCACGGTATCTGGCCCCCTTTGAAATGATTTGTACCACACTTAAGCAGATGCAAGGGGAGGCAAGGTCAGAAAGTCGGAGGGCTAGGCAAGCCACAAAAAAAATCCACAATACCCTGAAGAAGGTTAATAAACTCTATGAAGGTGTCGCCGAGAGGGTGACTGAAGTGGAGGAGCGGACTGGAAAACTGGAGGATGACTTTGGGGTATGGCGGGATTTTAAACAGGAGCAGGAAAAATTGACTAGTGACTTGCGATGGAAGTTGGAGGAGTTCGAAAACCGTCAGAGGCGGAACAACATTCGCATTTTGGGTGTGGCAGAAGGAAAAGAGGGAGATGACATTATGCACTTTGTGGTTAACTTGTTGAGAGGAGCTTTCCCGGAATCACAGTGGGAATGGGAAAGAGAGATTCAACGAGCCCATAGATTCCCCTTCACCATTAGAAAAGGCCGAGGGGGTGAGGGGCCGGCAGGTCAACCGCCATTTCCTAGAGCCATCTTGATATATGTCGGGAATTATCTGCTCAGGGAGGAAATTATAGATAAGGCTAGACCTGACAAGAAAAGATCCTTTGAGGGAACCACCTTCTTCGCCAGGCCAGATTTCTGCCACGTAACGGTAGAAAGAAGATGGAGACTCAGACAGCTTATTAAACCTTTTCAGGCACTAGGGTCTGAGGCGTTCCTCTTATTTCCCGCAAGGCTAAAGGTGGTTTTCAAGGGTAGAACGAGTATCTTCCTTTCCGAGATCAAGGCCCAACAGTTTTTAGAGGAGATTAAATCGCAAAAAGGGGGTTGAGAAATATAGAAAGGTTAAATGCCAAAGGTTTGAACATGATGGAGCGGGATGTATGCACTGGTAGAGGAAGACTTTAGATATAGTTATATCTCCGACTGAATCATTTTTATTAAGGTGATAGTATACACAAAAGGTTAAATAGATAAATAATTAGGATAAAGTCATAGAGGAGGGGTATAGGATGCGTTTCCCGCAAGCTATTGCGGCCACACATAGGTCCCATGGACCTATTTGCCAGTAAAGGGGGGGAGGGGGGCAGAGGACAGAGGGTGGGTAGGGTGGAGGTAGGGGGGATAGGGGGGGGGAAAGAGGGGTAAAAACGGGAAAAAAGGTGAGGTAGGGTCCAAGAAGCTACACAGGAGAGCACAATATATAGCGCAGGGAGTTCACATTGTACAATACAGACTAGACACAAGGGGGAGGTTACATGATAACTATCAGATGCACTTTCAAAACAAAGTGATAGATCGAGCAAGGTATGCAGAGCTGGACAAAATCTATGCTTTATTTTAATGACTTGCAGGATTGCTACTATTAATATCTGTGGTCTCAACGACCCAGGTAAGAGACTTAGGGTGGCGGCATTACTTAGGACACTTAAGTTGGATTTGGTTTGCCTTCAAGAAACACATGTTGAAGCTTCTAAGGGCTATCTAATGGACCACCTAGGGTTTGCCGTATTAGCAAATACAAAGCAAGGGACAAAGCATAGGGGAGTGGCTGTACTAGGGAGATCCACTGACGTGGAGGTGATAAGGAAAATGGAAGATCAATGGGGAAGGTGGGTAATAGTGGAAATAAAATTTAAGGGGGAAAAATGTACTATAGTTTCTGTGTATGGTTCAACAGAAGACGAACCCGAACTCTTCCAATTTTTAGACACTGAGTTGGCACTATGGCCCGAACCAATTATATGTTGTGGGGACTTTAATATTCACGATCCCAGTACCTCATTTGTATACCCGGGGAGGACATACGCAGGGAGAAAAAAGAGAACACATAAGGCATTGTCAGATATGGTGTCAAACAATTCTCTAGTGGATCCGTGGATTAAGTTGAACCCAGGTAGCGATGGTAGCACCTTCTACTCGGCCCCCCATAAGGTACTTGTCAGATTGGACTACTTTTTGATTTCAACTTCCCTGATGTCAGAGGCACAAATAGAAAAACAACCTCGAATTGTTTCGGACCATAGCCCTCTGATTTTAACTATTAGAATGGGTCAGACATGGCGAAAGGATATGCAGTGGACATTTGATAGAGCCCTTTTGAGGGATGAAGGATACAGGGTCTATATGACTGATTGGATTAGGGCCTATTGGGAAATTAATAAAGGTACGGCTCCACCGGGAGTAGTATGGGATGCCTTTAAGGCCGGGGTAAGGGGCGAGACGATGAGCTATGTGTTTTCATCCCAGAAAAAGACAAGACTTAAAATTAAGGAGGTTTACCAAAAGCTGTTAATGATAGAGGAGGAACTGGTCTGGGACATAAGAGATAAGGCACCAATAGAAGCTCATTTATCAAAATTAGTGGCTCTTAGGGCAGAGGCGGCAGAAAGCATCTCAAAAAAAGCAGCAGAGAATTACTTAACTAAGAGGGAAGCCGTGTACGAACTAAGCGAGAAGGTAGGCCATTTATTAGCAGTACGTACCAGACAGAAACTAGTAGCATCAGATATTGAGGAGGTTACGGATGAAAATGGAACTAGGGTCACTGAAACGACTGAAGTAAGGGAAGTATTCAGGAAGTTTTATCAAGAGTTATATACTAGGGACAGGGGAGGATCTATAAGGGAGGTTCAAAGCTATCTCAGTGATATCATTCCTCCGGGTCTGTCTATGGAAGAAAAGGATAGGTTGGATTCCCCCTTTAGTCTGGAGGAATTTCACACGGCATTAAACATGTTACCATCAGGTAAAGCAGCCGGTCCAGACCAGCTCCCGGTGGAGTTTTATAAAGTCTTTTATCAAGTTATGGGAATGGACATGTTTTATGTTATGCTGGAAACGCAGAAAGGGGACATGATTCCTGAATCATGGGGAGAAGCGGATATCATTGTTATCCTAAAAAAAGGAAAAAATTCGATACTCCCAGGGTCATACAGGCCTATTACACTGATGAACGCAGATACTAAGGTGTACTCCAAGATACTAGCAATAAGGCTGGCAGAGGTAATAGAGGGATTAGTAAGCCATACTCAGCATGGGTTTATTCCAGGCAAAGGTACTACACAACATATTAGACAGGTGATTACAGCTTTCGATGCGGCGGGTGTCCTGGGGACCCTATTGCGGCACTCTTTTTAGACGCCGAAAAGGCGTTCGATAGGGTCTCCTGGGAATACTTATGGCAAACACTAAAGTGGAATGGATTTGGAAATAGTTTTATAACCGCAATGCAGACTCTGTACAAGAATCCGTCAGGAAGGATTAGAGTTAATAGGGGTAAATCGGCAGCAGTTAGTATTGGAAGAGGGACTAGACAGGGCTGCCCATCTTCCCCATTACTATTTGCTCTTTACCTGGACCCATTGATAAGGAAAATAGAGGGCAATGTAAGGATTCCTCCAATAAGGTTGAATGGATGTGAGGTAAAGTCCTTAGCCTATGCCGACGACGTGGCCATTCTGACGCCCAACCCCAGCATGGCCATAGGAGAAATTGAGTCCGAAGCACAAAGATTTGGGCATATATCGGGGTACAGCCTAAATAGCTCTAAAACGCAAATAATATGTAACCATCATATTGTGTTCAATGATCAAAGAGTCATCGATTCAGCAGTATATTTGGGGGTTGCAATTACAGCGGATTTAGACTCACTGATACAGAAGAACCTGGCGCCCCTGATGTTAAAAGTTAAGACGGATCTGGATCGAATGAATAATTTGCATTTGTCACTAGTGGGCTGCACCAATGTTATAAAAATGCTAATACTGACAACATTTTTATATTTCTTTAGGACAATACCGCTATGGCTTGAGATGAAATGGTTTAAAGATCTTGATAATATGTTAAATAGATTTATTTGGGCCCATGGCAAGACCCGCAGGGCATACCGTTTCATGTCTCTGCCTAGAGAGAGAGGAGGCTGGGGAGCCCCTGATTTCAGACTATATTACTGGGCAGCTGCACTGCAATATATGCGCGGGTTGATAGGCGGGGGTGGTTTGGATGTTAGAACACTAAATGATTCATCTAGGATATACTCCATAGTGTTGGGACCAGAGGTGGAGAATTCTTTTCTTAAATGTATTGACTTTGCATATTATAAAAGAACCAGGTTTAAGACAGTCCAAGCCGCAATTAAAATCTGGAATGCAGTGACGAAAAAAATTGGCTTGGGCAAATATAACAGATACACCAGGTTGTATAAAAATGTCTCCCTCCCAAAGCAGATTTTCTGGGATACCACAATGGCGGGCTAGATGGAGAAGGGGGTAGTACAGATTGGGGATCTGAGGAATACGGAGGTGATGTTTCAATTTATGGATTTAGTGAACACTTTTGGATTAGACAGGAGGGATTTTTTTAAATTTTTGCAGTTAAGAAGTTTTCTGGGGAATAAACAGGGTGGAAGGAATGGGTTTGATAAGGTAGAAATATTGGAGAAAATAAGGTTAGGGGGGGACTGCTCTATTAGGAGTTTCTATGCGAATCTGTTAGCAGGAAAACCAGATGATATGGATAAGTATATGGAAAAGTGGGCAGATAAGCTGGCAGGGGAGGCTAGCTGGTTTAAAGAGTCACTGGATCTAGGGCGCACTCTCCTCTGCTCAGCGCCGTTGCAATCACAGCAGTATAAAACCTCTACTCGCTATATTTCACTCCAGCAAAGATAGCAAAATGGGGGGGTACCGCCGGTACCACATGCCCAAGATGTAGTTCCCCTGATGCAGATCAAATCCATATATTTGCGGTTTGCCCGCAAATACAAACAGTATTAAAAGATATAGAGAAATTTCTTGATGCCTCCCTGGACATCCAGATTACCATAATATCCCCCAGAAATATTGCTAGGGGTAGTCACGGATACCAATATTATTCAGAGGGAGTTTATCTTCGTTGCAATGGCAGTTTTTAGGCTCTGCATAGCCAGGGCCTGGCTGGATAAAAACGCCCCCGAAATGCAAGTTTGGCTTGCTAACCTGCTGTCTACTTATAATCTGGAAAAAAATATATATGCTCGGAAAGGCAGAACAGGGAGAAAATTGGGGTTAAGGATATGGGACCCCATTATAAAATGGAAGGCGGGCTTGGGTTTGAGAGATTAATTTAGGAGAGCTGGGATGAATTTGAGGCATCTGGTGTTGACATTTGTGTTGATATCAATTCATTGAAATAAGTAGGATGCTTTGATGAATATTATGGTTATTTTCCTCTTTTTTTTTTTTCTTTTGGAAATGCTCTGATATGTAACATCTTATAAGAATCTAAATGTATTATTGGAGATTGTGCGATGATATGTGCTAACTGTGCAATGGTGAAATTAATAAATATATATAAAAAAAAAAGGAAGAAAGAGGTAATGTCTTAGAGCGAGGTAGAGAGGGCTACATATGAGGAGAAGTAAAGCGAGAGGGAGAGGCGGATTACACTAAGAGGTACAGCAGAGAGTGAGGTAAGGCAGAAAGAGAGGTGAGTAAGGCAGAGGCTGGGGCAGAGAGAGGTAAGGACTGAAAGGTAAGGTAGTGAGAGAAGTCTAGAGAGATGCAAGGTCTAGAGAGAGAGTGAGATGGAATAGGTAGAGAGAAGAGCATTATGAGTAGACAGGTCAGGTAAAAAGAGTAGTGAAGCAGAAGGAAAGATAGAGGGGGGAATGCTAACAGCAGAAAAGAGTTGAGATGTAAAGAGCAAAGAGGTGAAGTACAGAATGAAAGGTGAATTTGATACAGTGGTAGAGAGAGGGTAAAGGAGAGAAAGTGCTAGAGACACAGCTGAGTTAGAGACCTATAAAGATAGAGACAAAGAACGAGTGAAAGAGAGAGGTGTGACGTAGAGGTGCGATTACATAGGAAAGGAGGTACGCAGTGAGATGAAACAGAGCGTGGATCAGGTGATAATAGATACAGAAAAAGGTAACAAAAGAGAAAAGTAGGTGGTGAGAGACGAGTGAAATAGGTAGAGAGGTGAGGTAGAGAGAACAGAGCTCGGAAGAGGAGAAATGGAGATATGATGTAGCGAACAAATGGTAAAATAAACATAGCTGCATAGAAATATATCCATTTATTTATTTATTTATTCCTTGTTTTCTATAGCGTGAACATGATCCACAAGTGGATGTCAGAGCGCTTCACAGTACAAAAGCATTGAATTTCCATAGTTCTACATGGCTTAAGTGGGCTACCACATTTAAATGATCGTTCTAAAAGTGGTACTCAGTTTGCTTTAACGATCAATACAAATTTTGATTATTGCATGGTTACAGTTCTTGAAACAATATTATGTGAATAACCAAATACTTCTTGAGGATGTTTGGCAGAACTTGTCATTCAATGATAGCGACCTGGAGTAAGATGCCCCGAAATTCCAATGTCTAAGAATGTTGGGACTATTATCCTGTACTATGTATCCTACACGATCAGCCGATAGACGAAGGATGAGAGATTACCTGTAGGATTAAATTAAACCCATAGTCGAGACAGCCGAAAGTTATGGGAGGAATTTGCTCAAAAGGAACGACTTCTATTCCTTTTTTAATAGAGAGGAGGACGTGATTCTTCTAATGTATGGTGGAAGCGAATTCCAGATTCTCGGAGCAGCTCCAGAGGAAGCTCTATCATATGTTCTCTTTTGTGGAAGAATGCAGGTTTTATTAAAAGATCTCCAGTGCTCCGAGAGACTCTGTGGCCTCCGGATAACGTAATTTTGTGGGCCAGGTAAAGAGGTGTTTTGTAGTGTAAAGCTTTATGAGTAATACATGCCATCTTTCGGTGGATTCTAGCTTCGTATGGGAGAAAATTGATCGCTTTCAAATGTGGAGTGATATGGTCAAATTTCTTAGACCCTGTTATGACACTAGCTGCTGCGTTAAGGCAGGATTTAGGGGAGCTGTTGAGAACTTGGGAAGATCTAAAAGAGTTGTGCATCTGTACTCATTCCTCAAAATTACCAAAGCGTGGTCTGCTGTTTTGAGGTTAGCTGTATCGATGAATGGTTTAAGTTTTCTGAGATATCTTAGATGGAAGTGGGCATTTTTTGGCCTCGTGTTAATGTGTCAACGCATGTTTAGAGCCTTGTCCAGCGTGATGCCTAGTGATTTGGTAGAGTCCACTAGGACAGGGGTACAGTTTAGTGCCGTGATCGTCTTAGTCTATTCTTTTATCACCCTGGAGCTTTTAGGAGGGAAATCAGAAGGAATTTGGTTTCCTGCTAGTTGAGCTTGAGATGGTTGCTAGATAAATATTGAACTGTCATCTTTAATGCCTGTTTCATCGTGTCGATCTCTCCCAACGATGTAATCTTCATATAGAGCTGTGTGTCATTTTCATACATGTGGTAGGAGATGTTTGCGTGCTGTAATATTTCTGTTAGTAGTTCGACATACAGATTGAATGGAGATAGGGAGAGGGTTAAGCCTTGTGGTATTCCAATTTGAATCAGGGATGTTAGAGACAGTTTTTGGTTCACCAGGAATCTTTGTGATCTGTTCTCTAGGAAGGATTTAAACCAATGTAGGACTGTTGTCTTTAAACCCTTCTTTTTCTCAAGACGGTCTAGTAATTTAACATGGTTTACGGTGTCTAACACGGAGGATAGGTCGAGAAGAACTAGAAGACAAATTTCATTATGGTCTAGAGCTAGTAGAGCGTCATTCCACTATGTGAGTAGCTTGAATTTGGCAATGTTTTGGCTCAGTTGTTGTTGTGCGCATTTTTGCAGAACTTTGGCTAGCATGGTAATGTTTGAAACCGTCCGGAAGTTATTTGGGTCCGAAGGGTTTTCTGTAGGTTTTTTTAAGAAAGGGATGACCTGGCCAGTTTATAGGCAGTCTGGTAGGGAACCCAGGGCAAGTGAAGCATTAATAATCTTAGTCGAGCTGGGGATGAGCATATGATTGATTGTAGACCAACATTTTGAAGGGATAGGATTATTGTATTGGTTGTTCAGATTTATGGACAGCAAGGTTTTGGCGATGTCTTGATGGTTATAGAGCTTGAAGGTTGACCAAAGGCTATATTTTTTGTCGTTGAGGGTGTGAGTTGCAATGGAAGTTCGGCAAGAGTACTGTTTAGGCTTGAGGAATTTTCTGCAGCGTTCTTAAGTTCACTCTCCAGGGAGCCGGCTTTAGCCGTAAAGAATGAAGAGAATTCTTCACAGTTTTTTAAAAAAAATATTAGCACGCTTTTATTGTAGGTGTTCCTGGTCTTTCTTAGCAGGTTTAAATGGAGGGATGAAGGGTGTTGTCTCCATTTCCTTTCAGTTAGCCTGAGTTTTCATCTTTCTTTATTCAGGGATCCGTTGAACTATGGATTTGTATCTTTAACCTGAATTCTTTTGACTTTTAAAGGGGCTACGGTGTCAATCATTTTTGTCATTGTGAGGTTGTAGTGATCCGTGAGTTCGTTGATGTCATCTATGTATTTAGGCGGTTGAAGATCTTTCTCGCAGAGTGCAGCCAGTTTCTCCATGTTCAGGCCGTTAGTGTCACAAACCCAGTGCTTTTGTTTGATTGATTGCGGGATAGGTTTCCTAACTGTGAATGGAATTTTGAAAGTAATGATGCGGTGATCTGACCAGTCGAACGGAACAATAGATATGGTATCAACAGCTCTTTCTTTGGAAAGGATCCAATCTAGGGTAGATCCTTCAGGGCCATATGTATCAAAAAAGAGTTTTGCGATTATCAAATTGCGATTTTTAGTGAATTGCAAATAGAGAATCACAAAATGCAATATATGTAGGATTTGCTAAAAAATTTGTGAATCCTAAATATTCCTTATTTGCAAATCCCAAATTGAGATTTGCAAATAAGGAATACCTTTCCATTTATTCCTATGGGCTAGGAGGCCCATAGGAATGAATGGGAAGACATTCTCAATTTGCGATTACCAATTAGAGAATCTCAAATTGAGAATGCAATTTCAAGGTTGCAAGGGTGCCAAAAGAACACCATGTTGCACCCCCCGAAATATGCATGTGTGCAAATTTTGCGCACATACATGCCCTAAGGGCATGTATGTGCGCCAAATGGTACTTTGAAAAAAACAAAAAAGTGCTTTTTTCTAGAAAATCGCAAATTACCACCAACTTGAAGTTGGTGGTAATTTGTGATTCCTTAAGGCCAAATAGCAAATTTCTGGTGCTTCCAGAATTGCATTTAAGGAATCGCAATTTGCAATTCCTTAATTGCATTTGCAAAATAGAGAATAACAAATTTTGCGACTCTATTTTGCGATGGCCTTTTGGGATGATACATCCCAAAAGGCTTTTTCCCATTCGCAAACGGGCAGATTCTGAAAATCGTCCCATTTGCGAATGGAAAAAGGCTTGATACATATGGCCCTCAGTGTGGGTTGGTAGGGTACAGGCTTGCATCAACGATTGGAAATCTTTAATCATATTGACCTGATTATTCTTAAGTTCGTTCCAGTGAAGATTGAAGTCCCCTAGAGAAATATCTTCGGATTGAGGTGAGGAATTGGCTGTAATAATTTCCATTAGCTGGTCAGTGAATGAGACATTATTACATGGAGGATGGTAGAACGTGTGTAGTTTGTAGAGCTTGTTATCCGAAGATCTTAAAGAATGACCGTGGTATTCACATATTTCCCGGGGATTCTCATAAACTTTAGAGATGACGATGTTGGATCTATGGATACAGCCCCCCCCCCGTTTTGTTTAGCCTATCTAGTCTCACAATAAAGTAATTTGGTGGAAGCAATATATCTAGGCACGGGAAGAAGATTCGGTTAGCCATGATTCCGTTAGGATAGTAACGTCGATTTCCTGGTTCAAGATTAGGTCAGCGATGTTTGCGCCATGTTTCTTTGCTGAGCGATAGTTGAGTAGTAGGCACTTTATCAATTTTGGTGGGTTATGCAGTTTAGTAACTTGTTTTCGGGGATTATAGTTACTTTTTCCAGGTTGTTTTGGTTTAATCTTTCTGTGATTTGATTGTGTAGGTCTGTTTGTGTTGATTAGGACTGCTTGAATTGTATGTTCGTCTAGCTGAAGGGGGAGACTGGATGTCGATTCACAGGATAGCAGTAGGGTTTGTAATTAAAAGTCCAACAGATATCTTAGGTGATTGCGTGGTCGGTAATATCGATTAGTCAGTGGGAGAGGAGTAGTGTTTTGCGTGCTGTGTAGTATGAGTACTGATTTATAAACATGAATGTATTTTGGAGAGATAACGTTCTGGGAGGAGTATAAATTATTCAAATCTCTGATAGCGATTTTTAAGTCTCAGGCTTTTCTGTCTGTTTGGGAACGTATTATTTCTGGCTCTGTTGTGGATTTAGGGGAGAGATGAGGATGTTGTAGTTTGCATGCTAGTCTGGAGGTAGGTTTGCTGGATGGATCACAGTCTGTGTAAAAGTGGGGACACTTTGATTTTTCTGTAGAAGTTATCCTATTTGTTGGGGTGAGTCCGGGATTATTAGTGATAATGTGATTTAATCTTCGGTTGTTCCTGGCCTTGGAAGCTGAGACCGAGAGGTGGGAGAATTGTAAGGTTTTAGGTGTGTTAGTACAAGATATGTGAGGTTTAGCCAGAAGGCTAGTGATTGGCTGGTTAACATCTAGGGGAATGCTTGCTTTGTGTGTTCCAGAAACTGTCTTACAGGATCTGGGGTATGAACTTGCCATGTGCCTGGGGCTTAGGGTAGCCATGCTATTGGTGTGTGGTGGTGATACTGTTTCCAAGTGCTGTAGGCTTAAGTCCCTATCTGCTGAGGTTGTGTGCATATGAGTAGGTTGATGGGACTCTTTTGAGATTGCGCTTTCACTATTAGCCGATTGACTCAAGGGTGACTGGGTGATCGTGTTTGTGATCGTGAATTGCTGGAATTTTGAGTTAGGGAAGTTATGGATGAGATTTTTTAAAGTGGTGAAAAAGTCAAATAGTTCCAGATCCATATTGGCTGCTTGGATGAATACTGTGCATTTTTATAGTAAGTTATATTCAGTGTGGCTCTTAGCTTTTTTGAGGGTGTTATCAGTGATTTGGGTCCGTCCCCAGCAGATTGCATACGTCATCTCATCAGACAGGCGAAGATCCTCCCCACGGCATATTCTGCATCTTATTTAATACAATGTCATCTCCTAACCTTCCATTAAAAAATATGTTTTATTTCTAACTCAACACATAGCATGAGCTGCAAAAGAACCTTTTAATTAAGCAAGAAACATGTTAATGCACTTTTCAAATAACGGGTGTTTTCTATTCTCACTAAAGCAAAGGATTTAAATGAGGCTTTGTTCAACATTTTCAACAACTATAGAGATTAAGCGCCGACTGAGGTCACAGCTGTAAATAATGCCACTGTTCTTCACACGGATAGAGAAAAATTCCTTTGCTTATCTTGAAGGCCAACAGAAACTCTGAGAGCAACAGCTGAATTATTCTTGATAAGCCTGTTTATTCCATCTCTCTCTTCAAATATATCCAAAATCCTGCTATCTGCTTCAGCTCCAATCTTACTACTCCCTCATCTATGCCTACTACTACTGCTTACTGTCTACATAAAAAGTCTTAGGGCCATATTATCAAGTTCGGCGTTACACACCAGAACCTGGGCTTCTATGGGAATTCACAAGGGCATATTATCAAGCCCATTATCGCCGCTTTAGCAGCAGTTTCCTGCCGCTAAAGCGACGATAAGTTTAACGCCGTTCTTGATAATATGCCCCTTAAACCCTGAGGTTTCTAGGCGCACTTCTGAACTCTTGTCTCAAATTCGCTGGTTTTCAATTTCTCATTAGATTCTGTTCATATTTCTCTGCATTATTTATAAAATCTTTGCACTTTCTCCCCCTCCTTTGTTCTTACACTTCCACTCTATACTCCGTGTAGCTCTCTTGATTCTTCTCCCTGCTCCCACTGTGCCATGTTTGTCTTCCAAATTCTGTTCTTCCTCTTTCCTTGCCCTACTCCAATGGAATTGCCACCTTTATATCCATGTATCTCCCACTTCTTCTTTCTCGCTCTTGAAACTAAAACCGCTTCCAAAATGGCGCCTCCCCTACAATGCCACTACTGAAACCTGCAGCACTCCTGCATCCAGGTCCATCACTAAGGCCCTCAATAAAAGGCAGCTGGAAAAGAATTACTATATGAAATTCTGCTCTGCCTGATTATGAATGGGTAGGCTTTTCTACACCTATTTTTTATATGGGAATCAAAGACCTGCTACATAGTAATTCTCCGTGGTAAATTTATATGATGAGTGGGCTGCATCATTCCCCTTTTTTGATGGTGGGAGCATACAATTCTCCCCCTTCCAGAAAACACCTTAACCTTCCCTCCTCTACTCCACCAAAACTCCTTCCTCCTCCTGCGCCCCAACTCACTCCGAGGCACACACATGTGTTTACCGCCTGCAGTGCAGGTGATAAATGTATGTGTTAAACATGACGGGATTGGCAAGTCTGTGTAGTTTTATAACCAGAAAATTCAGTACCACACAGTAATTCCTCATTCCATGGGGTTTAACTTGCTATTGCACTGTCATAGAAAATTGGCATGCACAGCTACTGTGCTTCCAGTATCATGCAACTCCTAATGAGAGCCTTTAAAAGCTTACAAAAATCTGGGACACCCACACATCATTCAAAAAGAGTATCTATTTATATTTCTAGACTAAGGGGCCAGAGGAGATATGTGCAACGTCCAACTGGTTTATTCCCTGTCAAATGTTCTTCTATCAGACTTTTTACAAAGTTTCAAAGCAATATACCATTGCGAGCTTCAAAATTGCTAGATATAAGGCATTTTCTTGCTTGTCACTGTAGTGAAGATGACCAAAACACACTGGCTTATTTGCACACTTACAATACAGCGTAAACCTGTTTGCTTCTTCACGATCCACTTGAATTTCTCCACATCCAGCAATGTATGCCCTTCTTGCTCAAGAGCCTATAATGAAAAAGAAAACATCAGCATATACTTGATCAAAGCTATGAAGTTTTGAGTATTACTGGGGTGAATGTATGACATTGTTCTGCATTCTGTCCATCAATTGTTCTTTTTTGCATTTGTCACCCCGAGTGGGACAGGTATGCGTTACGATTGACGGCTCACGGGACGAGATTCCATACCCACAATCCGTGAGCCGTCAATCATAACGCCTCTCTGAAATAAACTGTATCATACTTGATGATCCTTACCTTGGATATCAGCAGAGAAAACACTTATAACAAATAGTTTTGACAACATTCTGCCCTGATGAAGTTCCATTAAAAAGGAACAAAACGCGTGGGGTGAATGTATGACATTGTTCTGCATTCTGTCCATCAATTGTTATTTTTGTATGAATTATTGTGTCAGCTCATCCAGCTCAGACACAAGGTGTGATGCTCATAGAATAGTTGCACTACAGAATATCGACCTAGAAGAATATAATGGAAAGAATATTGAGGGAAAAAATATTGAAAGACACGTGCATATAGGTAAGAATAGAGCTATTATTATGAACTCCACACTTTCGTACCTTGAAGATACATGTATCGACAAGGTACATGTATGTGGAGATAGGTATAGAAAATCTATACTTGCCGATATTTTAATTTCAATATTTTGTCCTTGATATTCTGTGCCCTCTTAATCTGGGTTTGATATTTAAGGTGCACACCCATAGAATGATACCTTTTGCACCTATGTCCTACTGCAACTAGGAAGATACAACTTTAGCCTTATTACTAGTGTTGCAGTGAGTCTATTTTTAGGTCTCGCCTGACCCAGTGCATGCGCTGGTCTGGCGAGACATTTTGAGAGGGCTCCAAAAAGTGCTACCAGGCCAGCCTAGAGCTACAGTGCATGTGCGCGGGCGCGCGCACCGCGCTTGACCGCGATTACTTTCACTTTCATGGCCGCTTTGATGTTTGATCGCGATCACTTTCACGGCCGCACGGCCGCTTTGCATACCCAATAGGTCTCGCTTTTGGGACCTTATAAGTATTTAGTTATGCAACTGTTGCATGGCTAAACACTTATAAGATCCCAAAGGCGAGACCTATTGGCTATGCCAATGCTTGTTTAAATCATTTACTGTTTTATATAGCGTGGACTTCACCCTGTAGAGTTTCAGAGCACTGTACATAAGGAGAGTATGAAAATATCAGACTAGAGACATAGCAGAACAAAACAAATATTTTTTACAGTACAGCCTTTGTTAGAGAAACACAGGAAGTCTATACAGGGCGGGAAGCAGTGCATAAAATAGGTTGGAGTGCAGTGTTTGTGAATTTCGGAGCATCATAGTGCAAAATGATAACAATTAGGTTGTTTTCTAAAATAGTAAACATGATATAGAAAATAAACATTTAGCATTTTGAAATATATATAGTTCCAGGGGAAACTGGGATGAAGCCTGGATTGTCAAAAGCAGTGTAGAGTGCAGACAACAAGAAATAAATGTGCAAGGACGGATAACTGTAGGGCAGAAATGGTCCTGGAAAAACAAGGAGAGGGGCCCTCCTACTCGAAAGGGACAGGGCACCAACAGACTGGATAGTCAAAAATTCAATTATCCCTTTAGAGATACACCTGTTCACATTCATACATCTACTGTTATCATCTACACTTGATCGCACCACATTAGGGGAACACACCAACTCAAGATGTCAAGGCACTAATATGGTCATTTAATTTAAAAAAAACTCAACCAATTATTTAATAAAAACATACAATGAAATATCACAAAATACATTTAGTAGGTCACAATTAAAAACAATCATGAATCATAAAAATCCAAATAACCCCATGGAAAGGAATTTAATAAGACACTACAATCTATCATTAGGATGTTATTTGCAGCAATAGACAGCACACCACAGAGGAATTGATTCTATGTCCTCATGTATTACTATCTTTCACAAATTTAACTCAAAACTCAAAACAATTGTATTAAATGACCATATAAGTGCCTTGACATGTTGAGTTGATGTGTTCCCTTAATGTGGTGCGATCAAGTGTAGCTGATAACAGTAGATGTATGAATGTGAACAGGTGTATCTCTAAAGAGAAATGGTCCTACAAATAGGGCTTCTGTGCAATAGTGAGGCTTGAAAAGCAAGCAGAAATACACCGGAATATGTTAGGATAGAATAAACTAACGTTTAAGATTGGTTAGAAAAGCCTTCTAAGTTTGAAGGGTGATGGCAAATGGACAGTTTCTTTCACTCACTCCCCTGACTGCCCATCCATACATAGTATGACACCATGCAGTCCCCTACCTGAAATATGGAACAATGCTGTTATTGCATTTGTTGGCCACCATAACCTCTGTGGCTCTCTAATTCCAAATGTTAGCAAGCCAAGGACTAACACGTGGTCACTGGGTAGCCAAATCACTCTTTTCTCAAACAGCATTTACTGCATATTTGGAATCACAATTTAGAAAAGGGGTGGTGAAAGGTGACTGGCAATGGTTATAAACCATTAGCCTGCTGGATTCTAGAACATGAGGCCCCTCTTTCAAACTAACAAAACTGATGTTTTTCTATTAATTTTCAGGAATCCAAAGGACTATATTCTTGTATTACAGTTATGTTGCATCACAAGATGCTTTCTGGATAACCAAGTCCATCTTTTAAACTTAGTTAGTTAAATTAACCTACTTGTTTTATTATTTCAAGTCTGTCTTCTACATACCGGCTAGACCCCATTCTATCAACTACAAACATATGCCTAACCCGCCTTCTAGTTTGGATTTCCTTGCGACCGCCCAGAATCTTAAGGCCTGAATCACAAACCTTTTTCTATGAATAATTGTGTCTTACTCCTGTCTAAGATGTGAGTAACAGCTGCATAGCCAGTGTGATTAACATACAATTTTTGTGGGCCATTTCAAAACTTAATAAAGGTGTACTTATGGATACCATGAGTAAGCCCGTCTTACTCTTGGAAATTCATGACTAGATCCTTGTTAAGCTTAGAGTAAGACACACTTACTCATAAATAATGCTTTGCAAATCAGGGATGGATTTTCAGGTTTACTCATAATTAAGCCTTGAGTAAGATACGCCTGTTTATTGAAAAGGTTTTGTGAATCGGGCCCTTAGGAACTAGGAAGTTGGTTCAACAAGCAGCATTGCTCAGTCAGAGCTGTAGTACACCTGTGTATGAGCACAGTGATTTCATCATTTGAAGGCCATTTATGCTTCTTTTGTCATGGATTTAGAAATGTTGGCCTACATTTTTACTCAGCACGTTAGCCCCAATGCTATTACTTCAGATACTTCCAATCCATGATTTCAGAATGTGAGAAAATACAACTAACGCTCGCGATTATTTACCATTTAATACCTTTATTTAAAGGTCATAATTTGATTTATCATAAAGTCCTTCCCGGTTCCCAAAGAAAGACTGTCAGTCATTTTGCTGTCTTTTCCAAACCCTTACCCAACCATAAGGGCTTATATTAACTCACTCGTCAGAAGATGTGTCCCAGATATAGCATGAAGGAGCCCCAGGGATAATTGTAGCAGATTTAAACCTCAGCCCCCTAAGTAGCAACTACTGAAATTCGGTGTCGACCTCTGTTGGAAATTGGGTTAATGGTAGACAGAGGTGAAACCCTAATCAAGAAGCAACCACATTCTTTGCAAGGTGAAACTCAAGTATATACCAAATTAACCTGTGCTTGACTTTTTGGTAGATTGGCAGACAGCAGCCAAGCTTAACTTAGAGGCAATGTGTGAAGTATTTTTTGAAGCACTTCAAATAGTATTAAAGTGCAAACACAACACCAGAAAAATCCTACAGCAATTTAGAAAAATAGAGTACAAGTGAATCAATTATTTGAGACCACGACCACAAAAAAGCAACCAGTAGAACCAGAGATAAGCAATTTTAAAGACTTCAGGTAAGTAAAACACCTAAAAGCACAAAGCGCCACTCACGGTTACCTGGTTGCACAAGAGCAGGTGAAAGTCACAAGTTCAGGCCAACCACAATTGAGCGCAGGCCAGATTTCGGGTTAGTCCTGCTGAAAGAGTTGCCTTCAAAGCTTTCTGTTTGCGGTTGACGGGGCCGTGAGGAGCAGAGAGAGTGCCATGGATGGTCATCGATGTAGCGCGAAGTGCGGGCTGGGCGTTGCGGACAATCATTTCGCGAAGATCCTGTCAGGCGTTGCAGAAAGTAATTGCTGGAACTGCGCATTCTTGGTCACCACAAGCTGTCGGTGCTGTAATGCGAAAGTGCAGCTCTCGCATTGCCAGGTGTAGCTGGCGATCCCAGAGGCATGAAGAATCGGGTCCACTGGAGTTTTGTGTTTCCGGGCAGCACAGGCGGCAAGATCTTGGCGCGAAAAGGCCTGTTCAAGAAGAGCCCAAAACTTCAGGATTTCTCCTTTTTACATCCTGATAGTGGAAAGGCTAGTTTTTCCAGAGCAGTACAAGGGCCAGGTGTGTAGGGTAACTCAGACCTAGGGGCAGGACTTTTTCTGAACCCATGACCCTGGTATCCCTAGAGTGGGGTGGGGAGGTGATCCAGAGGAGGGTCATAGCTAGTCCCTAAATGCCCATAGATTGCAATTCAGGAAATGAGTTGCCCCCAGGGTCAGGAGAGTTGGAAGGGGTGGCCGAAAAGGTTGTCCTGACAGTTCCATTTTCTGAGGGTACCATTCCCAAGCAGAGGATACAGGAGCCCAGATCAAGGAGCAGGGTGAGGGAAGACTTCCCCCTCAACCCTGTTCAGCCTCAGGATACAGACCATGGACTGATTGGAAGGAGAGTAGATGAAGGGTACCTACCACTTGGGCCTCTTGCCCCCCACTCTGAGAAACCTTAGAGGTCAGGGAACCCTGGATGGTCCTGGGCCTGGCTCTTGTCACTGACAACTGTCACTGGCATCTGTTGGTTGCTGTCCTTATGAGATCCCAGTGTCCCATTGAGATCTGGACTTGTGTTTGTGTAATGCCATACAGTGATTTTGAGTTAGACTAAAATCCCATATGAATAATTTGATACCATTTTGAGTTTCTTTTAAATTCCCGTTGATTGACCTTTTTGCTTTTTCTGAATTCTCTCATTCTACTTGACTGTTGTGCCTGAAATCACACCTGCAATGATGGAGTTTGAGCTTGCCAACATGGATCCCTACACTGTGGCTGAGCTTAAAGAGTTCAGCAAAATAAAGGGGACTTCCAGCCAAGAGCAACACCAGAAGGTTGGAGATCCAAAAGGCGCTGATGTGGAAAGGCAAGCAGAGGACCTGGATACCAGTCTTGAGGTGCAGCATTCAACGGAGGGGGTGGCTTGGCTCCTGAAGTGGAGCTCTCTACCAGAGCAGAGAATAGTATATCTTCCCAAAGTCTGTCCCCAGTGGAGCTGGCAGACAGGAAACCTGACAGGGAGTTTAGGATACAGATTGCCAAACTTAAGATGGAGGAGAAGAAACTCACCATAGAAGCGGAGAAAGCGTTAGATGAAAAGAGACTAGCCATAGAGGACAATGGCCTATGAGCTAAGTCTCAGAGAGCTAGACATCAGAGCTAAACAGGGAGAGGACTGGTGTAGGCCTGGGCGGTAAATTCCGTTCCGTTCGCGGAATTTGCAGAATTTGGGTAATTTCGCGAAATTGCCCAAAATTCCGCTTTCCGCGATTTCGCGAAATTTTTGCTTGTTCGCGTTCTCAAAATGCGTGTTCGCGAGATATTTCTCCCCGAGCACGCAAACAGCGATTGTGAACAGGAAAAAAGCATCGCGAACAAGCAATTCCGCGTGTTCGCGGAATTTCTGCGTGTTCGCGGAGATTTTTTGCCGTTTCGCGGAGATCTGCGTAACGCGATTACGCAAATTCCGCCCACCCCTAGACTGGTGGCAGCATATCCACAGTGCCCTCTGGAGACAAGACGCTCCACATTCCAAAGTATCTGGTGCCTAACCTTATTGTGTTAGATGAGATCGAGAAGTGGCTTAAAGCCTATGAGGTTTTCTCTGGAGATGAATACGGTCCTTGAGAAGCATTTGGCGGGGGGGGGGGGGGGGGCAGTCTTTGGAGACACATATCTAGTGAAGAAAGGGACGGAAAACTGGCCCTAGAGAAGGGGACAGGATGAGGTATCCCCACCATGAAGGACACCCTTGTCAAGAAGTATGGAATAACCCCAGAAAAGTGCAGGCAGAGATTTAGGGACAGACAGAAGCTGTGCCATTAGTCCTGGGTGGATAGTGTAGATTACTTTTGCAAGGCACTGGATGGTTGGGTGAAGGGCAGTGAAGTAAAAGGTCACCAAAGTCTGTACGATTTGGTTGCTAGAGAGCACATGTTCAGACTTTGTTTTGCAACACCAGATTGATAGTAAACTCACAGACCCCTCAAATCCCCCCGCCCCATCATGTTGGTGTTTTCACCACAGATTCAAACTTACTGTTTAATCGAGTGCACCTTTTTTCTATGGATGTGCTAACCACTGGCCTGTCTCCATGGTCTTGTCTGAAGTCCTGTCTTGGCAGAGTTTGGAGGTTCACAAGTCTAGCTACGAGACAGAGGTAAGTAGCTGTATGAGCTCCAGGATAGGTTTGTGGGTGTGGCAGCTGCTTTCCAACCCCATGTCTCATAGTGACATCCTTCCCAACTGTAACGGGCCACCCTACCTTCAGCGCGAGTCAGCATAAATTAATCTGACAATGCTGTATTATGCGGAATGGGTGAACATGGAAAGACTCCAGAATGATCATTTCGGGATTACTTACAGATAGCAGAGGTTACCTGCTCACTGGGGCACTCTAAATAGGAATCTGATGGTTTGGGGTTTTCAATACAGAAATTCTGATTGACCTAATTGGTTTACAAACAAATTATGCCTCTCTTGCAGCTGTATGCCTTTATGGGGAGGAGCCTTCAATGAAGCAAACAGTTTTTTGCTTCAAAATATCTTTGGCCCGGTAAAATGTCTTTGTTGCATGCTTCAATTTATCAAAATTTAACTTTGTCCATGGGGATCCATGACGCCTACTCAGGGGGGTCCACAACTGTTTAGAATATTGAATAATTTTACCAGAATAATAAAGTATATAAAGAAAAAAAATGTTTATTGAAATTATCGAAATACTCTATCAACATGAATGAATTTGAAATTGTACACTAAAAGTTACGTTTGAGCAAAAAGAGAGCATGAATTTGGAACAAAAAAGACAAAGTGATATATGAGAATGTACAACTTTGCTTCATATTTTAGTTATAAATCCAAAAATTAATTTTAATTTCCCAAATAAAGTTCATTATTTTTTTTTATACATTTTTGCTAATAAATTAAATACATAAAATCATGATGTCTGTATTTGTTTATTGTATACTTGTTTCTGGTTTGTTTTGTATTGTTATTCTGTTGAAATCATAGAAATTGCTTAGGCTGGAGCCAAAGGCTTCCACAAGCAATTTAGTAAGGATCCACAGAAGTCACAAAGTTAAGAACTACTGTTCTGTCTCGTTTGTCCTTACTTACCTTCGAGTATTAGGCTGTACACATTAGAGATGAGTGTTGCATTCACAGGCCATTTCATTGTTGGGATTTGATAGTGGACCACATTATCTTGTTACCCAGTACATTGTCCAAAAAAAAAACCTTCTAGAGCAAGGAGTGGCATTAATTTAGAAATAAACAATTCATTTTAATAAATGTAGTTTACATATTTCAATAATAAGTATGGTGTACTTCCTTTATATGCTATTACATATAAGGGGGGGGGGGGGGGGTAGTTCCACAAAAGATTGTCCGTCTTGTAAAAACTGTATGGAGACTGACCTACATGTGCTGTTTTGTCCTACCCACAAGGCAATAAGGAATCGTTGGTTACGACAGCTTTGTAGGAACCTTGGAACTTCCCACTGCCCACAGGCTTATAGGATCCTAAAATATGACACCGGTATGCCAATTGTATATTCAGTTTCCCGTTATCTGTTCTCAATGTGATGTGCATGCCGTGCAGTTTTCAAGAAAGATCAAGTCTAAGTCACCCACTCTATGCCTTTAATATGACTCGGGACTCGTATTTTAACCTGTTTTTTAATTACATGATTTTGTATTATATGCTCAAGATACTTATCGCCTTTCAGGATATTTAATAAATGTTTAATATTCTATTATTCCTATATTTCAATGTATATGAAAAACTTTTATATTGGTATCGATTGTACAGAATTTTAAAATGTTTTACTTGTGCTTTTATGGCCTTGTGAGTCCGAAATAAAGTATCTCTTGACTTAACTTGATATTTCAATAATTAACTAATAGTGACTTGGTTTAACTTTATGAGTAAAATAAAATAACATAAAATAAAGTAGTTCTAAATGAATAATTAAACTACATGATAAATAAAAGTTCTGACAATTGGTGGAGTTACAATAAGGGTATGGCATAGTGTTAGGAATAAGTTAAGCGTTTATTGGTAAAACAAACAAATATTAATCCCTTAAAATATAAAAAATGTAATATTAAAGGCTAGCTAATTTAATGCAAACCATTGGGCCAATGGTTCCTAAATGTCTTTATTCTTAGGTTAGGGCAGTGATTAGAGTAGGGGACCCTTAACTAACATAATCTAATGAAATTGATTTTATTTAAATTAAATTTAATAAAATTAATTTGATTTATTATTTTATTTACAATAATTATATTAACAAACACATTTTTTTAAATTTCTTTATTGATTTTCGTGTGACAACAGCATCACAAATGTGTTACACAATATTCCCTCTTCTCTCCCCTCAATTCTTGTGAGTGGGCACCTATTTTCCATTTTGAATTCACAACAAACTATCAATTTCTTATATTGTTCCTTCTACCATGCACCTCTGTTTACCTAGGTGCATGAGTTACACATGTACTTCTTATGTGTCTTGTACAGTGTCTCTGTCATTGCATACTACAATATCTTAATATTCCTCAATATGTTCTAATTCAGTTACCACCAGATCCCATTTTAATATGCTTTCTTGACGGTCAGCTCTGCATTGGAGCCTCTTAAGAACCCGCATCCCTCAGTTATCCATTTCATCAGTTCTTTCTCCCACTGTTGCATGTTAGGGGTTACATTTTGTTGCCATTTTACTGCAAAACATTTCTTCCCTATTGTCACCCCCAATTCTATTATCTTGGCATACTGTTCCGTTCTTTTATTCCTAGGCAGCATTCCTAATAGACATGTCTGAATATCACATTGTAGGGTCAGATTTGTGAAAGCTCTCAATTTTTCACTTACATCATTCCGAAACTGCTCTATTGCTGCGCATTCCCACCACATATGTATATATATGCCAGTCATTGCCTTACATTTAGGACATGTATCTGTATATTCTGAGTTTATTCTATGTAACATCATTGGAGTAATGTAATTTTTATGTATGCTCTCAAATTGAATACATTTCAGTTGTGCATTATGTGCTACTGTTTTACAGTTTTCAAAAATTGTTTGCCGGCGATGCCGGACCTGACACTCTATTATAAAGTGGCACAACTCCGTGTCATGGTCGAATGGTCCCAAAATGCGTCGGACAAACACTGGTTACACATGGACAGGGCGATAGCGGGTTGGGTGATCTGGGATCTCCTCTGGAAGCTGAAAAAAGACCCCCCAGCAAATGCATATATGAGCACCCCTACCAAAACGATCCTCCAAATCTGGGTATGACATATTGCGACAGCGTTTCCATCCCCATTCACGCCTATACACTACAACCCAGCGATCCTAGAATTTTATTTGCCCAATTCCGAATACTTCCACTATCTCCAAATACGCCACTGGGTCTTTCAATCCGAGATTAGGGAAGGGGCGACGAGGGAACCCACACCATTAGAACGCTCCCTAACGGGGGCGGGCCCAATGAAAGGGGCCATCTCCTTCCTATACACACTTTTACTACACATTCTACCATTCGCACATCCTTGCACTTGGGCAGGACATCACGGACATACAGTGGAAAGCTCTATTGAGAGACATACGGCGTCACAACCACTCACTGGCGCAGTGGGAGGCCCACTACAAGGTACTCTATGACTGGTACCTATACCCCACTAAACTTAAGAAGATATTCCCCAACACAACAGATTTATGCTGGAGAGGTTGCAGCCTCCTTGGCGATTTCCGTCACATCTGGTGGGACTGCCCGGCCATTCGTCCTTTCTGGAATGAAATTCTCGCTCATATTAAAGACATACTTGGGTATCCTACCCTGGATTCCCCAGAATTCGAGCTTTTGGAGCTCAGAGACCCGAGTCTAAAATATCAGACCATGTTGGATCAAGCCATCATGTGGCTTTGTCTGGGTGCGGCCAAAACAGCTGTGGACGCAGCCTGGAAGCAAAAGGCCGCTCCGGCTGTGACGCAATGGCAGGCATGCTTATGGAGGGCACAAACCATGGAACGCATGAGTGATATTTATAGAGATGCCTTTAAAAATTTCGAATATGCTTGGGGACCCTTGGTTAACTTCTTGTCTGTGGGACTGCCGTTGACTACCTGCTCCCCGAGGATTAGAGCATTACACCTTTTCCAATTCTAAATGGCATACCTTCTCACACCAGAGCACATCACAGACTTAGCTCCGCACTACCTAGTCACCCAGTGTCATGTAAAGACTGGGTCGGACACACCCAGCTTGTTTGTCTTTTTTCCTTTTTCCTTTTTGCTGTTATGTATTGTTATCTTAAGTAGAAGCTAATGAATGTAATGCAATGGTAATCTGTAACTGACGTTCTGAGTCAGTATTACTTGTAGAAACCGCAATACTCGGTTCAAGTAATTAGCTCTATGAAAGCTGTATACGGGGGAACAATTGTAGACATTACCATACGCTATGATACTTGTTGTGTAAACTCAATAAAAAAAAAATTGGGGAAAAAAAATGTTTGCCATCGGGTCCCTTTCAATTCCTCACCTATATCTCTATGCAGGTTTTTAAGAAGTTCCATTCTCTTGTCTTCTTGTGAGAGCAATGCTCTGTATATGGTGGATATGAGTTTCCCTCCATCCACCAAAGACAAACACACCTGGTTTACCCTGTGCACGCCAGATTCTTGTGGGAAAACTGGGCATCTCTTCCATACAGTGGCTGTCAGACCTGAATGCATCAAAAAAGTCTTACATAAGGTAGAGCACCCTAGCAGTCTTCCCTCTTTGTACATGTTCTCTACACTCCTGGGCTTTTCCCACTGTGTCTCCTCCCTCATGAATCTGGGTAGGTATGGGCAAAGCATTGTTCTCAATGGTGCTAATGGCAGAGCTCAGCATCGTTTTCCCACAGCCTGGCCAAAGCTCCCAGCTAGGCTCCGCACTCATGTATCCAGGACAGAGCGACTTCCAGGTGGTACACAACCGCGTGCCTCACCAGCCAAATCCCGGGAGTGACAACGATAACGCAGCACCTCATTTGAAGCAGAAAGAACACTATTGTACATTGCTCCCACCTCTTTCCATGGGCGTGTGCTCAACCTCCTAGACTCCCCCCCTCTAGGGCGGACCTACGATCACGTTCTGAAGGACCTACAGATTCCACGCTGCCTTCATCCATCGTACGCACACAGACGTAGGCTGGTGGATGGAGCGAGGAACAAGGAGTGGACGTATAAAAAGTAGCGGGGAGCAGTTTTTCGGACTCGGGTTCTGATCACTGGGATCACCTCAGGTTCCTGGGTTGCTGCGGTGAGCTGCGGTTGGTTCACGGCTCATGTTTCCTGGCGCTCGGCTAAACAGCAGCTAGTATTCACAGAAGCCACATACGCCGCCGCTGACAGCACAATACCCCCCCCCCGGGCCACCGCCTCTGCAAACCGCTCCACGCCCAGATGCTTACATGTGCAACAAACGTCGTTGGACATCCCACAGCTGCCTGGTAAAGTGACGATTCTTTTGGACGAACCCAGATTGTGGCAGACTGCAGGTGATACAGGGAGTGTTTCAGTTTGGCGGTAAGAACTGGAGCCAGAGGGAACCGCGAGCGCCCCACCATTAATTGGTGGTAGCTAAGAGTGTGCCCAAGCGGTTCCACGGAAGCGGCCCTACTAGGTAGGGTGTGGTTTGTGGTAGCTCTGGTGGACCCGCTCGCCGGGTTTCCTTAGGGCGATAGGGCAACAGGGCTAAATACAATAACCACAAGATTAAGAACTGGTCTAAGTAATGAGTATGTTGCTTAATAGGAAATTGTCACACGATTAGGAATCAGACTTGGCAGAGACGGGACATGTAGGACTTGCCCAAAGGAGGATAACAAGAAGTATAGCAACCCTACAATCACAAGCATTAAATAACAGTGCTATCTCCCACCAACAGCTTATCACTCAATTCTTCCAGGTCCCCGGTGGCCCAACAGACATTACAGATATGATAGACAAACCTGTTAGTGCCTTGCGAGGGGGGAAAAGCAAGGCTGTGCCCCCCTCACTTTGCCAGGTCCCTCAGGCATGTGGAGCGGCGCTCACACCAGAGAGCCTGCCGCCATCCAGACAACCGGAAGCCCAGTGAATACCTAAACGCTCGAAGCTAAGGCCAAAAGTCCAATATAAATTTGGGCAGAAATTCATGAATGGCCGACAGAGAACGAGGAGGAGAAGGTCAAAAAGTCCAAGGTGGGGTTTATGGCTAACCCCGTGACAAACATAGAGAACAGATTTGCCTCAACAACGTCAGCCCGGTCGGACTTTCAGCCCAATTTCCCAGTCATGGAAAATGCAATTACTTCCTTCTTGCAAAAACTAGAGCTGACCATCGAAAAAACGCTGAATGCTACCCCAATAAACTTGGGAAAGAACTTGGTAGGGAAAACTCACCAAATGGACGGCGGAAGCCCGATGGGTTAAGAAACCCACCAATATGCAACGGAAGCAGTAACTCATACAGAATTAAACTTGCCAGCATTGAGGGAAACTCAAGACACAATCGCCAGGGCCCTGTTATGGCAGTCTACCAAAATGGAAGCACATATTCATTTACTTCAGTCAATTGCTCAGCACCTGGTGCTTCAAGACGACAAGCTGGCCAAAATAGAGGTTTCTCTTGACACACACAAAGCCAAATCAGCTTGCACCAACTCTTGTGCCGACATTATTGACAAATGGGCAAGCCTACCTGCAGTTCTAAAGGACATTTTGGCACTAGCCAAGGGACATAGGGAAATGCCTACCTTAGAACAAATGACCCCAATATCATCAGAGGGAGAGATTGTGCAGTTAGATACCTCAATACCCCATCTCCCTGAATGGAACAAAATAACCAAGGATCCCCAGGCAGGGCCAAGCGTCAGGAATAATAAGTACATGCTCGAAACCTTGGGGAAAGAGGACTATGAGGTCGGCAAATGCGATATAACAATCAAAGTTCCCCAAGAAAAAGTAGCTCAGGTGGCAAAGGCAGGAGGTGCAGTGGGAGGGTGGAAGCCCCACTGTGAAGGAGGGCTAAGAAGAAGCTGAAGAAACCACAGAAAAAACTAAAACTACACAAAGAAGATCTCTACTAGTAACAACAT
Organism: Triturus cristatus; assembly: GCF_964204655.1. Classification (NCBI taxonomy): domain Eukaryota; kingdom Metazoa; phylum Chordata; class Amphibia; order Caudata; family Salamandridae; genus Triturus; species Triturus cristatus. Next base: position 344,325,592 of record NC_140591.1, on the reverse strand, counting down.
CGAACATGGGCGACAAGGAGACTACCAACAACTCAAAACCACTCTTTCCCATTTTCAATCTTAGAAAGTCAATGAAAATAAAAACGACAAGCAAGGTACACATCAGGACAGATGAGGATCCAAGCCGACAGAACTCCCCTCCAGAGAAGGGCCCAAAAATAGGAGGGCATACAACACTGGAGACCCGAGAAAAGGCTGTTCGGCAGCCTATACCTCAGGAGATTGCAGGCACTCAAACAAGGGCCACCACCTTCCCGGCCTCAAAGCCCCAATACAGTGTGATGCAATATTCCACATCGAATCAGATTACTCAGCATGCTGATCAAATACAGGCAGGTCAGTCCATATGGGCAGCATACAGACCGCAGGCAAGTGATACCCACAATAATCAACTAAATCTGTACTGTCCTCGTGTCAGGAATCAGATAAACACGATAAGTGAGAGAGTCAGAAGTAGACACAGAGTCATTGTGAAACCTTCCAAGTTCAACCTGTGGTTGAACATTAATTAGGTTGAGCATGTTCCAAGATGGCTACCCCCTTGCCATCAACTGTACATTAGGTTTTCAAAGGGGCTCTTAATCTTGCGGGACTCGAGATCTCGAGCCGTGTAAATGTGCGTAATCTGCGCTCTTCAATTCACCTGTGAAGGAGAGAAGTTCGTTCCTTGAACTCTCTGCAAAATAACTCAATTCGGGAGAGTTTTCTTCCGCGTTACAAGAGGTATCGCGGGATCCGATTTTAGGCTCCGGTGTTTGAAGGCTTCCTTGCTGCTCCCGTATTTACCGCGTCCAAGTCTGTGAGAGAAGCTAGTTTGTGGTGCGACAGGAAAAGATTAGTGAAAGCAATTTCCGAGAACTCTGACTGACAAAACCATTTCTCAGAGTAGTGCAGAGACCTGCTACTCCCGCTGCACTTCCAGAGAAGAACGAAGAATTGCTGACGGAGTCTGGGCACTTGGTGAAAGTTTGTTCCTGCGTATTATTCTTCAGCGGCATACAAGTAAGACCAAACCAATTACTTTTCTGTAGAACCGGTGAGGAACCTTCCGTGTTTCCGGTTCCGTCAAGGCTCATTTTGGAAATCTTCATCTGCTCAGTTTCCTCATAGCGTCATTCCTTATACTTTCCTTCCTGCCTTTCCTTTCTTGTTTCTTTTTGCGCGCTCTTCCCCGGAGAAGCAAAGAAGCCTGAACTGACACAAATTTCAGCCTCTTCTGTGAGAATCTATTCAATAAAACTGAGACTGGATTGCACAGCGATTTAATAATCAACTTACACCAATCAACCCTACTAATTCCTACTAGGAGCACTATATTTATCAATGGGTGGGAACTGTTGGGTGAACGCTAATACTCAGACGGGTGGGGGGAGAGTGAATACTTAACCTGTAATTTTATTTCCTGCGTGCATTAGGTATCTTCAGCAAAAGAACTACTGAAACTGAAGTTACTTTAAATCAATAGAAGAGAAGGTAGACTCTTGCAGAACCTAGTAGGGGGAGCGTTAAGGTTAAAGAAATAAGTTAGTATTTGTAAAGCATAAGAGAGTGTTGTCTTAAGTTATTTCCAGGATCAGTTGGAGTGTCTTTTCTCTGTCCCTATCCCCTTTCCCCCTTCCTGGAGCAGCTGCGTTATAGGTCGTGTGTTCTGTGGAGTGGGCATTGGGAACTTCCAGCATTCTGCCTCCATGGAGAATCCGGCGCTTGACAGATTGAAGTGCCCACAAATTTCCTCCACCCGGGCAGAATGGCAGAGGGGTTTAGTTTGAAAGCGTTAGGAGAGATGTTGGAAGGGATTCAGAGAGAGTTAGGAACACTAGAGTTAGTGAGATAGCTGCAGGGGCGCCTCTCTCTACCCATGCCTTGCCCAGAACTTCCTTGCCTGAACACAATCCACGCACAGTCATGCAAGTGCTTCACTCTGTTTCTCCCCTTATTCCTTTGGCCCCTCCTGAGAAGTTTAGTGGGGATCCCCAGAAGGCCCAACTTTTCCTTACTCAATGTTCTTTACACTTCATGTGTCGCCTCACTCTTTTTCCAGATGCTCAGTCCCATGTAGCATTTATTCTATCCTATATTAGTGGAGATGCGGCCAACTGGGCGATGCCTTTAGTCACCTGTGATGATCCATTTCTATATGATTTTGAACTATTCAAGACTAAATTTCTTCGAATTTTTGATAGGTGCAGAATTTCACAGGCTACTGACAACAAACTGCTAGAATTATGTCAAGGAAATAGAGCTCTAATTACATATTTGACTCAGTTCAATAAATTACTGATGGAAACCAAACGGCCAGAGGAGAAAAGGGCAGCTTTATTCTATTGTGGATTGTGAGACGAAATTAAAGATACTCTTGCTCAGATTCTGAATAGACCCACTGATTTCTCTGAGTTAGTAGATCTTGTTCTGGAGATTGATTTCCGTTGCTCCGAACGTAAAGGAGAGAAGAAGTTCCAAGACGTAAAATAGAATTTCCCACGATTTGACAGGATCCGATTGGAAGGAGGCAAGAACCCCGGAACAACAACGGAGAGTGGACCCATGCAGATTGGATCGGTGCGTGGTCTGCTGAGTAAAGAAGAAAAAGAACAAAGAAGAGCGAAAAAGCTATGTATGTATTGTGGGGGATCGGGGCACTTTGTGAAGGAATGCCACAAAAGACCAAAGATTCCTGCTTCGGGAAACTCCCAAAACCAGCTGTAGGTGGGGTCGCTCAGATGGCAAAAAGTAAGAAAGACTCCAACCTCCCATCACATCATGAATACTCTCCAAACTCAAGCACCTCATTTGATTTTGCAAATGACATTGTAATTTCGTGACCAAGTGATAACCGGAGTGGCAATAACGAATGATTCCTGTGCCACTGGCAATTTTTGTGACATTAAGTAAGCCAAAATGATTGGAATCCAAGCTGTACAAAAAGAAAGAAAAGAACCTGTTTGGGCATTGGATGGGACTAACCTCTCTTCAGGCCCAATAACCCCATCACACAGAATCCGTGGAACTAATCCAGGTCAACGGACATAGGGAGCTAATCCAGTTCAACCTCATTGATGCACCTCAATTCCAGATAATTTGGGGACTTCCTTGGCTTTCCATACATAACCCCACAATTTACTGGGAGAATCGGACAGTGGACATGGATTCTTTATTTTGTCTGAAACATTGTTTCCCTACTGCCACGGAGAACACCGTACCATCACAAGCCACCTTGTTGTCATATAGTGGAGGAGCCATTGGGGTGATTGATACCTTTGAAATCCCCGCTGTATATCAAGAATTTCAAGAGGTGTTTAGTGAACAAGAAGCGGAAAAACTGCCTCCACATCGTTCCTACGATTGTACTATAGACCTGGAACCCGGAGCTGTATTGCCATGCAGTAGAATTTATGCACTCACAGAAGCGGAAAACAGCTCCCTAAAAGATTATCTGTATCACTACTTAGCCAATGGATTCATCAGACCATACCAGTCCCCTGTCTCCTCCCCGTTATTCTTCAATCCGAAGAAAGAAGGATCCTTGAGAATGTGCATAGATTATCGTGCCATCAATAGGGTAACAATTAAGAATCGTTATCCTCTACTCTTGATATCCGTTCTTTTGGAACAGATATTTACCAAACTCGACCTTCGTGGGGCCTATCATCTCATTCGGATGAAGGAAGGTCATGAGTGGAAGACTGATTTTAGAAAGGAATACGGGCTATTCAAATATCAGGTGATGCCATTTGGCCTGTGTAATGCCCCGGCAGCCTTCCAGCACTTTATAAACGATATGATGGGAGATTTAATTGACAAGATCGCAGTGGTCTACCTGGATGATATCCTGATCTTTTCCAAAAGTCCACAAGAACATACTGAACACGTCAAATTAGTCTTTGAAAGACTTCGCCAGCACCAGCTTTATGTAAAATTGGAGAAATGTGCCTTCAGTGTGCATTCCGTGGAATTTCTAGGATTCGTTCTATCTCCAGACAGAATGACTATGGACATGAAGAAGGTGCAGTCAGTAGTAGATTGGCCATCTCCCAAGGATGTGAAAGAGGTCCAGAGGTTCCTAGGCTTTGCCAATTTCTAACGGCGATTCATCTTGGGATTTTCACAGAAGATCATACCCATTACTAGAATCCTCAAGACGGGGGTAAAATTCTATTGGCAAGAAGAAGCCTAACAAGAGTTCGACTATCTAAAGAAAAGTTTCACCTCGGCCCCGATATTACTTCACGCCGATCCAGCCGAACCCTTCCTTGTGGAAGCAGATGCTTCTGACCAAGCCTTTGGCGGTATCCTGTCACAACGGCATAAATCTACTGGGCAATTACACCCTGTGGCATTTCGGTCAAGGAAGTTGAATCCAGCTGAAGTCAATTATACAATTGCTGAGAAGGAATTGTTAGATGTGAAAGATGCCTCCGAAGAATGGAGACACTACCTGCTGGGAGCCAGACATACCATAATGGTGTTTACAGATCACAAGAATCTCCAATTTTTAAGATCGGCCAAGATGTTGACACCTCGTCAATTATGCTGGTCCCTTTATTTTGCTGAGTTTGATTTCGTGATCACATATCGCCCCGGGAGCAAGAACGGCAAAGCGGACGCCTTGTCTAGAATTCAAACTGAGACCACAGAACATTCGGTAGATCCACAGCCTATCATCCCAGCATCAAAAATAGTGTGCGCTTTGACCTTGTCTAACTCCAAAGAAGAAGTTGGAAAACAAATGACTGAGGTTGAAATGAAGGATTGGTTGAATCAGGAGTGTGGTAGAGAGATCCTGGACTCTTTGCCCTATCATCATGGTGCTCGGTACTTACCCACTAAAGAGATTCAAGAACGAACCTTGAGAGACTGTCACGATCGACCTTTAGCCGGACATAAGGGCACGCTCAAGACTCAAGACCTAATTCAGCGTCTTTTTGGTGTCCTAGCATGAACTCCCAAACTAAGCAATATGTGGAATCTTGTGAACTCTGTGCCCATGGGAAGTCCAGTAGGCAGAGTCCTCAGGGGTTTTTACAACCTTTGCCCACCCCCAACCATCCTTGGCACACTGTCACCTTGGACTTAATTGTAGACCTTCCCCTGAGTCGAGGTTTTGACATGGTATTGGTTGTAGTGGATACTTTTACAAAGATGAGTCATTTTGTCCCAGTGAAAGGGGTTCCCTCTGCCCAAGAACTAGCTAGACTCTTTAGTGAGAACATTGTGAAGATTCATGGGATCCCTAAGATCTTGTTCTCCGACCGAGATCCCCAGTTTGTGTCCCACTTTTAGAAGGTGTTTATGCAGGGATTGGGAGTGTAAGTCAGGCATTCAACCAGTTACCACCCTGAGATAGATGGGCAGACTGAGAGAGTGAACCAAGGGTTAGAACAATATATTAGTCTGTTCCTTCTGGATCAGGGGGGTGAATGGGCTGATTTGCTATGGATGGCAGAATTTGCACACAACAATGCCAAGAATGTATCCACTGGGTATTCCCCATTCTTTTTTAACTTTTGTTTACACCCAAATCCCTTTCGTTTTTAGGAGAATCTGGGGATACTAGCAGTTAAGGACCTTTTAGGGAACCTATCTTCAGTTCATAAATCAGCTGAATCCAATTTGTTAAAAGCAAATGAGAATTACAAGAGACAGGCAGACAAGCACCGAAAGAAGGCTCCAACCTACCAAGAGGGAGATTTAGTGTGGTTGTCTTCCCGCCACCTTCATTTAAAGGGCAATAGGAAGTTCCAATCACGTTTTGTGGGCCACTACCCTGTTGAGAAAGTGTTAGGGCCAGTAAAAGTCAAACTCAAACTTCCTTCTAACCTAGGGATTCATTCAGTCTTCCATGTGTCCTTCCTGAAATCACCACCTCCTTTGAAGATAGAGGAACATTCGGAATATGAAGTTAAAGGAATATTGGACTACAAAAGAACCCGAAAGAAGTTATTCTATTTGATAGATTGGAAGGGTTATGGACCGGAAGAAAGATCTTGGGAACAAGTTGAAAATGTCCATGCCCCTTTGCTGATCAAACGTTTTCACTTGTAACACCCTTTGAATCCAAGACCGAAAAATCGGTCATTGAGAGGGGGTACTGTCAGGAATCAGATAAACATGGTAGGTGGGAGAGTTAGAAGCAGACGCAAAGTCATTGTGAAACCTTCCAAGTTCAACCTGTGGTTGAACATTAATTAGGTTGAGCATGTTCCAAGATGGCTGCTCCCTTGCCATCAACTGTACATTAGGTTTTCAAAGGGGCTCTTAATATTGCGGGACTCGAGATCTCGAGCCGTGTAAATGCGAGTTAATCTGCACTCTTCAATTCACCTGTGAAGAAGAGAAGTTCGTTCCTTGAACTCTCTGCAAAATAACTCAATTCGGGAGAGTTTTCTTCCGCGTTACAAGAGGTATCGCGGGATCCGCTTTTAGGCTCCGGTGTTTGAAGGCTTCCTTGCTGCTCCCGTATTTACCACGTCCAAGTCCGTGAGAGAAGCTAGTTTGTGGTGTGACAGGAAAAGATTAGTGAAGCAATTTTCTAGAACTCTGACTGGCAAAACCATTCCCCAGAGTAGTGCAGAGACCTGCTACTCCCGTTGCACTTCCAGAGAAGAACAAATAATTGCTGACGGAGTCTGGGCACTTGGTGAAAGTTTGTTCATGTGTATTATTCTTCAGTGGCATACAAGTAAGGCCAAACCAATTACTTTTCTGTAGAACCGGTGAGGAGCCTTCCATGTTTCCGGTTCCATCAAGGCTCATTTTGGAATTCTTTATCTCCTCAGTTTCCTCATTGCGTCCTTCCTTATCCTTTCCTTCCTGCCTTTCCTTTCTTGTTTCCTTTTTGCGTGCTCTTCCCCCGAAAGAAAAGAAGCCTGAACTGACACAAATTTCAGCCTCTGTGAGAAACTATTCAATAAAACTGAGACTGGATTTTACAGTGATTTAATAATCAACTAACACCAATCAACCCTACTAATTCCTACTAGGAGCACTATATTTATCAATAGGTGGGAACTGTTGGGTGAACGCTAATCTTCAGGGGGAGAGTGAATACTTAACCTGTAATTTTATTCCTGTGTGCATTAGGTATCTTCAGCAAAAGAACTACTGAAACTGAAGTTACTTTAAATCAATAGAAGATAAGCTAGACTCTTGCAGAACCTGGTAGGGGGAGCGTTAAGGTTAAAGAAATAATTTAGTATTTGTCAAGCATAAGAGAGTTTTGTCTTAAGTTATTTCCCCTTCTGTGCACTAGGTACTCTCCATTCCAAACAAGTAGAGTAGAAAACTGAAGACTCTGCCGAAGAATTGAGATTGAGTCCAGGATCAGTCGGAGTGTCTCTTCTCTGTCCCTATCCCCTTTCCCCCTTCCTGGAGCAGCTGCGTTATAGGCAGTGTGTTCTGTGGAGGTGGAGTGGGCATTGGGAACTTGCAGCATTCTGCATCCATGGAGAATCCGGCGCTTGAGACCAAGGCCCGCTCTGTGGAAGGACGTCTCGACCTCGTGCACAGTCAATACCAACAACGATCACGCAATCTATGAGGTGCTGCTCACCCCCAGATATAACGCCAAAGGCTCTCATGATACTTTGAATAGGTCTAAAATCCTACAGCTTCTGGGTCACCTTGACGCTTTGGCATCAATCACTTCAGAGAATATAGAGTGGGAAAAGTTCAGAACTCTGCAGAGGGATACACATGGGGACTCTGCCATAGTTGGCTTCACTCATCAGCAAATTCAACTAGCTGTCCTAGGTGAAGCCCCATGTCTTGCAGAATGGGGAATCGAGGTTACCGCACTTAGCATACCAAAATACCCTTACAATCTAATACCCAAACATGTTCAGGGGGAATGTACATCAATACTCAAAGGCGCTACTAACGAAAATTTGGGTCACGCACAGGGATAAGCAGCACAGAGTGCAGCCGCTCCAGTTAAAGCAGGCCTACAAGGTGGAGCCTTGGCAACAGTGTCCCTAACCAAAGAAACAAGAATGCCAGTAGAGGACGTCCAACCCCATGTACTGGATAACGAGACAACCTAATCCTCATCTCAGGGAACATCGCAGGGCTAAGACTCAACCTCAACGACAAGGTTACACAAGATTATCTTGCAAAAGGGGACATTTTGTGCTTTCAGGAGACCTGGGGCAAGTCAAATACTCCAATAAGTGGCTTCTATGAACATTAGAAACCTGCTACTAAAAACAACATCTTTGGCCGCCCGTCTGGAGGTCTTTCTATAGTCCTAAACCATGCATGCAAATTCAAAATGACAGTCATAAAATTAGAATCACCAGACCTCCTAGCTATCACAATTGAAGGGCTAAGAAAGGGTCCACAGCCTCACTTCCTACTACTAATTAATTGTTACATCAACCGAACAAAACTTCAAATTCAACAGGCATTGTAATCCTTCATTAACACCTTGGAAGACATACTCATAAGATTTGAGAAACGCATCGTGATAATTGCGGGTGACTCTAACACGAGGGGTCTAGAGCAAGTTCAAGAGCTACCCAACTGTGGGAAGAAGGTGGGCTTGATGCTCTCCCTTCTCCAAAACTTTAAGCTTCAATCCACTCACGAAATAAAAAAAAACAACTGTCCCGCATGGAGCCCACTGCTGACTTTTAGGGACACATCTACCTTAGATTATATTTTTATCAAAAGAGAGGAGGCACTCAAATTAAGTTACTTTGCAGTGGATGACAGAGATGAAAGCGGCGACCACAGGCCACTGTGTGCCACTTTCAATCTGGCCTCGGAATCAGAGGATGTCCTGGAATCAATTGGTGCATCGGCGAAGAATGACATCTGGTACTTAAAAGACTAAAATGGACCGCTAATTTCAGCCTCAACCTCCTGGATTATCTAGCCGGAAGGGAAGTGGCTCTCCAGAACCAACAAACTAAGAACATCATTGAATTCTGGGAAACGCTGATAATGGACCTACAGCGCTACCTGGGAAACGTTAACGGACCAAATAGGAACCGTAACCCCACTCAATTGGTGCCGGAACGTAGAGCACCGAAATTCTTGAAACTACGCAAACGTGAGCTCAGAAAGGCTATTAAGGCAAAAAGGAATGGTGCCTCTCTGCCACAGTCAACTTCAATCTTGGCCTTGCGAACCGCATATAAAAAGAAAGTGTGGGAGCTGAAGAGATCTCACTCGCAACGAAACTGGATTAAAGTGTTTGCACTTATCAAAGGGAAAGACAATGGCAAGCTATGGAGCTTCATCAACAGCCTGAGTTCTTGCAGCCCGCCCATAGAAAACAACATTGCAGGCTACGTGTGGGAACAGTACATGAAGGGGCTGTATAAAAGGCGCACAGACCAAGGAGGGCCCTTTCAGCTTAGAGTGGGCCCTGGTCGCAGCAACAGTTAATAAGCCACAAAAGACACAGGTAAAATTTATAGCGCCCAGTGAATCTGATGTATACACAGAGGGTGAGATGGCCAGCACCATCAAAGCCACCAGAACCAAGGGGGCCCAAGGACCGAATGGTATTCCGGCCAAAGTCTTCAAATCGGCTCTTGCTTATTTTGCTTCCACCCTCTCCCCACTATTCAATCACTCATATTTCACTGCTAAAGTTCCACAATCTTGGAAAGGTGCCATTCTGTTTCCTATATACAAGAAGGGTGATCGTTCGAACCCTTCCAACTATAGGCTCATAGCCTTGCTTGACATCTAAGCAAAGATCTATGCTCACCTTCTACTAAGAGATCTAGAAGACTGAGTGGACAAGAACTGCATCCTCCCACCTCATCAAATCAGCTTCGGGGCAAACCGCTCCACTATGGATAACATCTTAGCGCTATCCTATCTCTCAAAGCAAGCGGTAATGAGCAAAAAGCCACCCTTTACTTTGCTGCTTTATAGAATACTCTACGGCCTTCGACAGGGTCAATCGCGGCCAATTATGGGCAAAGCTTGAAGCCTGGGGGATCCAGTCTTTCCTTTTAAAAGCCATAAAAGCCCTCTATGAGGGGACATGGGTCTGGGTTAAACTAAGCCCAACATCGGTAACCTCAAGAATAAAAAGTAATACTGGGCTAAAGCAGGGCTGTGTTCTGGCCCCTCTATTATTCAATCTGTACACGGCAGATCTGGGGCACGCTTTGAAAGACTCTTGCCTAGCACTCCAAGGCTGGAACAGATGACCCTGGACATCCTCCAATATGCAGATGACACCCTGATCATGGATCACACAAGGGTGGGGCTCCAAACAGCATTAAAAAGTCTGGCAGTCTACAACCAGGCAAACAGTCTGCTAATTAACGATAACAAAACAAAGATTATCATCTTTGGTAAATACCCCCATAAAAAGCAAGCAACTTGGTCCCTTGGCGAGCATCGAATTATAACATCTACTGCCTATAACTACTTGGGGGTATGGTTAACAGAGCTGGCCTAAGCTTTCAAAAATATAAGGGAGCTAAGGCCAAGAATCAACAAAATAATTTTGGCCCTAACTTGACTGAGTTACCGTCTAACTAGCCTATCGATAGAGCCCATGCTGACTGTACTCAGTGCCAAACTAATGCCTGAAATTACTTATGTGCTACGCAAACAAATTACGGAAAGGACGCCCCTTCCCAATAGTGAGAGTCGCAAATGCTATTTTGCGAGTCAGTGACTCGCAAAATAGCATTTGTACATGATATTATCCTTTTAGGCGGCCGCAAACGGGAGGTTCTCCCGTTTGCGGCCGCAAAAAAGGGTTGTACCTCTGGCTCCTGGTTCCAAAGGGAAGAGTGAGAGTCCTGATGGCCATCGAATTGAAGAGTTGAATGATGGTGTGGAAAACATGTTTTTTACTGTCACTGGAAATGACTTTGATGAGTAAGAATATAGAAATGTGTGATTCCAACAAGTTAAGAATGCTGGAGTGTCAGATTTTAATTGTAGGAAAGTAATTCACTGTGTTGGCCTTACAATTGTGGGTGATCAGATTTGTGAGGATGAGTGCTGACAGGGATATTTTGGAAAAATTTCCAGATATTTTTGAGGAGAAGTTAGGATGTGTACAGGGGTTTGAATATCGCATAATCCTTAAAGATGGAGTGAAATCTGTGGTGCTTTATCATTAATGCATAAAGTTCGTAAGGTAACACATCTCATGCTAGGACTCCTTAAAGTGGAGTTAAAGAAGTTGCTGGATGCAGGAGTGATTGAGGATATTGAGTCCTTGCAGTAGTTGACCATTGTGGTTTTAGCCCCAAAGAATAACAGCAAAGGTTTGAGAATGTATATTGATTTGAGAGAATCAATAAGAAGGTCCAGGTAGACTGCCAGTCGCTGCCCAATATTGGACAAGAACTATCTATGCTGGAATGAGCATGTATGTCTAGTGGAATGGACCTATCTGCTGCTTACCATCAAGTGCAATTTGGTGAAGAATCTAAGCACTTGATTCAGTTTGTCACACCTGTAGGTGCACACAGATTTCATTGCATGCCTTTTGGACTTGCATTGGCAGCAGCCGGTTTCTAATGGGTCCTGTCGAAGGTGCTGGCAGTTGTGCAACAAGTCAAAGTTTTCCAGGAAGACATTTTGGTTTATGATTCATGTAGAGATAACCATGACCAAGTTTTGTTTGCTGTTCTTAGGAGAATAAGTGATTGTGGCTTACCTTTGAAGAGGATAAATTGCAACTTTAGATTCACCACTGTGATGTATCTGGGTCACACTATTTCAAGTGAAGGGTTAAGTACCAAGCTGAATTTCGCTAAATCAATTGTGGATGTATCGAAACCTTCAAACAAGGATGATGTACGTTCATTTTTGGCATTGGTGAAATACTACAAGTTCATTCTGAATTTTGCCAGTGTTGTACAGCCTATAAGATTATTACTGAAGAAAGGTGAAATATTTGAGTGGTCTAAAGTATGTAGGGTAGAATTTGAATTTATCAGGCAATGTATTGGTTAGTTATCCACTTTTGATTTATTTAGAAAAACAATTCTGACCACTAATGAAGGGTTTTGGCAGCAGTATTGTCTCAGGTGGTTGTTTGAGAAGAGAGAGTTGTGGCTTTTTTGCCTCCAGAGCATTGAAGGGAGCTGAGGAGAATTATTCAGTTATCAAGTGAGAAGCTCTGGCATGCATTTGGGCTATTACACTTTTTAAATTTTACCTATAGGGTTTGCCATTTTTGGTAAGGACAGGTCATCGACTCTTGGTAGGGTTGTTTTCATGCAAAGGTAGTGAAAGGGCTACTTCATGTATTTGTAGTTGGATTGATGTTGTTAGAGATTTTAATTTCTAAGTGAAATACTTACCTGGATCTTCCAATCAAACAGAAGATTGTCTTTCATGTTTACCCATAGGTAATGTGAAGGTTAAGCAGGATGAATACAGTGTATTATGGGTGCAGGAAAGTGTGATGTCCAAAGTGGAGTAGAATGAAGCTATTGATAATTATTGCACTTTATCTGTTTTACAAGGGTAAGTGGTTAAAGGATTACCTGAGCAAAGAGAGGTTACAGTTGAAGTGGATGGGTTGGGCCAGTGACTGATCAATTACCAGTGGATGGTAAGATTTTGTGCCGATGTTTGAAGATAGTACCACCAGAGAGTTTACCTAACAGGTTTTTTAATTGGGCTCATGAAGAGCACCTGAGCCCAGATTCAGGAAACTTATTGGTGGCCAAAGATTGATCATGTGGTGAAAAAAGTGGTAAAGGATTGCTGCTTGTGTGCAGGTTGTCACAAAAGTAAGATATCAAGGAAGGCTCCTTTGTCTCCAATTGAAGTACCTAGTTGACCTTCGGGTAAAATGGGATTGGATATTGTTGGTCCTTTCAATGTGTTGAGACCTTCCAGAAGTTTTGTTATTGTGTTAATGAATTATACATCTAAATGCATTTCTGCAGAATGTGTTGATACTGTCTCTACCTGGACAGTGATAAAGTTCTTGAAGGATGAATTTGCCCGAAAAAGTGTGTCTGAGAGCATTGTGACAGATATTGGTGTGCAGTTCACAGTTGTTGTTACACAAGGATTTATTAGGGATGCTGGCGTGACTCATATGAGGACTGCACTTGATTCCCCAAAGCCAATGGACTGGTTGAAAGCATGAACTCTATGATTATGGCTTGTCGTCGACAGGCTGAGCATGCTGGGAATTATTTAAAATAATTATTTAGAGAAAAATTGTGTGTACGCAGGAGGTCACCAATTGTAGCTATGAATGTGGTATCTTTCTATGCGTTAAAGAGGAGGAAAACAGGACAAAAGTATATCTGAGGTGGTGGAGAGGTGAGAATTGTGATATTGAATTGAGTAATATGGTTCAGGAAAGAATAATTGACCATCAATGAAAGTACAAGGACAGATTCGACCAGAAGTATTGAATGTATGAATGGTGTGTGGGAGACAAAGGATTGATTAAAGGTTGTTCCGGAAAGGAAGGAGTGCATATTTAAGTTTGTATGGTATTGTAGAAGTCAAATATAATGTTGTAAGAGTGCAGACTGGTGAAAGGTGGAGTATATCTTGTTTGGTGAAATGTGACATGGAGTCCTTGGTAGCTGATGGAGAAGGAATATCCAAGTCTGACCCTGAGGATATCCAAGATCAACGTAAAAGGGTCAAGTGTCCACCTATGTGGATGAAGGATTACATTAATGGATAATGTTTCACATCTTAGATTATGCTAAAGTGTGTACTCATGTGGATGTACAAAATAGAATTATGGTATATGGTGTCATTCATTCACAAAATGGAATTATTATAAACGTGTTACCCATGTGTTTGATAGTCACATTTACCAGTAAGACATGTGTTTGAGAGTCACACTTACAAGCAATGCATATGTCATGTTGCTTTTTTCCGTATATTTTTATTTTAGTCATTCAGATGTAAAAATTTGACAGTGTATTTTATTTTCTGTGTTAAGGAGGGAGATGTGGTATGTTCTGTGATTGAAGTTATAATGTTCTCCATTGTCATTTGGAAAGTTGGAAGGGAATGTTGGAATTAGGTTTGGCAATTGAGCAGGACCTGGGTGGCGACATGTCCATTTTGGACTTGTTCTTTTCTTCTTCAATAAAAACTAGTAATTCAGCTGAAGGAGCCTGATCTGGTTGTTACAGTTCCTTGGGAGCAGGAACAAAACAAACCATAGCCTAGAGTTTATGTTAACCTCCACATTGTGTTCATAGATCTCTCCCATTTCTCTGCTTAGCAGGTATCTGAAAGGGACAGTGATTGAGTATAATGGTATAATAGATGTGTCTTCCTCCTCAGGCCCATTAATTGGGTACATATTAGGTTTGTTCATGTTCATTTAAATTTGGACAGTCGTTGCAAGGCTATTAATGTATGTTCTATGTCGTGCCATGCCTCCAGTGGATCTTGTCGTTAATAGAATGTCATCTGCTTAAAGTGTAATTGTGCTGTGTCAGCCATTCAAAGATATTCCATCCCCCATATGTGTTAACCGCACCAGTTACACCAGATGTTCCATTGTCTGTTCAAAGATCAATGGGGAAGGCGGCCTCCCTGTCTTGTTCCCCTTCTGATGTACAAGCTATTTGACAGTCTTCTGCCTACCCTCAGCCATGCCATGCTATCCTAGCACAAAAGGAAAGCACATTAAAAAAATGATTCTCCCAGACCAAACCTTGAAGCATAGGTTTCCTGAAAGCCCAGTTGACTGTATAGAATGCTTTATGAGCACCTAAACTAGCCATTGAATATTTTTGGGGGGTTTGAGTGACATGTTCTATTGTTATTAATGCTTTATGTGTGTTAGTTGTGGTTGTTCACCCACCTACAAATCCTGCCTAATTAGGGTGTATCAGTCAGAGTCTATGCTGGCATCGCCAGCCACCTCACTAGGATTTTCCTCAATATTTTCGCTTCCCCTTTGCTTCAGCTTCGTTATACATGTTCAGTAGCGGGTCAGACAGCAGTTCCACATATTCCAGATAGAATTACACTCAGAACCCATCTCCTCCCAGTGTCTTCCTGGTTCCCATACTTTTAATCACCAATTTAATATCTTCCTTGGCTATTGGAGCATCTAGTGTCTTCCTTAGTTCAGATGCCAATTCAGGCAAACTGGTTTCTTCCAAAATTCTCCTCATGTCATCTTGGTCCCCCATGGTTGTTCACCATATGACAATGATTATAATTCCTCAAATATGTGGATGATTGAGTCCTGGTCTGTGACCACCTGACTCTCCCTGTTTTCTTTCTCCTTGTTGACCAACCATGCCAACAATCTACCAGGTTTGTCCCCTGATCGGAATTGTGTTTGATATATATTTTGTAATCATGTTTACCTAATCGTTCCCTGGCTTGCTCTAGCTTTTTATGTTCATCATTCCATTCTATCCAATCGGTCATTCCTGATGCAATTTGTCTATCTAAAATTCTGATATGTTTCTCATGATTTTCTGTCTTGCTCAGAAGCATTTTCCTAACACCATACGTTAATCTCATGTATTTCCCCTGTTGAGTGGCCTTGAACACATTCCACAGTATTCCAGTTTACTTATTTATTTTATATTTGCCTGATTACTTAATACCATTGCAAAATTACTACCATGATAAAAGAGAATCCGCAGATTAGTAAAATCATGTCAATAAATCTAAAATAGCTTGATAATTTAAGACAATTTATGCTGTAGAATCTACCCCTGAATTCATAAAATCACGTTGTTAAAAAAAACCTAAAACAAACAGTAGTTTCAACCCATAAATATCATGATGGATATGTTAAAACTGAAAATGTCATCCTGGAAGTTAAAGTTAATTTAGACTTTTTGCAAAAAACTTCTGCAGCGTGTTTTACTGAACACATAATCGCAAGTTTGTGTCTGGAAAATCAGTTAGCTGCTAAATTTAGCTTTGTTCCTGCTGCGCTCATAAAGCGGCCCAGGCTGCAGGCTAGTTGAATGTCTCCTCCTTCAAAGCAGGCTTTCACTGCCTGTCTGCATGTTTGGATCGGTCTTTCATTCAGGACCGGTTTTAGTAATAATCTTCTTTCCTTATCTAATCCCTTACAAATGCGCAGTGAGTGTAGTACATCTTCTTTAGCATCACCGCATAGTCTGCACTGTGTTATTGTATCTAACCTTTTCCACAGTGGAAGGTGCTGTATTGCTGGTAGGATACGTAGTCTCAACTGCAGGAATCTTTCCTTCGCTGCTCTCGAAAAGCCTATACCAAGGTACGTTTGTGGCGAGCACCTTGAATAGCTCTGAATAACGAACCAACCATGTGCCCTCTCCTTTAGTGCAGCTTTGTCTTCTACGAAGGACAGTGTCTTCACTGATTTATTTACTAGTACCTTAAAGTTTTTATGAGATACAGCGGTTTCCCAAAGGTCCTGAAAGACAAGACTGCTTATTGCTGAATGAAGGTAGGCCATGGTGGGGCTATCTTTTTTCTGTCTGAGCTCCTTCCATAAGTATGAATTTTGTGATCCACTCTCAGCTCCCTTTATTTTGTGCCAGCATTTAACGTAAGCACCCGTGCGTGCTATTTGCTGCTTTTGGAGGCCGAACTCAAGCCTTATCTGTGCCGGCGAAGTATACTGTGAGAGATTAAATATTATTCTCATTGCCTTGCTCACTGTTTCATCCAGAGTGGCCTCATCTCACCCTCTCTGGCATTCGCTACCATATTTGACAGTCGGTAGCAGCCGCGCTCGAAGCACCTGTAGTAGAGGGATGAGGTTCGGACCAGTTGTTTTGTGTTTAATATTTTTTAAAGCGACAGCCAGTGAAGTCCCTCTTCCTCTAATAACCGCTTTTTATTGACGGAACGTACATTCCTATCAAAGATTATACCTAGGCACTTATATTCTTCAACCTTCACCAACCGTTGACCCAGCAACTCCCATTGAAATTGGTGTTTGTTACTTCTCTGGTTTAGTACCATCACTTTAGAATTATCTAAATTTATGGTTATGCCGTTTTTGGCTGAAAATTTGTTTGTGGTGCTAATCAGATGCTGTAGGCCGATTGGAGTCCGGCTAATTAATATTAAGTCGTCAGCGTACAGTAAGTTCAAAAGAGTGAGGCCCCCCAGATTTGGAGCATGATGGTTACAGTTATCTAGCTCTGTTGTAAGGTCTGACATGAAAAGGTTAAACAAGGTCTGGGCCAGGACACAACCCTGCTTCAGCCCCTTAGTGGTCGGTATTTTCCTTGATAAACAATCGCCTGCTCCCAGTTTTATTTGAACCCATGTGTTGGAATGAAGTAAAATTAACTGTTTTAAGAGGTTAGGGGCAATTTCCCATTCCAACAGTTTTGCCAAAAGTTTCTCCCTATTGATGTTATCAAAGGCGGCGGTGTAGTCTATGAAGCAGACAAATAACGGCTGATTGATATTTTTGGTTGCATCTATTAAGAGTGACAGGGCAACGATATTTGTTGTTGTCCCCATACGTTTTTGAAATCCCATTTGGCTGATGGGGATTAAGGCTTTTTCCAATGCCCACTCTTTGAGTCCTTGTAATATAAGGCCTGCATAATATTTAGCTTCTATGTCAATTAATGCAATAAGCCTGTAATTCTTTGCCTCATTCTTACTGCCTTTCTTATGGATTGGTGAAATAATTTATCCATTCCAGGAATCCGGTATTCTTTCGACTTCCATAATGTGACTGAAGATGGGTAATAAAACTTCGGCCCAATAGTTTGGATCTTGATTATATAAAATTGGAGGAATACCGTTAGGACCGAATGCACCCTCCCTTCTACCTTTCACAATTCTGTTCTCAATATGTTTAATTGTGACGGAGTAGTAAGTCTCTGAAACTTGCTGTTCTTGGGGCATCTGGTCGCCTCGGCGAACCGTAGCTTCTTGTTTTATGTCATCTTCTTCCTTGTTGAAGTGGTGCCATAGATAGTTTGCCCAAACATCTTCAGTCTCATGAGAGTTGATTCCAGGGGACCTTAGATTCTCTATTCTGTTAACTGTGGGCCAAAACCTGGCGCTATTGTTGGTTTTTGCGTCGTATAATATAATTTGGCCCATACCTTGTCAGCGTTTTCCTGCTTTACTTGCCAGATGATTCTCTTTTTGCTAGTCTTTAATCTCCTTAATTCCGTCTTTATGTTGTTAACTGGCCCGCTAGTTCGGCAGTTTGAGTTGTCGAGAGGTGAATTCTTTGTTTACTGGACGGCCTGTAGCGTGTTTCCTGTTGGGCCGTTATCCCTGCTGTTGCACTTGTTGATTTTATTTTAAAATTAGCTGAAACAAGACTTTTAGTAAAGATTTCCCAGCCGATCAAGATGCCGTCATTCAGCAGATTGCTTTCCTCCCACCGATTTTTTGCCTCTGCTAAAAGTTTTTTGGGTCGCTTGTCTTGCATTTAATTCTTTCATGATTCGATGTGGCCGTTAAGCCTGGGTCCTTAGTTGGATGGGTGAGTGCTGTCACATTTACGGCGAGTGTGAGCTCTTGCACCAAATGGTCGCTGTGATCTATCGTTCCAATCCTGAAATCTGTAACTGTTTTAAAAAGTGATAATGTTTAAAAAGTATAGTCAATTGCAGTATTTGCTAAAGCATTAAAAAAAGTTGCTGCTTGCAGGCGCTCACCCGCTAATCGACCATTTACTGCTACCAAGCACAGATTTTCTAAGCCCTTTAAGAGGTCTTTAGATGTCCTCGTTCTTTTTCCCCTTTTGCACTCTTCCTGGAGCAGAACCACCCATACTGAGTGTTGCTCCTCCGCAGGCTGGTCCTTGTCAGCGCTCCCTAAGAGGAACATATTGAAGTCCCCTGAGAAAATGTAGTTCGGGGTTACCTCTTCTGTGATTAGCCTCATCAGCTCGGTCACCAATAGTTTTGTCCCTGCTTTTTTCTCGTGCGGTTGTAAGTAGATATTTATAAGTATTAGCTGTGGCTTGTTATTGGGGCTTGCTATTTCCATCTTTATTGCTTTTATGCTATTAGTTGAAGTGCTTTTGCATATCCATTCCTTAACTGTGCTTTTGAGTTGAGAAAACTGAATCTGTATTAGTGTGGAAATATTATTGTATGACACTCCTAATTTCCTCCCTATATGGAGGATCTTGTAATGCTGCCACAAGGAATAGCCACTGAGGCATAGGCCGAAAAAATGTCTTGCTAGTGAAGTCAGATTTTAAATTTAAATTGCAATTCTGAAAATGCAGTTTTTAGAAAGATGGCATTATTTTACTTTAGCCATTTGGTGCCTGCTGCCTGTCTCTGATCACTTGTCTGAGGTAGGTGACAGCTGGGCATTGTGTTTTTCCCCCTAGACACCCTCACTCAATGTAAGCTTAGCTGTAACCAGATGGGCCAGACTGGCTGAATGAGAGGGAAGAGCTGGACCCAGTCTCATTTACACCTGATAGGCTATGTCCTGTCCCCGCACAAAGGGCTGCATACCCGCCTGTAGTAAGTCTGGAGCCAGGGCAGGAAGGGCAGGGCCTTTGTGCACTTCAAGGACCTCTTTGAAGTCTCTCCACTTCAAAGGCACCACTGGGTATAATAACTGGACCTCAGACACCATCACTTCAGTACACTTCTGGACCTGTGGATACTCTGCCAGGATGAAGGACTGCTGTGCTGCTGAAGGACTGTCGCTCTGCTGGACTGCTGCCCTGAAAGAACTGATGCCTTACTGTGCGGACTTGCTCCCTGCTGCCCTCTTGCCTGGAGAGGAAGAACTGGACCTGGAACCCATCTTGAACCCAGGACCCCAGAGTGACTCAAAGGGCTAGTCTGCTGGCCTCTTGATCTGAGCCTCAGGGACATAGCAGGCTACCCACAGGTCTTGGACCCTCTTCAACGAGCTCATGACCCCCAAGAAGTGCCCCTCAGGTTTGTGAGCCCTTGGGTGGATCTGTAGCTCTTACAATCAGGCTTTTGGGCTCTTTGCGAACGGGCCCATTCGCACCAGAACCGCGCCACTCTCCCGAAGAATCAGCGTGAGCCGCTGTAAATTCGTCTCTTCTCACAGCAAGCATCGCCTGCCAGTGTGGATCACCACTGCGAGGCTCCAGTCCGTCCGTCCGCGATGCTGGGCCTGCTCTTTGCACCCTGCCGACCACTGCCAGCGATGCTCTCCTTGCACCCGGCGAACTTCTGTCCCGCAAATGGGACTCTTTACACAATTCTTGAGAAGGTAAAACTTCACTGGAACTTATCTGGGACTGTATCTAAACTGCGCCCCTTCACAGTCAGCTTGAACTTTTTGATTTGACCCAGTCCAGCGCTACCAGATATCCCCGGTTGGCGCCTTCTGCTTTTAAGCGCTATTTTACTGTTTATTCTTTAATAATTCACAACTCTGGTTCTACTTATTGGGCTTTTGCCCTTTTGGTCTTGTTTTATTGATAACATTACGCTCTATTTTTCAAACCTGGTGTAGAGTCTTTTCGTGTGGTGTTTTCACTGTTTGCCTTTTGAAGTGTTGTACAAATACTTTACACATTGCCTTTTCAGTTAAGCTTTACTGCTCTGTGCCAAGCTACCAGAGGTTGAGCACAAGTTATTTTAGGGTGTGTTTGTGACTTACCCAGACTAGGATTGCGATCACTGCTTGATCAGGGCTTCCAACCCAGTCAACCAGGAACATGATTTCTAACAGTCCCCTCGTAAAGTAGCAGTGATTCAATATGCACTTATATGGAGGCAGTTCTCGTCAGGTAGGTACAATCACACTCCTTCAGGGCTCGATCACCATGACCCAAGCAAATTGACTTCCTCTACAGGCACCAAACACCACAGTGATGGAACAAGGACCCTCTGGAAGCAAAGATGGGCACGCATCTACTTCTGCGCCCACGCCTCTAGCACACCCTGGCCGCCTAGGCCTGTAACAATAGGTCCACTCTTTTTGCCGATCCATGCCCTCTGCAATTCAGTGTGGCAGCCCACCTCTGTGGATTCGCCTCACCAGGCTAGATGGCGTCCCCCAGTAGAGGAGGGAAGAAAGACGAAAAGGGGCTGAGGAAGCAACAACGCCCCTGGAACTCTCCAATCCTGTGTGCGGTACCCAGACTCAGGCAACTGACATCTGTCCCCTAACCACAGCGCGGCACTGTCGACCTCACCTAAGAGGGGGCAACTGACACCTCCCTCAGACTTCATGGCTGGCCTCACCAAGCTGCCACACCAGTACACGGAAGCACAAATGTCAGCCGAGGGGAAGGAAGGTTGTTTCGGCTTCGATATTAGGAGCGATGCGGAGATGCTTCCATTCAGTCGGCCTTCTTGGCTCCATTGAAAAACACATTTTGGTAGAGTGTTAAAGTTGCAAATTGGTCAGACAATAATAATTAAAGTAGAAAGTAATACACTTAAATAAATTTATAATTTAATACAAAGTTACTTTTAGGCTGTGGTGTGTAGTATGGTTTTCTAAGAGGAGTCCTACAAGGGTATTATTTATTTTAAATTGTTTTTCACTTTATTACATTAAATTATTCTTTTTTTAATTAAACTTTGTTCAATTTCCCTATATTTCCCTATAGGAAGACACAGAGCCCACAAACAGGTGGAAAGTTACTAGTTAGCAGTATCTTTACACTCATAAATTCAGTCTACATCTAGGTACAAATCTACACTTGGAAATAGTGAATAGCAAAAAAGAGGAGGTTTACACCTATGTCTAGAGGCAGATCTACGCATAAGTAGATCTCCACATGTACACTTACCTCTGTGAATCGAGCCATAAGTGTCACAATAGTAATCATTACATCAATAAAACCAGAGAGTTCCCACTTGTAACCTTGGAACTCCTTAATGACTTTCATGAAATGGGGTTCCCTGCCTTTGGCTTGTTGTGCTTTTATTACAATTTGGCCTAGATGATAATTCTGCTTAGTGTGGGCATTAGTTGGGACACAAAAGCACATGACCTATTAAACATCACCTTACCAAAACATACATTCATAATTCTGAACATATGCCTACCACAACTTGAATACACATTTAACTAGCCATTAGACCATCCAACAGCACTTGTTACTGTCAGCTACTTACCACACATGTAAACGTGTTAGGCAATAGGCACCCCTGAGTTGGCCTGACGGCTAGGGCGGTCGACCTGGAATCTGGGGAACCCTGTTCGAGTCTTGGCAATGACAGCTTAACATCCTGTGGTTCTGGGCAAATCACTTAATCTCCCCGGGCCTAACAAAAATGAATGTGTCCTCATGTTACACAACTGGTGCTATGTAAGCGCTATGATACCCGATACCTTCGGGTCAAGTTCGCGCTATATAAAACTCCGTTAATAAAAAATAAAAAAATCATTTTGTACAACCATTCGGAATTACCTACCAAAAACACGCATTTCACTAAAAGTGGCATACTCACTCTGCTGACAGTAAAATCTCTAAAAAAAAAATAAAACACCAGAGTACGATCTGCGATGGAAACATTTGGATTATCAAACTGTGGATTCCCAAAAGGTTCTGTGATGTCACACTGATGACAGATTGGGCAGAGATTGTGGGGCAACAGGCAGAGGTGCCTACTTCAGAGCTGTGGAGCCAGATTCGAGTCAGCCTTGGCTCTACATGCTGTGATTCTGGGCAAATCACTAAATCTGCCCGTGACTAAAATGGATGTGTCCTTGCGTAATGCAACTGGTGCTCATGTAAAGTGACCCAATACCGTCAGGTCAACTATACGCTATATAAAACAGCAAAAAAATAAGCGCCACACAAGTGCTGCTTAGCAATAGCAACATTTATGTCATCCACATTCAGGCTCAGCATCACTTTATGAGTCTTTGTGCAAGGAGCCAAGGACAGGTCCTTATCTGGATACCTGAAAGATATAAGCGAATGTATAAAAGTACATTTCTTTCTTAACCCTTTCGATGCTTGTGACGGAGCGGTTCTGTCATGCGCGTCGGTCGCGCTGTGCGGATGACGGAACCGCTGCGTCATGGCCCCGCCCGCGCAAGAACCCTTCAGCACAGCGCAGTAATCCGCGCCGCGCTGAAGGGGTTAAAGGTGAAAATGCCCAATGCATTGCAAGCACGCTGCTGCAATCGGGTCAGAAGTAGGCCACAAGCTTGATTCTTGACAAGGCAGACATAGCTTTTCATCCTTAAAAAGGCAATCATTTAAGGGGCTGATTACGATGGCAGGCGGATCCGCCCGCCATTGTAACCTGATTTACCCACCGCTAGATTACAATGGCGGTGGTTAACGCGGCGGACGGAAAGTTCAGCCACCGCTTTTCAGCCGGTCGGCACTCGTTACGATTGCCGGAGGGGCAGAGCTGGGGCACATATATGATGGCGGTGGCTAGCAGGCACCACCATCCATATTATGATGTTGGGTTTTTAGGCCTTTCCATGGCGGCGATGCCGCCATGGAAAGGCTGGCGGGGATTTTCTCTGGGGGCCCGTTGGGGGCCCCCGGGGAGGTTGGGGGTTGCACTTGGGGAGTACCTATGGTATCCCCCTACATTGCCATGCACAAGGTGGCAGGCACCGCATCGGTGCCTGCCACGTTGTGCATGTCAATGCACAACATGGCCTTTTACCATTGCAGCGGGTGCCCGAGCCAGCAGCACCCGCAGCAATGTTAAAATGCCTGATGAGACCGCCGCGGTGGCGGTCGCATCATAATTGGGGTGGCGGGACCGCTGCATGGCAGGCGGACGGTCCCGTTACCGCTAGGGTGGCGGGCGGACATGAGTCCGCCCGCCATCCTAATCACCCCCTAAGTACTGTTACTGTGTAATACTTAATATTTACAATTCTTAGAAAATGCAAACACTGTGCAGTAAGTACCGTATTAAAAAAACACAAGTTATTATTGTTATCATAAGGAAGCACGTGTGAACTGCATTTAAATTACACCCTCACAATATACTTACTACGTCTGATTGACTTCGGAGAAGCCAATGTGTGCCATTCTGTACTGTGTCACACACTGTTCACCAAGATCTAAGCACATGTAATAATTCCACATTTTTTAATCACACAGAAATGTGCACAAATCTCTCAAGTTTACAGTCATACACTTACCTTGAAGCCTGCCTTTATTATCTGAAGTTGTTTAAGTGTCACTTGCTGTTCAATCTGATTAAATCAAATGGAGAAAGTACATTATTATACGTCATTACCAACCGAGCAATTTAAAACGGGTTTTTAGCATTAGAAATTGTTAGTGACAACACTTTTACTTATGTTAAGTAGTTTGCTACTGAAGTGCTACCCAACAGAATCACTTCTAAACTGTCTCATGCTCGGTGGGTTAAGACAGCCTTTGACCCATATATAGCTATGCATTTGATGACTCACCAAGTGCTCAATTTATATTAAAAAAGTGCAGAGGCCCATATTTTGGTCAGTATTTCAGCACCGATGCCGCATAATGGTAAATACCAAGGCTACTGGTTATAATTCCAACTCATGGTATTGTTTAGAAAGGAGCAGGGGTAAAGCTAAAGGGGTTACCTGACCCGAACAGGACCCTTTGTTCAGTGTTACAGAGGTAGGATTGCCTGTCAGGTAGAAACACCCCTAATGCCACCAGAAAATTGTAGAAGTAGTTTGAGAGAGACAGGCAGTACCTGGGTTTTTAAAATGTTTTTTAGGAATAAATGCTCAAACTGTCCTCTGTTTTTTGATTGAGTTTTATTGAGAGCATCAGGATTTAAGACCTGACGAGAAAGAAAATACAGCCGACATGTGTTTCGCCAAAAGTGGCTGGCATGCCTAGGGCTTTCTCAAGGCAAGAAATCAGAAAAATAATGTTCAGTCTCGTTTTTGTAGTACACATCACATCCAGGTAACCAAAGAACAGTCTCTGCGATCATTTATAATTCCACCTCACGACTCTTTCTTTCACCACTTTTTTTTACTCTTGGAGATTCTTTTTTTAATCACCGCTTTTTCCCTTTGCTGTCGTTTTCCTATCTTTCTCTTCCTCTTTCTTTTTCCCTCTTCTTTTTATCTCTCTCTTACTCTGGGTTGAAGACTGATGGTGAAATATACGTCTTGTCCACAAAAATGAGTGCAGGTGTCTATTTCATGCACATGAAAAGGACTGAGCCCACCTGATGTTGGTGGGTATGGCCTGTCTCGAATTGTGAAATTAATTTTTAAAGCTTCTAGGGAACTGATTAACAGGGCCCACCAATAGTGTTTCAACTGTACAATGCCTATTATTGTAGTGCAATATCAAGTTT
This sequence comes from Triturus cristatus, assembly GCF_964204655.1. Classification (NCBI taxonomy): domain Eukaryota; kingdom Metazoa; phylum Chordata; class Amphibia; order Caudata; family Salamandridae; genus Triturus; species Triturus cristatus. The sequence continues at coordinate 344,300,435 of NC_140591.1, read as the reverse complement.
GATGTTCCTGTTGCAAACTGTTTGTTTTGCAATGCATTGTAATTAAATAGGACCTCATTTGCAAAGGTCTGTGCACAATTAAGTTCAATTTCGGTTTAAAATAACCCAACCTTTAGGTCTGGCAGAACTTTGCACTTCAAACACAAAGAACATTTTGAAATACCGGCCTTCTGCAAATATTGTGGCATTTTCACATTCACAAATTTAGTGTTAGAGGCGAGAGTGTGTTGGTGCTCCTGGGTGATCGTACCTGAAATATTAACACTCAGGAATGCGTACTTTTGTGGATGTTAACTTAACTCTTGCAGGAATTTTCCCACCCTGGAAATGTTTGCAAATTTAGTCCTGCAGGGGGCAGAAGGAAGTGTGATTCCAGACATGCATACACAACACACAAACAGTTAAATGTAGAAATTCACTTGTGTCACATTTCTTTATGCACACATTTCCACCCTGTGCAAATCTGCATGCATAATAGGCATGCGAATAATGTACTTTGGAAATCAATCACTGGCGTAGGTTTCTTGGACAACACTCTAGTCTTAATCGGTTGTAAATCCCTAGAAAATCATGAATTTCGTCGTAAGAGTACTCGTAAAAGAGCACATTTGCACTGTTTTTCCCTGAGTTTTGTGAAATGGACCCACAGCAAACAAATATTTTTTGTCTTTTTTTGGAAGGACCGGAGTTAAAAGGCTTAAGGGTCATTTATTGTGTGGGTGTATGTCTTTGAAAAAGGGATAAAAAAGCAACTTACTAAGGTTACGTTTACAAAAGCGCTTTAGCAACACATTTTCATCTTTGGTACTCGATGTCAAGTTTTCCCATCCTTTAGCGTAATATTATTAAATGTGTTTTTTTAGGTCTTCTGCACCTACTAAACTCTCTATTTACTCCCCTCCCCTGCTCTCTGATGCTCGTGGTCCAACTTCTCATCCTGCTCCCTGTCTTCAATTGATTTTGTTTATTTTTTTGCGGGGGCCCACCGGCTGCACAGTGCTTCTGGGCTGCTCACTCCGTTCTTTGGGCTGTACAAAGTTTTTTCTACTTTGAATTTATGGTTCAAATCTGTTTGTTGATCTATTATCTAACGCATACTCTCACCTACAATCCGAGGCTGTGGAGACAAGATGAGTGGGGGAGAATATGAGGGAGATTAGAGGGAAGGGGGGTGGAGGGTAGGTGGCCCAACGTGGGAGAGGGGTTGGTAATAGGACAGGAGGCCACTGGGTCCCCAGTCTTAAACAGGAAGCTGTAGCTCCACAGGGAACACTCAAGAAACAAGGGTGACTGTTCAGGTGGCCTGGGTAGGATCTGGGCTGAGCGAACCACCCACAGATATCGTGGGCAGGTGAGTTCACGGTATCTGTAGGTCCCTGCTTTGGTTCCAATGTCACAGTCAATGGTGCTCACTTGGATCCCGCGGGTGAAGTGGGGCCTCTCACCAGAGCTGAGTGCCCTGTTGTGGGATGCATGTGGGTGGGAGTACCAGGAGGGTCTGAATGGGGTGAGAGTTGCAGTCCTCTGGCCAGCAGTCCAGTGGAGGCCCCTTAAAGCTGTGACTGCGCAGCTCTGTCTGTCTACTGGTTGGGTTCTCCACCCCTGGGCCGCCTTGCCGGCCCCACAACTGTGCCCCAGGTACTCACTGGGATCTCTCCTTCGAACATATTATTATCTGCCGATCCCTGGTGGTGCAGTGGAGGCCCAAACAGTGCAGTGCAGGCCGGACCGGAGCACCCAGGTGTACTTGACTGTGCTCCCAGGCATCAGATCTCGTTTCCTGGCCTGCCCAGCAAGCTGCTGGATGAAGGATTAACCGCTGTAACCTGTGCTGGCAGTAAGTGTGGTGCTGCCGATCGGGCTAGGTGCACCAGAGAATGCGGGCACCGCTCAGCCTCCTTATCCTCAGTGACCCCAAGTCCCACAGCTTCGCTCGTATGCTGCTTGGACAGTGCCCACATCACTCAATTGACTCGCCTTGCGCCTCCAGTTGTCCGCTCCAGCCGGGGCTCTAGTATATCTATGAAGACTGTGCTGTGTTCCCCTGGACTTGGGTGGCTTCTCGGGGGCTGGGTGCTCCATGGTGCATGGCGCAGCGGTGTGTGGCTGTGCTGAATGAAGGAGCTCTGCTAGGTTGTTTCTAGCTCACTGCCATCTTGGGCACACCCCACTACTTTAAATGTATTGACTTAAAATGGCTCTGGGCTATCTCGGAATGGTACCATTGAGCCATATGCACACATCTGAATCTGCACTGGTGCCCATCTTGGAGCAGCTGTAAGAGCATGCATGAATCACGACGCATGCATATACATTGACGCCCATCTTGGAATGTCTTTTTGTTATTAGAAAACCCATTCCAAGATAGTAGGCCAGGCATCTGTATGCATATTTCATGACACATGCATTTGCATGCATCGTGACGCTGTGGTGGCCATCTTGGTATTAATTAATGTAACACAAATAAACACTGGGAATACCAATACCTTGGTCTTTTAGAGCTGTAGGCCATTGGTTTTGCCAATGCTCGCAATACAATTACAATCATGCAACCATAATAATGTACAGAAATGCTTTACCCTATTTCTTAGGATGATAAAAGGATAGTAAGTGCATGAGACTGAAAAGAGCACATTCCATAGGAGTTTGTCTGTACTACCTTTCCTTTCCTAAGGCTTCTGGTAGGATCCGTGCGCCGCTGAATGTTATCAGCCACATTTTCCATGAGCCCAACAGAATACCTCCTCTGCTGCCTCGTTATTAACTCCCTCTCCAGCCATTCTGGTGGAGCTGGCCTTTCTTCTTCTTCCGCCTCCTCCAAGAAGGCAACCGGTGATACTGACTGCCATCTTAGACTTCCAACAGCTGTTTGTGCGCGTCGAAAAGCAGCACGCGGTTTAGATGATTGTCTTATTTCATTCAGAAGGCTAGCAGAAAAGAAATGTAATGACTATTAGATTCATAAAAATGAAGCATGGTTACTTTCTCATATATAGAATATACATTAGTCTTCTACTCTACTCAGTTTGCACAATGTGGCCCTTTTTTTCCTCTCCAAAAGTCCTTTGCCTACATATTCACAAACACAAATCTAAATTAAATATCTAGCCATAATCAATCACTTAGTTTCTTTAAGTACCTTTTTAAAGTTAAACAAAAAATAAAAAGATTGTCACACATAACATATTTGCGAACATATGCGTGACCTATACATTTATGTTACTTTTAGTTACCACAAAAGAACAAGGGTACACATTAAAAAGAGTTTGCTGTAACTTACTCATGTAGTATTTCTGGCTTATTACTGAATTACAGGAGTGAGCAGGGATTACTCTAGATTTAGGACTCAGCCTGAAGTACTACAAGATTATGTCACACCTACTACTCATAACAAAATATTTGTGTATTGGGCCCAAGGTGTGTTCACATTTCAAAAACTTGACTCCTGCTATTTCTGACTAAAGGAGGGGGTATTTACTGATGAGCTAACTCTCCATATCTCAAGAATTATTTTCACATGTTTAATTGCTGGAAGGGGTTAATAAATGCAGAATATGTGATTGCCTTTAACACTTTATTTTGGCCAAAGAGGTCAGTCACATATTGGGGCCGGCGGGGGGCAGTTGCATTTATAACCAATAAAAAATTACATACTACGCATCTTTAGCAATATTACCAGTGCCTGATTTTGAATATATATTTACATGAATAGGTATTTGGACAAAAAGAGGGGGGTTCCCATTTTTGTGTGTGTGGGGGGGGGGGTGACTGCTTCTTCTTACCTACAAGCTCTGATCTCCACAAATGTATTAGTTTTGACTTAATCTCGCCCCAAAGTGCTTAGTAAGTACAGAGACATCTGTAATTAAATTATTGTGACATTTATTCTGCAAGGCTAACTAAGCTTTAAAAGCAGCATAGTTTGAATTGAAATATTGGTGTGAAATTGTAAAAGATCAAGCAATTAGTTTCGGAATGCAGATAATAGTTACACATCTTAAAGTATAAACTTACAGGGCTATTTACAAAGGTAAATTACACTTTTGAGTGTAGACTTACACCCCCCCCCAAGAAAAGGGGGAGGAGACAAACTTGTGAGTGCAAGTTACTTCTGAAAAAACACAGTAGCAAGTTCAGCACCACATATGGCCGACTACAGGCACTGCAGAACCCTCACATAGAAAATAATGTAGGCGAGATTTAAATTTAAACCCCATTGGAAATATTGTTAAATTAAATTATACAAAATAGTTAAAAATATAAATATATACACTTTAAGGTAAAATAAATAAAATAAATAACAATTCTACTGGCATAATATATATATATATATATATATATATTATCTACTGGCGGTCGCCAGTAGATAGTTATAGTTAGGACCGTGTTTCCATAGGAAATCCACAACATTCTATTTTGAATAACTTTGGCGCCGATTGACGAATCCTCGCGAAATTATCAAAATAGGTGGGGTGCTCCGCTCCGCTCCTACCCTGAAAGTCTCGGGGGGATTCGTCAAGCGGGGGCTGAGAAAAAGGGGGGTCCCAAAACTTGTTTTCCCCATGCATTTTTCCATAGGACCTTTAGTCCAAGCTACAGCCCGAACGGCTGAACAGAATTACTTGAAATTTGGCAGAGAGGTAGTCCCCAGGTCAGGCATGTGCCTTTTGCATGTATGGAGTAAATCTGTTCAGTATTTCCTGAGAAAATAGCATTTAAATCAATATATATATCTATAAGCGCGCTCCGAGCGCTTACGGTAAGCTTACCGTACGCGCACGCTGCCGTGCGCGAGCTTAATTCTGATTGGTGGTTACATGACTGTAAACATTCGAATCGGTCGAAATCAGGAAGTGTCGGCCGCCATTTTGTGTGTCTCACAATGATAAACAAAGGTGGAGAACGTGAAAAGGGGGCAACGAAGAGAGTTGCAGACCCCCTAGCGTTTGTCAGGGGGTCCAAGAAGGTCCCAAAAGTATGAAAAATACATTTTAATTTTTTTTTAAAAAATCACGGGGTGCGCGTACGGTAAGCTTACCGTACGCACACGGCAGAAAAAATAAATAAAAAAAATAGAAGTAAAAATCAAATTTAAGTGTTTAGATATTAGGGGGCTCTAAAAAGAGCCGTTGTGTTTATGAAGTGTTTTTTGGTACCTACATTTAGTTTCATGCTCCCTTTTTTTCACTTCTCCTCTCTCTGCTTTTCTCATTTCCATTGTACTCCCTCAAGGACCTTGTAGGGTTAAAAAAAAATTTAAAAAAAATAAAAAATAAAAAAAAATGTCATTTGAGATGTCATCAGTGATGTCATGAGTGATGGCACTGACCATGTCATGAGTGATGTAACATGTGACGTCATCAGCAGTGGATTGCGGGTGCGCGAGTTATAGTTAGCTGAACTAACTATAACGGGGGAATTTCAATGGTTTTGTACGAGTGAAATGTCCAGCTAACTATAACATGTGTGAAACCTATGGTTTTTTCAGTGAATATATATATATATATATATATATCTTCTTCCAAGCGATCTCCTTGTACTTCCTTTTGGCGAACAGAGAGAGACGGACCCAAACAGGTAAGGCAGGAAATGTTGTTTATTGTCTCCCTCTGCGACGCGTTTCGAGCACCCTGTGCCCTTGATCACAATATATTTATGGAGAGAGAGAGATAGAGAATGAAAGAGCAAGAGAGAAACATAGCTATATATGTATACATAGTACATATTGATTATTGAATTATAAAATACTTTAAGAACTTTTTTTAATTTAAAAATTGATGTAAAAATTAACTTGATATAAATATAATTAAATTATTTCTAATTAATTCTATACATCACTTTTAATAAATATCAATGCATAATAAAAAAAAAATCCATTCTTTAAGTACATCTCACTGCAACTGATATGTATTTCGTCCATTTCCAAACTTTGTCCAGGTATGGACAAAAGGGGGTGCATCAACTGCCTCTGCTTTGAAAGAACAACAGGTCTTATCCACAACGTAGTGCTTGTTGATGCAAGATGTGAGAATGGTTATCACACCTCTATTGAAATCCTTCAGACTGGTGCCTCGTTTCACAGTGCTCATCAAAACACAATGACTGCTTTTAGATGAATTTTTATTGAACCCAACAAAATTAAACAAAGGAAATCAGTAGATACCCTACAGACAGTGTAACTTGCATTTGACCCAGAGGCTTTGCACCAGCCATCACTTTGCATTGGGGGTTGTATCTAATAATCGATCCTGCGGCAACACATTGTTGACCAGGCTTGCACCCAAATCACTATTATTTGTACACCTAAAAAAACTGTTGGTTTTGTGATCAGTTTTACGCTTACTGATAGGAGTATAAATGACCAATGTTGCCTGCAATGTCTCTATCAATTAATTTAAGGACTTTATGGAACTAAAATAACAGAGAAAATATTCAACAATATGTAGCTTGATGAATCTCTTATTTTACTTTAATTGTATTTATTGGTATTTTCTTAGTTGCTAAATGCTTATTCTATGTTACTTCAAAGCACTACTGTGAATTCTGTACCAGAGGTACAAGAGAGAAGGTGCAACACGGATGATGATGACAGCAAAGCACACACAATTCACTCCATCTTTACCATCGGTACACCACCCCAAGACACCCGTCTGCTGCACCAAATCCAAATACTCATTGGAACTCATCCAACAACAGTAATGGTGGACAAGGGGTGGCATCCATCAACATATTGTCCTCCGAAGCATTTCACACCATGCAGCCACCCCCACGTCTACACAAAGCGGTGGTCAAAGTATTCGCCTACGGCCAAGACAAGCCACTTGTCATGAGAGGAAAATTCTGGGCGACAATAGCGTATGGATCTCGGTCAGTAGACATGCAAGTCTATGTTACTAAAGAAGACCACGGCAGACTATTAGGGTACTGGGCAGCGGAAGCCCTTGGCATTATGGTTTTTGCGTTTGGAGTATGCCAAGAGGCCATAACTCAAATCCTGGATGAATTCTCCACAGTGTTTGGAGGCATTGGATGCCTGCAAGGTAAGGAGATAAGATTACACATAGACAAATTTGTGCAGCCCATAGCTCTCCAGCACAGGTGCATCGCTATTAATCTGAGGCCTCAAGTAGAAAAAGAGCCAGACAAATTTGAGGCCACCGGCATAATAGAGAAAGTGACAGGGCCCATCCCCTGGGTGTCTCCAATTATGCTGGCCAGGAAGCCCAAAGAACCTGGGTTTAGTATGAATATGTGTAGACATGCGCCTGCCAAATGTTGCCATTAAGTGAGAGCAACATCTATTTCCCTCAATAGACGACCTGATTGGTGAACTCAGTGGGGCCAGCTGGTTCTCCAACCTGGACTTGCATTCTGGCTATCACCAGCTTGTCCTTGCAGAAGAATCCCACTACATCACAACCTTTTCCACTCATGTAAGTCTGCAGCATTACAAGTGGCTGAACTTTGGAATTGCGAGCACTGCTGAGGCGTTCCAAAATGTCATACACAAGCTCTTAGCCGACCTCCTGGAAGTCATCGATGTCAATGATGACATCTTAATACATGCCAAGACCATCCCAGAACACAACATGAGGCTAAGGAAAGTACTTCAAATGATTCACGATTCTGGCCTCGCCCTGCATTACAGCAAGTGTGAATTCTTGAAACAAAAACTTCACTTCTTTGGATATGTGCTCTCGTCAGAGGGAGTAACTCCTGGCCCCGACTAGGTACAGGACATCAAAGAAGCATCTCACCCAACCACAGTGACAGAACTGCACAGTTTCCTGGGTATGGTCAACTACTGCAGTCGATTTATCAAGGACCTTGCAGCTCTAATGCAACCACTCAGAGACCTCACCAAGTCCATGGTCACCTGGTCCTGAGGCCTCGAACAAGAACAGGCCTTTCAAGCAACGAATGAGGCCCTATCAACTGATATGACGCTGATCTATTTTGAACCCAGAAGGACACAAAAATAGCAGTATACGCAGGCCCAAAAGACCTGGGTGCTGTGCTGATGCACTGATAGGCATAAGAAGAATGGACCCTAGTGGTATTTGCGAGCTGGTCTCTCACAACAATGGAGCAGAGATATTCTCAGATTGAGAAAGAGTCAATCTGCATCCACTGGGAGTGTTGCCACTATCATCTATATGTAAATGGCAATCCATTCACAGTCACTACCAACCACAAACCCCTCATACTGTTGTTCAATAGAACAGCCACAAAGCCACCCCCCCCAGATTGAAATATGGATGCCCCAACTTCAAGAATATAATTGTAAGTTGGAATATCACCCTGGGTACAATAACCTGGTAGACTACCTGTCTTGGAACCCTCGTGCCACCATGCTGGTAGAGGAAGAAGAGGCAGATGAAACAGAGGAGTATGTGAGGTATGTGGCCAACCGGTTGCGTCCTCTTCTGCTCTCCATGGAAGCTATCCACCGAACCACTAGCCATGATGAGTGCCTACAGAAAGCCACAATGAGTGCCTACAGAAAGCAGTGGAAGTCATGAAAACCAACCAGAGGACTGCATTCAAGAACCTTTATGCTCAGCTTACCCCCGAAGCCAGACACATTATGGAGAGTCTGTATCATGTTCATCAGGAATTGAGTGCTGACCCTGATACCTGCCTCCTGAGGGGACATTACCTAGTCATCCCCTCCAGCCTCACTGATTGGGTAGTTCATCTCACCCATGTTGGACACCAGGGCATGGTCAAGACCAAGATCCGGCTACGAACCAAAGTGTGGTTCCACTTGATGGATGTACAAGTCAAAGCACTGGTAAGGTTGTGCACCTGGTGTCAAGCGTCAGGTGAAGCCAATCCGCTTGCTCCCGCAATGATGGAAACAGGCTTGGGTGTGCGCTAGTCTTAATTTTGGGAGCCTCCCAGATGGAAGACACACCATGGTCATGATTGATAACTATTCAAAATATTCAGGTGGAGATACTCTTCTCTCTAAGTGCAAGTGATGTAGTAGATTGAGAAGATCATGGCAACACATGGCCGGATAAAAGAATTAAAGACCGACAACGGTTCTCCATTCCAAAGCCAAGAAGTGGCGGACTATCTAAAATCACTTGGAATATCTCACAAATGAATCACCCCCCACTGGCCTCAAGGTAACAGAGAGGTAGAGAGATACATTAGGACATTAAACAAGGTAATTCAGCTTGCATTTGCCACTCAACAAGCTCCTGAACTGTCCATCTACTCTTTCCTCTGGGATTACCGCCAGACTCCGCATTCCACTACAGGGCTGGCTCCTGGGTATCTCTCCATGTGTCGAGTTATAATGGATACAATCACTCATCACTATCGGTGGGAACGTCAAGCGCATGAGAAGAGAAAGTAAGCCAACAACAGATAAAGCCAACACCAGCATGCAAAAGTATCCACTCTTAAGGTTGGAGATTTAGTACTCATCAAGGATCAGTTCCCCGGAAGCAAGTTCAGACTACCTTTCTAACGCTGCCCTTTGACCATTGTCCACGTGCATGGTACCAAGATTACTGCTCATTGCGGGACAAAATAAGTCACTCGGAACGTAGCAGTATTCAAGAGGTTTCACCCCAGTGCCATGTCTTCCAAGGTCGCAGCTGACAATGATCCTCTGATGGACGAACATGACACAGTGTCAGAGTCTGGAACCCTGGCTCCCATTCTGCCGGCATCAGCTGATGGTGCTCCTGACCCGACCTCCACTGTAAAGGGCAGCGATGTGATTTGCAAAGCTAGCTCACCCGAACAGCACGGCAGCCACACCACCCGCACCAGGTTTGACCCAGCACCATCCTGCAAGCTGAAGGATCACCTGGTGCAATAGCTAGCAGTCATATCCAGGTAATAGCAACTCTGGTAAATAGGTATGGTCACGAATGTGCAGTTTGTTCCTCATTTCATTTTGTCCGCTAAGCACATATTTGTGGCTGCAGTAAGATCAGGTCATGCAGAATCTTTCATGATGTCAGTTTATTTGTTGGTACAATTTCCTGCTGTTTTCAATTTGTTTACTTTGGGGAAGAATGTAGTGCTTCTCCAGTGACATAACTGGAGTGCAGGACTCATACATGAGTCGGTGAGCAAGGGGTTTGTATGAACACCCCTTCGTTGTGTTTTAACATAGTTGGACCCCGTGGCCATGTGGTTCAAAGTAATAAATGGGGGAAGCGGCCGGTTGTGGTTATGGAGACCCGTTGGAGCTGACTAATACGCAACTCCAATACAGCCTCTGTGTAATTATTTATAGACCTCAGAAATAGTGATATCTCCTCAGTGTGGAGTACCCCCTCATCATTGGCCTTGACACAACAATCTTCATTTCCCTCAATGCTTAACTTTTGAATCTCGCTCCACATAGAAAACAACCAGCATCACGTTCAAGGTCATACACATAAACGCGTTACAGCAAACAAATGAAGGACGGAATGCTGAAAATGCAAACATCCTCCCCCAGGGTATGTCACCCTTCTTCAGCCAGGCTAGCTTGAATCCAGTGGCTCAGTGAGCAAGGGACCCACGTCTGGGCATACCCATCCCACTTAGAGCAAAAAGTGTTGGGCGAAAAGTGTTACAGCATACAAATGAGGGACGGAATGCCGACAATGCAAACATTCTCCCCCAGTCAAAAGATCTGGGTTAAATCCATCGTTCTTTTGCCCACTACGCCACCCCAGTTTGGACCCAGCAATATGCAAATCAGTCTTGATCCTGTGCCTCATGGGAACAGTCCAGATGGAACTACCAGGCTAGGTCCTCCCTGGACCGGAAACGAGCATCCTGGGACCGGTTTCAGGGTATGTCACCCTTCTTCAGCGAGGCTAGCTTGAATCCAGTGGCACAGTGAGCAAGGGACCCACGTCTGGGCATACCCATCCCACTTAGGGCAAAAAGTGTTACAGCAAACAAATGATGGATGGAATGCCTACAATGCAAACATTCTCCCCAGTCAAAAGATCTGGGTTAAATCCGTCGTTCTTTTGCCCACCACGCCACTCCAGTTTGGACCCAGCCATATGCAAATCAGTCTTGACCCTGTGCCTCATGGGAACAGTCCAGATCGAACTACCAGGCAAGATCCTCCCTGGACCGGAAACAAGCATCCTGGGACCGGTTTCAGGGTATGTCACCCTTCTTCAGCCAGGCTAGCTTGAATCCAGTGGCACAGTGAGCAAGGGACCCACGTCTGGGCATACCCATCACACTTAGGGCAAAAAGTGTTACAGCAAACAAATGATGGACGGAATGCTGACAATGCAACCATTCTCCCCCAGTCAAAAGATCTGGGTTAAATCCATTGTTCTTTTGCTCACTACGCCACCCCAATTTGGACCCAGCCATATGCAAATAAAGTCTTGACCCTGTGCCTCATGGGAACAGTCTAGACCAAACTACCAGACCAGGTCCTCCCTGGACCGGAAACAAGCATCCTGGGACCAGTTTCAGGGTATGTCACCCTTCTTCAGCCAGGCTAGCTTGAATCCAGTGGCACAGTGAGCAAGGGACCCACGTCTGGGCATACCCATCCCACTTAGGGCGAAAAGTGTTACAGCAAACAAATGATGGACGGAATGCTGACAATGCAAACATTCTCCCCCAGTCAAAAGATCTGGGTTGGCAGTTCGGGCTAGACTGTTCCCATGAGGCACAGGGTCAAAACTGATTTGCATATAGTTGGGTTCAAACTGGAATGGCATGGTGAGCAAAAAAACAATGGATTTAGGACCAGATCTCTGTACTGGGGTGAATGTATGACATTGTTCTGCATTCTGTCCATCAACTTTTGTTTTTGCATTTGTCACCCCGAGTGGGACGGGTATGCCCAGACGTGGGTCCCGTGCTCTCCATGCCACTGGAATCAAGCTATCCTGGCTGAAGAGGGGTGAAACCCCATAACCGGTCCTAGGATGCTTGTTTCAAGTCCAGGGAGGACCTGGCATGGCAGTTCGGGCTGGACTGTTCCCATATGGCACAGGGTCAAGACTGATTTGCATATGGCTGGGTTCAAACTGGAATGGCATGGTGAGCAAAAAAACCATGGATTTAGGCCCAGATCTCTGTACTGCGGTGAATGTATGACATTGTTCTGCATTCTGTCCATCAACTGTTGTTTTTGCATTTGTCACCCCGAGTGGGGCGGGTATGCCCAGACATGGGTTCTGTGCTCTCCATGCCACTGGAATCAAGCTATCCCGGCTGAAGAGGGGGGTGAAACCCCGAAACCGGTCCTAGGATGCTTGTTTCCATGTCCAGGGAGGACCTGGCTTGGTAGTTCGGGCTGGACTGTTCCCATGAGGCACAGGCTCAAGACTGATTTGCATATGGCTGGGTTCAAACTGGAATGGCATGGTGAGCCAAAAAACGATGGATTTAGGCCCAGATCTCTTTACTGGGGTGAATATATGACATTGTTCTGCATACTGTCCATCAACTTTTGTTTTTGCATACACATAAAGGCCACATTTTATATTGTAATAACAAGGAAATGTAAAGCAAAGCTAGAACTTTAAGAAGCACGTCAGCAAAACCTTTCAAACACTTCATTTTTTTTGTTGCAGAGTTTTATATAGCGCGAACTTGACCCGAATCCAATCAGGTATCAGAGCGCTATACATAGCACCAGTTACTTTACATGAGGATACACATTCATTTTTTTGTTAGGCACGGGTAGATTAAGTGATTTGCCCAGAATCACAGGATGTTCAGCGTCATTACCGAGACTCGAACCCAGTTCCCCAGGTCCGAGGTCGACCGCCCTAGCTGTTAGGCCAACTCCTCAAACATACTTTCACAGGGAACTCACCCAAGACTTGGCCTGATCCCACCAATCCCTTCCTGACAATCTGGAAATTAAAACTGAAAGTGCACCTACCGAATTATTAATCTCTTACTACTTATTCTTATCTATTTCTATCCTGATGAGGTCTACCTCTCTCACTCACGGACTGAACAGTAGAATAGAATGGCAGGTACTGTCTTTTGTAGCATATGCGTATCTACACTAGTTGTTCACCTCTTTACTACCTACTCAAGATCAGGGCATACATCTTCACACTACAATCCTTACACTGTCAGCTATGTATATTCCACTCATTAATGTATTTTGCCTTCTCCTGTACTGATGCTGACTGCAACGTGTATGAACAATTGTTACTTACCTGTAAACAGGTGGTTCTCCAGTATTGGTGTCTTTCATAGATTCACATGCTTGAATATTCCCCGTCGTCGGAGTGGGAGTCCCACGGTAAATAATATAGCAATATATACAGTGATAATACATATATATATATATATATACCTATACATACGTAATTATATAAAAACAGAGATATAAGCATGTAATAACCTAAAGAATGTCCCTATATGAAATTTCCATAGAGAAACATGGAAAGAGAAAAAAGACATTCGCAGTCTATCTCTGTCATTATGTTAGTCCAAACTACGGCCAATCAGGCGCCAGCTCCTCTCTAGAACCTTCTCCTCAGAGCTCCTCACCTCAGATTTTCGTAGCACCAAAGTGACTCTTAGAGTATATGAGGAGAAGAGAAAGAGCCTCTGAAGGGAGGAGGGAGGGTCGCATGTGAATCTATGAAAGACACCAATACTGGAGAACCACCTGTTTACAGGTAAGTAACAATTGTTCTTCTCCAGTATTGGGGTGTCTTTCATAGATTCACATGCTTGAATATAGAATAGCTAGCAGTAACAATCATCATTGTTTCCATGATCACACAGCTTCGAAATTGTAATGACAATCAATCTTCTTATGCATATGACAGTACTGAATAACTGTAACAGTATAAATGCATCATTATGTCAATATAAATGGAAACAATATGGAGGCAGGAGGAAGAGGCTCACCTTATTTAAAAAGATTGCGTAGCACTGCCTGTCCTACTGCAGCGTCCTCTTCGCTTAAAGTTGCCAAGCAGTAGTGCTTAGTAAACGTGTGTCTGGTCGACCACGTAGCTGCTCTGCAGATGTGTTGTAAAGGTACTCCAGCAAATAAGGCGGTAGATGATACTGCCCTAGTGGAGTGTGCTCTCACTGAAGACTGTAGGGGTTTGTTTGCTTTTTGGTGGCAGAAAACAATAGCTGCCGAAATCCAGCGTGCAATCGTCGGCTTAGTAACCTGACGTCCTTTATGACAACGTCCATATGCTATAAAAAGTTGATCGGATTTTCGAAACAAAATTGTCCTACTGATGTAGAACTTTAGGCATCGCTTCACGTCCAAAGAGTGCAATCTTTGCTCTGCAGGTGTCTGAGGATTGGCAAAAAAGGTCTTTAATATTACTGGTTCATTAATATGAAAATCAGTAGGCACCTTGGGTAGGAATGATGGATTGGTGCGTAACACTACAGCATGCGGTTTGAACTGCAGGAACGGAGGTTTGATGGTAAAAGCATGAATGTCACTGACACGACGTGAAGACGTTAATGCCAGAAGTAGTGCGACCTTCCAAGTTAGATATTTTAAGTCGGCCTTGTGAATGGGCTCGAACGGAGGTCTCATCAATTGCGCCAACACAACGTTAAGATGCCACAACGGAGGAGGGCGCCGAATTGGCGGGAATTTCCGAAACAAACCTTTAAAAAATTGGCGGATTATTCTTGAGGAACAAAGGGAATTTGATCCATCCTGCCGGAAACGGGAAATTGCTGCTAGGAAAACCCGTAGGGTTGCATGAGACAGTCCAGAATTAGCTAGGTGCAAGAAGAAAGGTAGTAATTGGTGCGCCGTGGAGTGTATCGGGTGGACTCCGTTAGAAGCACACCAGTGGCAGAATCTTTTCCATTTGAACTTGTACGTCTTGATTGTAGAGGGTGCTCTTGCTTGGGCCAAAATATCCCTACAATCCTGCGGGATGTCTAGATGGGCGAACTCATGGTGTTCAGGTTCCAGGCCGATAAGCTCAGTGAGGAGGGATTTGGATGACAAATTCTCCCTTCGCTCATTGTGAGCAGATCTGTCCGATGTTGCAGGAGGATTGGTTGACATTGGGACATCAGGAGCAGTTCTGAGAACCACGCTTGTCGGGGACAGCGTGGGGCTATTAGAATCAGGTGGCAAGGTTGTCTCTTCATCTTCCAAAGGACCCGAGGTATGAGGGGAATTGGAGGAAAGGCGTACGCAAATAGATTGCACCAGTTTATCAAAAGGGCATTCCCCTGCGACTCTTTGTGGGGATGCCAGCTTGCATAATTCCGGCATTTCCGGTTCTCCGGCGTAGCAAAGAGATCCAGTTGCGGACGACCCCATAGTTGGAATATCCTCTCTAGAGTGGGTTGGTGTAATTCCCACTCGTGGGTCGACGAGGAGGACCTGCTCAGGGAATCCGCTAGGACATTGGATACTCCTGGTAGGTGTACTGCTGTAATCATGATTTGATGACTGAGAGACCAGTCCCAAATTCTTTGAGCTAACCTGGACAGATTTGGGGATTTTGTTCCGCCCTGTTTGTTCACATAGTGCATACAGGTTGTGTTGTCTGTCTGTATTAGCACTGATTCTCCTTGGATCAAGGGCAGAAATGACTTTAGAGCGAGATAAATCGCCATCAACTCCAACCTGTTGATGTGCCAAGTTCTTTGATGTGTTGACCATCTCCCTTTTACCGAGAGATCCTCCAAATGTGCACCCCATCCCTCTAATGAGGCGTCTGTCGTGATTGTCCTGTCCGGCGGCACCGACAGAAAAGACGTGCCTTCTGTCAAGTTGGCTGGATTTGTCCACCATGCGAGTGCTGACCTCATTTGATCTGTGACACGTACCATGTCGTGGAAAGAACCCGTTACTTGACGCCACTGAACATCCAGTGCTTCCTGAATAGGACGTGTTCTCAGCCTGCAATGGGGAACTAAGGCAATGGAGGATGACGCCATCCCCAGAAACGATTTTAACAATCTCACAGAAACTGACTCTTTTGACCTGATCAAAGCCACCAGCCGTAGAATCTTTTGCAGACGCTCTTGGGAGAGAAACGCTTTTGCTGATACCGTTTCCAGAGTTGCTCCCAGAAAATCCCTTTGTTGAGCAGGATAAGGTTGGGATTTCGCTGCATTTATGGACAGACCTAATGAGCGAAACACGTTCTGGCATAGAAGTATGTGTTGTTTTAGGTGAGTGCTTGACTGAGATTTCAGGAGAAAATCGTCCAGATATGGAAAAATTTGCACTCCCTGAAGTCGCAGAAACGCTATCACTGGAGCTAGTACCTTCGTGAACACACGAGGGGCCGAGCGCAGACCAAACGGCAACACTTTGAATTGGTAATCATGTTGACCCACTCGAAAGCGCAGGAACTTCCGATGCCTTTGTAATATAGGAATATGAAAATAGGCATCCTGGAGATCTATTGTTGCCATGAAATCTTCCTGCGAGAGTAGACGCAAGATGTCTACTAGCGTCATCATACGAAAGGATTGGCTCTTTAGGTATTTGTTTAGTGCCCTTAGATCGAGGATGGGCCTCCACTCTCCGTTATTCTTTGTGATCAGAAAGAATCGGGAATAAAAACCCTTTCCCCTTTGAGATACTGGCACCAATTCTACAGCTCCCTTCTGCTTTAGAAGTCGAACTTGATGTAAAAGTTCTTTCATGTGAGCAGGTGGTGGTCCGGAGGGTGGTGTGGAAGGAGGGAATTTGGTGAATTCTAAGGTGTGTCCTTTTTTCACAATGTCCAAAACCCAACGGTCCCTTGTGACGGAGGACCATTGAGAAAAGAACAGAGAGATTCGACCTCCAACCCTGCATGTCCGGAAAGAGTCACTGTCTTTTAGATGCGTTTCCTCTGTATGAGGATTTCCCTCTATACGACTTGGAGGCCTGCTGTCGTGAAGATTGCTGTTGCTGGCCATTCGAATATCGGTTGGATCCTTGATTATAGGGTCTGTATTGATTACTACCCCTTCGAAAATTGGAGGAGGTGCCACGTCCGCGTGCACCACGAAAATTTTGCCTTTGAAATTGTAGGTTTCCTAAGGATCTAGCTTTCTCAGTATCCTTCTTTATGGACTGGAGTGCCTCATCAACGTGACTTCCAAATAACGCCTCGCCGTCATAAGCCATGTTAAGGATCATGGACTGTACCTCCTGACGAAAGGATGTTGATCTTAACCATCCTTGCCTGCGCAGAACAGCCGCTCCGGCAAGCTGACGGAACCCCGTGCAGGCGATATCTACTGCACAATCAATTATCTCCGCCGATGCTGCTTCTCCCTCTTGAAGCAACTTCATTGCTTCTGCCTTAGATGGCTCCGGCAACTCTTGCAGCACATCTGAAATATCAGCCCACACTTGTCGGTCATAGCGACCCAATATGGCCAAGGCATTAGCTGCTCTAACCACAGTAGAGGCCATTGAAGAGAATTTACGCCCTATGGCATCCATTCGACGTCCGTCACGATCCGGTGGTGCGGTGACAGTCGACGCCGGATTTTTCGCCTTACGTTGCGCTGCCTGCGTAACGACTGACTCAGGTTTAGCCTGTCCCGTGAGGCATGCTGGGGATCCTATTGGTGCCTTATATTTCTTCTCTAATCGAGGCACCTGTGACGGCAAGGTATTCGGTGTTTGCATCAACTTCTTGCCTTCTTCCCAAATAAATTCCACAATAGGAATAGCATGAGTCTGTTTAAAAGGTTGACTTTTGAAATCATAAAGGAAACAATCTTCCTCTCTGCGCTCCGTTGTCAGTTTAAAACGTTGCGCCGCCCTCTCCATTAGTTGGTGAAAGTTCGCTATGTCCACTGGAGGTGAATCCCCTGTTACTATCTGAGAGGGGGATGGTGTTTGTGCTTGGTAATTGTCCCACTCCGCCATATCATCGTCATCGTTATCCACATCCCCATTATCATCTGGGATTTCACCCTCTTCTGTTTCTTGAGGGACTTCCTGCGGAGGCTCATAGTGAGGCAACACTCTCTCTGGGACCTGTCTTGGTGGTGCAGAGGGTAGCAGAGGTAAAGGATTTACAATTGGTATCGGTGGTATAGTTGTTGGAACCACAGGAGTTGACGGGACCTCAGAACGTTGTGGAGATAGAGGAAAGCGTTGATTATAGTCGTCCAACATGCGTTGGAGATTAGTTATGAGCGACAATGGAAGAGTCGCCGTTGCATGTTTCGCAGGCATCTGCTGTATGTAAACTGGATCTTCATCCTCACTGCTGTCATCCTGGCATTTAATTATCAAATCGGATGGGCTTTGCGCCGTTCCAAAGGACTCCGGTAAACCCTCGGACTCCTGATCAGAATCCATAGCAAATAAAGGTGAAGGAGGCTGCGCATCCCCTACAGGAATAATCTCTTCCTGCCTATCGAGGCTAGCATTAGTTGGTAATGGTGTCAAAGGAACCCCAGTGAATGATGAAAGCGACGCTGAAGTTGCGTGAGGTAGCTGTTCCCTCCTTGACCTTTGGGCAGACGATATCCTGTTCACCTTTATCTTTATGAAAGAACCTGCCGTCGACTGCTGCATGGTATGCACTGTGGACGTCTTCGGAGAAGGCCTCGTCGACGGAGCTGTCGATAATGGAACGATGGTCGACGGAATAGTCGTCGGCGGAATCTGTGCCAACGAAATCGACGGAGCCGCCGTCGACGGAGCCGTCGCCGACGAGGCTTTAGTCGACGAAGCCGCCGTCGACGAAGCCACCGTCGACGATCCCGCCAACGGGATCTTCTTCTTCTTCGTCGACGGAGTGGACGCCGACGAGATCGACGACGTCTTCGTCGACGACACGGGTAGCGTCGACGGTACCTTTAACTTCTTCGTCGACGACGATGTAATGGGCAAAATAGAAGTCACCGCCCTTGTAGTACTGATGGTCACCGTCGACGAGGATAACGTCGACAGAACACTCGTCGACGACGAAGCAGCTGATGTCGTCGTCAGAGTCACCGTCGACGAGCCTGATACAGCAGATCTCGTCGTCGGCAGCATCGTCGATGAGGCGGACAGTCTTTTTCCTGAGGACTGGGAAGTAGACGCCTCTACAGCCTGAGAACAATGTCCTGAAGGCGACAAAACAGTAGGTGAGACAGCAGAAGTGGCAGCTGTCAGAGTCAAAGACAGTTTCTTTTTCTTGAGGAAAGGAGATGGTAACTCCTGCACACTACTGCGCTTAGAGGCTGTCTGAGAACGGCCAGAAAGAAGATTTTCCATATCAGACACTGGGTCATCTTTATCCTTCAGTCTCTGTAGCCATATTAAGAGACGGCCTTCTCTGTCCTTTAAAGTCTTTGTAGAAAAGGTTCTACAAAATTTACATTTTGCCACTTCATGATCTGGGTACAAACAGTAAATACACTTACTGTGTGGGTCCTCAGAAAATAAACGCAGCTTTCCACACGAAGAACGTGGTCTAAACAAACATTTCTTACTTGAAGACATTCTGACTGACAAAAACTGAGCAGAGCTCAGGGAGACTCCCTGTCACACGACGTGCGGTAGAAAATCTGAGGTGAGGAGCTCTGAGGAGAAGGTTCTAGAGAGGAGCTGGCGCCTGATTGGCCGTAGTTTGGACTAACATAATGACAGAGATAGACTGCGAATGTCTTTTTTCTCTTTCCATGTTTCTCTATGGAAATTTCATATAGGGACATTCTTTAGGTTATTACATGCTTATATCTCTGTTTTTATATAATTACGTATGTATAGGTATATATATTACCTACTGGCGGTCGCCAGTAGGTAGTTATAGTTAGGACCACGTTTCCATAGGAAATCCGCAACATTCTATTTTGAATAACTTTGGCGCCGGTCGACGAATCCTCGCGTATTTTTCAAAATAGGTGGGGCGCTACGCTCCGCTCCTTCCCTGAAAGTCTCGGGCGGATTCGTCAAGCGGGGGCTGAGATAAAAGGGGGGTCCCAAAACACGTTTTTCCCATGCATTTTTCCATAGGACCTTTAGACAGGGCTACAGCCCGAACGGCTGAACAGAATTACTAGAAATTTGGCAGAGAGGTAGTCCTCAGGTCAAGGAAGTGCCTTTTGTAGGTTTGGTGTAAATCTGTTCAGTAGATTCTGAGAAAATAGCCTTTAAATCAATATATATATCTGAGCCAGCTTACGGTGCGCTTACGGTACGCTTACCGTACGCGTACGGTGGCGTGCGCGAGCGCGATTCTGATTGGCTCTTAGATCTTAGTAAACATTCGAATCGGTCGAAACCAGGAAGCGGCGGCCGCCATTTCGTGTGTCTCACTCAGAAAAAAAAGAGTGATAACAAGAAAAGGGGGCAAGGAGGAGAGTTACAGACCCCCTAACATTTGTAAGGGGGTCAAAGAAGGACAGAAAAGTACAAAGAAAACATTTATTGATTTTAAAAAAAATCACGGGGTACGCGTACGGTAAGCGTACGGTAAAAAAAAAAGAAAAAAAAAGAAATGAAAATCAGATTTAAGTGTTTAGATATTAGGGGGCTCTAAAAAGAGCCATTGTGTTTATGAAGTGATTTTTTTGTGGTACCTACAAGTAAGTACCGATGCAGAGTCTAAGGTTCAAGAGGAAGACTCTGTTCCCTTCATCATTGAAGTGCACACCATCTCCTCTATAAATGTCTTGCATGTCATAACGCAAGTTGTTGTGGTAAATGGAACCCATACCATAGTCACGGAGGAAAGCAGAAACAGATTTGTTGACGTGCTTTCTTGCTTTGTCAATCTGCGGACAGAAATGATTGGACCAGTTCCATTTTTGCCTTTGGCATATGTTAGAAAACACAAAGGCAGTTTTAGGGAAAAGTGAAAACAGTTGTGCAAAGGTGTGCTTCATAAGCATTTCCAGACCTACCCCAGTCAAAGTGCCTAGGTCATTGCCACCACAGTGCACTATTATGAGGTCAGGGTGTTGGATGTGCATGAAGGATTTCACCAATGGCATCAATTGGTGCCACTTTAACCCTCTCTGACCAATCCATTTAATGTCTACATTTGGCAAAGCAAGGTCTCTCACCATACCTGTTTTCTCTGCAAACTTTTCACTCCAGAAGACATAGCTGTGCCCTACAATCCACACTGTGAACATCTTCAAAGGAGAACTGGATGCACTCAGGAGGTGTAATTCAGTAGAATGGCAATATGAAAAGAAAGACAGTTTGGAAATGGAGGCATACATATTTTTTTCATAAAAAAAAGAACTGATTGGCTGTTTCATACCATTCTAGAATAAAAACTAGGCTGTATGTGTAAATTAATAGAAGCATGTTTTGTATTGGTACAGAAAAATGTGTTACCAAAGAACAGTACTATGGATTTGCTGTTAGGTTTGAAAAGTCAAGCACTCTTGCTCTGTGGAATTGAAACATTGTTTGGCGAACTTCTGACCTGACTCCACACAGCAGTGTTCCATGAGCTGTTGCTATGGTAGCAGGCAGAAGTCAAGTTGGGGGAAGGGTACTAGGCAGAAGTCAAGTTGGGGGAAGGGTACTTTTGGAAAAGGGTTGGTTTTCAACCAATAGAAATGTGTGATTACAATTAAAAAAAAGGGGCAAGCACTGAGATTTGAAACTAACATGTATATGTGTGGAAAAAGAGAGGGAAAGTTTGCCATTATCTGGTTCTGCTGAGAGGAGAGAGGTGTAAAGAACTGAGATCCTGGCTCTGATAATCTGCTGTTTGAGTGCCACATTTCTTTCACAACTAACTAATTTTAAAGGTGAGTTTAGAGTTTGAGAGGGGATGTATATGGTAAATTAAGAAATGAATAATAGAAATGCAATTCTTTTTGTTGAAGTTGTGTTTATTATTTTCTGTTTTGGGAGGAATTTAAATGTGAGGAACAAGTAAAATAATATGGACTATGTTTTCACAATAAATTAAGGTGTACTGGTATAATAAAAGAATAGTTTAAGGGTTTGAGGTTGGACTCAGTAATGCAAATACATTCAGCATCACTAAGGCTGGTTGCCCTTGCTGGAGTGTAGGCAGACACCCAGGTTACAAATGATGCTGGTCTGAAAAAGCAGTTTGGACATGTGCTTTTTAAAAAATCTGAAAAGTGGATTCATAATGTGTCAGTCTGTAAAAGTGTTTATTTTATCACTTGCCAAAAAAAAGAGCAGTAAGTGTGCTTTCAAATTGGCAAAGAAATTTCGTTTTGTGACTAATGTGAAAACATGACTCTGTGTGCAAATAGGAATTACAGGCAGAGATTTATTGCGTATTGCTCTGGTGATTTCACAGTTGCATTAGATGGAAAGGGGGAGCCATTTTTTGGTGCAGAAGCAGACTCTTAGCACACAGGTAGCTGCTTACCATGTGGAATCATGCACAGTATTCACAAGCGAGTGGGGTTTGAGGTTTCAGTCAGTAATGCAAATACATTCAGCATCACTAAGGCTGGTTGCCCTTGCTGGAGTGTAGGCAGACACCCAGGTTACAAATGATGCTGGTCTGAAAAAGCAGTTTGGACATGTGCTTTTTAAAAAATCTGAAAAGTGGATTCATAATGTGTCAGTCTGTAAAAGTGTTTATTACTTGCCAAAAAAAAGAGCAGTAAGTGTGCTTTCAAATTGGCAAAGAAATTTCGTTTTGTGACTAATGTGAAAACATGACTCTGTGTGCAAATAGGAATTACAGGCAGAGATTTATTGCGTATTGCTCTGGTGATTTCACAGTTGCATTAGATGGAAAGGGGGAGCCATTTTCTGGTGCAGAAGCAGACTCTTAGCACACAGGTAGCTGCTTACCATGTGGAATCATGCACAGTATTCACAAGCGAGTGGGGTTTGAGGTTTCAGTCAGTAATGCAAATACATTCAGCATCACTAAGGCTGGTTGCCCTTGCTGGAGTGTAGGCAGACACCCAGGTTACAAATGATGCTGGTCTGAAAAAGCAGTTTGGACATGTGCTTTTTAAAAAATCTGAAAAGTGGATTCATAATGTGTCAGTCTGTAAAAGTGTTTATTACTTGCCAAAAAAAAGAGCAGTAAGTGTGCTTTCAAATTGGCAATGATATTTCGTTTTGTGACTAATGTGAAAACATGACTCTGTGTGCAAATAGGAATTACAGGCAGAGATTTATTGCGTATTGCTCTGGTGATTTCACAGTTGCATTAGAAGGAAAGGGGGAGCCTTTTTTTGGTGCAGAAGCTGACTCTTAGCACACAGCCAGCTACTTACCATGTGGAATCATGCACAGTATTCACAAGCGAGTGGGGTTTGAGGTTTCAGTCAGTAATGCAAATACATTCAGCATCACTAAGGCTGGTTGCCCTTGCTGGAGTGTAGGCAGACACCCAGGTTACAAATGGTGCTGGTCTGTAAAAGCAGTTTGGACATGTGCTTTTTAAAAAATCTGAAAAGTGGATTCATAATGTGTCAGTCTGTAAAAGTGTTTATCACTTGCCAAAAAAAAGAGCAGTAAGTGTGCTTTCAAATTGGCAAAGAAATTTCGTTTTGTGACTAATTATTGGATTACCATTGGAAATTAAACAAAAAAAGAATTTTAAAATTACTATTTGGCCTAAAGGAAATGGAACCAGATGTATTGTGGAGTTATTTGACATATATTATTGTGATTATACTTCTGAAACAAAAATATCAGACGGTATTTTAAAGAAATAAGTATTGATATTAGATGATATTTTTTTAGAATATTATGCATTTCTTTAAAGTTATGTTTATGGAAAAAGAGATTGTGGGCTTTTTTAAAAACAATCTTTGAGATTGTTATTTTTTTTTTGCCTGCTGTTAAATGATGAATGCAATTGCTTTCACAATTTATAGTGAAATGCAATATTTTCTGAAAACAGCAAAAAAAAGGCAAAAATATTTTTTGAAAAATATGTAAATATGTGTACTGTATTATTAAATGTTTTATTAAATATTGATACTTTTTTCTTTTTTTTCAGATTGAGATAGAAAATGTTCGAAAACTAGAACCATTTTAAAAGCAATTAAAAATAAATTAAATGAATAAATCTTTTTTTGAGTGGGTATGGTAAGTCAATAATGTCATGGTCCCTTTTTTCCACTTCTCTACAATCACATTTGCAGTTTTTAATTGTAGTCTCTCAAGGACCTTGTAATGTGATAATTGATTTTTAGTGTTTTTAAAAAAAAAAAAAAAAATTACGCCTACCGTACGTGTACGGTAAAAAAAAAAAAAAAAAGTTTTAAAAAAAATATATAAAAAATAGATGAAAGGTAAGGTTGGCTCTTAAAAGAGCCGTTGTGTTCATGCAGGGACAGAGGAAAGAAAGATTGGGAATATTAGACGGTACGACAAGTGTGCTGATCTATTTTACTGTTCACTAGGGAAACACTGGTCTCCCTATAAGTAATTAGATCGTGACAAGTGGTGCACCGTACTTCAACCCTCGCAAACCGAGGGTTAATTTCCAGAGGACCAGAAAAAGGAGATGCTCCCCCCACAGATGAAGGGCTCACCTGACCTGCAGAAGAAGGACTCAGCCCTGCAGATGATGGTCCAGGCTGAGCTGCTGTGGATGTGCTTGGTTGATTTACTGAAGGGTTACCTTCAGTAAGTCGAGCATGTGTCCTTCTGTGTACATCCTTAAGGTGTCTCATCATGGTGTGATTCCCAAAGGAATACTTCCTGTCAGGATTACCTCTTGAAAGTACACGCTTACACAGCTTGCAAGTCACTAAGGGTGCATTTACCTTTTGCTGGCCTTCTGGAAAAGTAAAATAATCCCATGCGTAAGAGGTCTTTTGTTTCCTCGCTCTCTGCCTCAAGGTAGTGCTGCTAGCCTCACTCTCAGAAGAGCTCTGCTGTTCTGCCATCGTATCACAAAGACAACCCAGCTCCTTCTCCTAAGGGATCACAAGCAGAAATGAGGGGAATGGGTGTGGTGTAGGAGAGTTCTAGAACTGAAAGTAGTTTCAACCAATCAAAAGTTGTGTTTCATGATCACATGACCTACCGTACGCTTACGGTACGCTTACGGCAAAAGTACGCATGCGCGTAAAAAAGACACGCGCTTGCGCGCATGCGCATAACAGTCACTCCCCGACACTTCCGCGTAACGTGCGCGTGTTGCGTACACGCGTACGCGCCCCACGCGGAGTACGCGCGGCTACGCAAATTGCGTAACTATACGCAAACAGCGTAGATAAATTACGGACATTGCGTAAACCGTACGCTTACCGTAAGCTTACGGTACGCGTACTAAAAAAAAAATAAAAAAAAAAGGAAAAAATGTATTGCTAATAAATTTTACCTGTTTATTTTATAAAATATGTTAAAAAAAACATATTGTAGAATTTTAAAAATTTAACCATAGTCTTTAAAAAACGATAGAAAATTAAAATAAAAATATGTAAAAAAAAAAAGAAGAAAAAAAAAAATTAGCATTTAAAAAACCTTGCAAATTCACTGAAAAAACCATGGGTTTCACACACGTTATAGTTAGGAATTAGCATTTAAAAAACCTTTGAAATTCACTGAAAAAACCATGGGTTTCACACACGTTATAGTTAGGAATTAGCATTTAAAAAACCTTAGAAATTCAATGAAAAAACCAAAGGTTTCACACATGTTATAGTTAGCTGGACATTTCACTCGTAAAAAACCAATGAAATTCCCCCGTTATAGTTAGTTCAGCTAACTATAACTCGCGCGCCCGCAATGCACTACTGATGACGTCACATATTACATCACTCATGACATGGTCAGTGACATCACTCATGACATCACTGATGACATCTCAAATGACATCACTGATGACATTATCCTTGTGACAGAGTGGTAGACCTCCTCTCACCCTAATATAACCTTTGATACAAACATTCAAAAATAGAGACTAAAATTTTCAAAACAATGGACATTCCAATAACAGTTACAACAACCTATTCAGTAACTCTAAGATCCACATACACATCCACTCATCCACCAACAATCCTATACAGTCACTCATACATGTACTCACACATCATATGTACTCATACACCTAAACATCCTGTAACACAATCCCACTCATCCATAGAGTTACTCACACACATAGTCACTCATGCTAATAAAGAATCAAACATCCATTTACTTGCATATACAGTTATACACACACCAACACACTTACTTTTACAGAAACTTACACATACTTAGTCTTTTTAACAATCACTTATAGAAACACATACTTATTCATACAGGAACTCTTCCAATCTCTCACTCTCACATATACTCACTTATAAACACCAATAGTCACATATACTAGTTTAAAACATATGTAGTTACTTATGAAGACACTATTGAGACAGTCATTCACTCACTAACACACCCATGCACACACTCATCCACCCATACAGTCCTGCACACATGCTGTCTTCAACACATACAAACAGTGAGTCACTCATTCATGCATCTATGCACTACGTAATACCCCCCACCGCACCATGAAGACACTCAGACACTCATACTGATACTCAAAAAACCAACTATTAACCTATATAGACACTCATGTAGCTACTCACCAACACATGCAGCCACTTATATACAAAGTGAGAGACTGATACAGGTATTTACACATTTAAACATTACTCACTAAGCCATGTATTCAAAAAGATACACTTAATCAGTCAGTTGTACAATCAATTTTTCAGAAACAAATCATCAATTTAGACACTTATATACTCATTTATTCTTCCATCGACCTTGAGATATACATATATAAAACATATTTAATTTTCAGAAAAACACACATTCACTGGATGATGTCATCAGTGATATCATTTGAGATGTCATCAGTGATGTCATGAGTGATGTCACTGACCATGTCATGAGTGATGTAATATGTGACGTCATCAGTAGTGCATTGCGGGCGCGCGAGTTATAGTTAGCTGAACTAACTATAACGGGGGAATTTCATTGGTTTTTTACGAGTGAAATGTCCAGCTAACTATAACATGTGTGAAACCTTTGGTTTTTTCATTGAATATATATATATATATTATCACTGTATATATTGCTATATTATTTACCGTGGGACTCCCACTCCGACGACGGGGAATATTCAAGCATGTGAATCTATGAAAGACACCCCAATACTGGAGAAATCCTGCTTGCCTTACCTTTTTACTGCTTATGACATAAAGGGCACAGCCACCACCCTGCTGGATTAATAGTAATGTATCTTTTTGTACAGATCACTGTCACCCTGAGGGGTCTATCAGAACTATATTAAAAAAAGATCAAATTAAAATACCTATGCATAATGTAAACACAGACAACAGTGGAGTGCGACATTTGAACCTCAAAGAGCCTGTACAGATAAAAGTCACCAACATACTGCCCAATCTCGCCATATTGTCAATTTTTATTGGATTCTGTACTTCTCCATGTATTTATATTTTGCCAACAGTTTGAGGGTCCCTAATTGCCAAGCTCCTGAGAGTGCTGACTCAACATTCATCTCTCTTTCCTGGATCTAG
The DNA here is from genome assembly GCF_964204655.1 of Triturus cristatus. Taxonomy (NCBI): domain Eukaryota; kingdom Metazoa; phylum Chordata; class Amphibia; order Caudata; family Salamandridae; genus Triturus; species Triturus cristatus. The sequence goes on along the minus strand of NC_140591.1, from coordinate 344,273,027 downwards.
AAGAGGCAGCCCCAATAATCCCCCCTCAACTTAATCCCTGGCCAGTGGAAAGATACTTTGTGGTTTTGGAAGTCGCTAGTGACATCCAGGGAGCTGCTTATTGACTTTAGTCCAGAGGCTCAGGCCAAACAGGGCCCTTTCTTAAAATAACTATAATGCTTGCAAACAGTACCTACAGTCATTACTAGCATAATCCTTCATGAACATCAACATGGTAAATTATGGTAAATGGCTGGTGCGTTTCTCATTATGGCAACTCTTATCCATTTGTGAACATTTACCTCAATACAGCAGTAACACTGGGAGAATGAGGGTGATTTATGCCCACATAGAACAGCCCCATCCTCCATGTCTTGCTGTTCTTCCTTGGTGCAGAAGCCTTTCTGCAGGGACTCCACATAGGTTTCACTAGAGATGCCCTCTCACCAATCTTCTCTGAGAACAGAAATACAGTACCAGCATGACTGACTGGACATTTGAACTGGAATAATTAAATGGACACTGATTGCCAGTGGACCTCTGCCCAAATGCCTGACTTCAGAAGTATATGATGGAGTTAGCCTGCACCTCTCTGGTCATCTCTTGAACTGACATGCATACACCCTTGTTTCCTTTGGTGCATCCTAAGTGTGGAGGCAATGAGCAACCCACGTCCTAACCTAGCATGAAGCCTAAAGCCCTGCTGAAGATGTGCTGTCCTGCTGCTGCTGACTTTTTCCTGCATGAAAGTCCTCTGACGCTCCATGGAGTCCTGAGATACTGACAAATGACTGAAGCCTACTCCACACCTCACCACGAGATGGAGGGCCATCTGCTGAAAAATTAACCTCAGTGACAACTGAAGTATGAGGACATCGGTCAAGCCCCTTGAATCCCTGACTGGATACACATGCAAGCTACCTGAGAGAGTGACTTGGCTGTATTGCTCCCCAACTGTCCTCAGCTCTTCCGGTTTTAATGCTTTTTACAAAGCAATAAAACAGTGGATTAAAGGCAAAGGGGAGTAAGTGCTGACTTTGAGGAAGAAAATAGGAGCCAACCAGGGATATTCAATGATCCATGCTCGCTGGGCCACCCAAAGCTCCTTAGAGCTGATTACTTTCCCTCTTGACACATTCCCAGTCTCCCAAGTGTGCTCACAACCGACTTATAGTGGAGTGGGAAAAAGTCTCCTTATTCATTCCTCCATTTCCAGTCTTTTGCAGTACTTCAAGTCATCTGTGCACTGACATGCATTTCGAACACAGAAAACTACAATATATGCTCTTTTGTAGGCACTTCAGCACTTTGCACACAACTGCAAATCCAGAAAACGTACATGAATGGGTAGGAAGCTAGTTCATGGCAGGCACATTGCACCCCATACTGCCCCAGTCCAACAAACACATTACCCCCAACCATATCACATGACCCTTTTCCATTATCTGCCTTTGACTCCCACATACTGCCTTGCCACTTTCATTGATCCTTGCACTCACCTAATCATTAAGCTGTCCATCCATTCATTAATTCGCCCAGTCATCCATGTATTCATTCACTCACTCACCCATTCATCCATCCATGCATATATTCACCCTACTAATGATTCAATCATGCATTGACCCACCAACCTATCCACACAACTTTAAATTCGCCAATGAATGAAGCAGTTTCACTTGTAAAGACAAGCCAGACCTATTGACTTTGATATATTTTGTAGCTTTGTAGTACTACTGACTAGAAATAGTTCCATCACAATCACATCTCATAAGAGCCCCCCTCAGTATCTGAACCAACTCGTTGTGAGTAATCAAGTCCGCTATGCACAAACAAAGGCTGGGTACAGCAGGGGTTGGCTGCAAGGCCTGGGCTATGGTCAGAGACTGCATCCAACTCGCCATGGGCAGCCGTGGGTAACCACTGTCTGTCAGCTGCACACAGCCTTTGATAATATGCACCAGGTGTTGGCTGCAGGGCTTTGCCATCTGCCAGGTCCGGCACCCGACCCACCAGAGGCGGTCATCCCCTGCTGCACACATCCAAAGCCTATGTGTAGCAGGTGGTGTCAGATTTGAAAATCTAGCACAGGATTCAGGAATCCCACAATAAAATCATTTTTTTAAATATCAATTGTATTGCTAGGGTCACCCTTTGGAGGTTCTCCACATGGACATGCAATTCAACTTAGGCTCACCGTGCCCCCTTAAGCCCTTTTTGTTAAATTTCCAACAGGGTACTCAATGCTTCATGTTGGGCAATGAACGCATTAACATAACATTTTCTATGTTGATCAGCCAATCACAGTGCCACAGATTTGCGAATGCACAGTTGGATTCACAAATTCTGTAATGGACAACTGGGGAAAAAGCTTGCTAGTCCACAAGTGTGCCTTTATATTTTGAATTCAATTCACAAATACTCTGTGGAATTGTGAAGCCGTGGAGGATCGGCAAAGTAATGGTAAAAATATCTCAACATTTGTAAAGGTTAATTTCTCAAAAACGAATTAATAGATTTATGCCAAACCAAGCAAAGGCATTTCCCCGAGCAGAGTCCTAGTTCCCTACCAGCATTGGTGTAATTCCATTCAGCCATTTTTTCTATATCAAGAAGCAAAGAATCTTCTGGGAAAAAAAATGGAAACATTACTTTTGGGACTGCGCTTTTTTGGCCCCATTTGACGGATTAGCACAAAACCCGCCTAGATGAACCTGAAGTGAATGAACATTTTATGGGAACATTTAGTGGATATTCGGAGAACAGCCTCAAAGGTATTTAGAAAACCAAAAAAATGCTTCTTTTGGTCGAAATTCTAACCAGTGTGTAAAATATACGTATATTAAACAGTGGCAGTCGTCACTGTGTATTTATAGTTAGGACAGGCTTTCCATAGGAAGTTGATTTTTGGTTAGCTTATAACTTTGGCAGTATTTGACGATTCTTCACAAACCTTTCCCAGAAAAAAGGTTCATCCACCCCAGCCCCTTCCTGGAAAGTTTTAGGGTGATCTGTCTATTGGGAACTGAGAAAAAGGGGGTGGGTGGGCGTCCCATAATATAATTTCCCCATGCAATTTCCATAAACTAATTAGACAATGATTAGTGCTACTGTTTTATTTTTTTTAATTTTTTTTAACATTTTCATCTAAATTCATCCATATTCATTTTTTGGCCATATTATTGGTATTTATCCATATTTATTTTGTGCTTTGAGAATAAATTAAGCAGTAAAATGGTATGTTTCAATGTTTATTTAACTGATAACGATGCACTCAAACTTTAATGCATGTTGCATTTTAGAGAATTAAGCAGCCAAATTTTACAAAACACTAAACCCATAAGTAAATGTTAGCATTATGTACAAATATATGTCAATATGTGGTTGTATTTATGAAAATCTCATCCTAATTTTAAACTCCATGCTGTCTATCTGCTCAGCTGTTGGCCTGGAATTCCTAATGGCTAGCATGGAAAGTCACTTACAAGAAGAACAAATGTTTATATTGTTCTCCTTTTAAAAATAAATACAGAAAGTACACGGATTAGGGCCGATTACGATGCCGGTCGGATCGCAACGACAGCCTGTCAGTTGCGATCTGACCGACGTCTTTACATGCATTATGATGTGTGACGATTGGAGGCAGGGGGTGGAAAGTAATCCCTTACAATGGGGCCTTGCCTGCTCAGGCACCGCCGTAGGGATTACGATGCCCGTTTCAGGCAGCCTTTCAATGTCGGTCCTACCGCCATTGAAAGGCTGTCAGAAACGGACTTTGGGGGCCCCTACCAGAGCCCCGTCCCTCCACGGCTTCTGCCAAGAGGTCTCGGGGCACCTGTAGTGCCCCTCCAAACATCGATACCCCACGTGCCAGGCACCACATGGTGCCTCGCTCATGGTGCATGGATGTTTGTAAACATCCATTTTCCAAATGCGGGTTGTGCAGCAGCCCTTTTCTGCCTGCTGCACAACCCGCAATGGGAAAATGAATGTTTACGATCACCTCATGGGCGGTCACATCCAAATTCGTCAGATGGAACCGCCGCCTACTAGTCGGTCAGTTTCCATTCTGACATGATGCCAGTTGGACGCTCGACCAACCGGCATCGTAATGAGGGCCATTGTATTCTGTCTGTATTTATGTGTAAAAACTGTATACTGGTGACTTCACAATGATACACAAAAAACAGGTGAACAGATTTACACCAAATTTGGCAGAAAGCTAGATCTTTGCTCAGAAAGCGTGTTTTTTGTGAATTGACGTAAATCTGTTCAGTACTTGTTGAGAAATTAAGGCTAAAGAAATTGAGATATATTGAAAGTTGGTCCCTCGGGAGACCTTCGAGACCGGAAATTTAAATAATAAAGCAACTCAACTAGCCGAGCAAGCTTTCTCCTATCTGTAATTTTACAACCATGGAGCCTAGATGTGTCCTGCAGGAGCGAGCTCTCTGATTCTCTGGTCATAATAGCAAAAGAAATGTTGGGGTCCCCATTGCAGAACACAGTGACTCGGTCCTGAGTCCTGAAATGTTTTACAAATATCATATAAAGGAGCAGGGTAGGGATGCACTGACTGTGACACTGACTGGCCCTTGTGAGGTGGTACCAGAGGTAACCACTCAGGCCTAAATTATAAAATAAATACATTTTTGGGGTCACCTCAATCCTGTGTGACTCCCACAGGAGTTTCTCCGGAGCCACTTGGGATGTGTGGGACTGGGAAAATGAATTAAAAACAAATGTTTGGTGGGTGTCCGGGGAGAGGGATTGCCTACCTGCAGGAGGATGTTAAAATGGCCTGGCCACATGTGAAGTGCAGCGCCCAAACCCACACTGCGCACAACCCCACACTGCGCACCACTTAAAAGACCATGTGCGGTGAAGGGTTGTCCGCCTGTTGGATATTGGGCACAGGGCCTGGCTGCAGGCCATTTACGACTGGGGGTTGGGTATGGTAATAAGATCTTACTTTACGTTAAAAAACTTGCTAGAAATTCACTGAAAAAACTAAAGGTTGAAGGGGACTATATAGCTAGGTATGGTGGTGATATCCTACTTTACATTAAAAAAAACTCAGATACGCACTTAAATAAACAAAGGTTGAGTTGACGTTATATTAAGGTGAAATTGTTAGTCAGAATGTAGCATTTTAAACTAAAAAAAGCACTGAAATTCACCAGTTATAGTTTACTGAGCAAACTAGAAGAACTTGTGCCCCACAAAATTAGAAAAAGATCTGCCATTCTGAGTAAAAAAAGTACTTCCAACAGCAGCAGCAGCCTGTCAGTTGATTCCCCAGTGTTCTACTCCAGCTTTACCACAGCGAACAAATGAACAACTAGAGGGCTAACATTATGTATTTATGAGAAAAGTGTGTCACACCTGAACACCACCTTGAAGGAACCAAAAGTTGTAAAACTGAAAGCATTTTACTACAGAGGATAATACAGTGAATTAGCAAAATGAGGGGTTTCTTTTTGTCATAGAAATTGTGATGAGATGTGCGACACGTCAGGATACACAACGTTTTGCTCACCGGCATTACTCACGACACCAGACCAGATTGGGGTTCTGGATTTTGACTCTGAGGCCTAACTACTTACCTACAGAACGTGTGGGTTGGAATTATCACCACACTAAAAAAAGAACTTTACACAGAACGCAGGAGCCTTGAAAAAGTAGCGGGATAATCCCCTTGCTGGCGACGAAACACGTGTTGGCTTATTACCTGTATGGCTTGTTACTTGTATTAGAATACGGAAATCCAAGGAGCCAAAAAGAAGAATAAAGGACTATAGAAAATACATTTCAAGATTTCCTGTACTTTAATGACATACGATTGCTACAGCTGTCATCCAGTTATATGCAATGTGTGCTGGGGTCATTGTTTTTTTTTTTTGTTTGTATTGAAAATGTGGCTTTTGTTGCATTAACTTGGGAAGGCTAGTGGTTCTCCCCACCTTTCAGCACCATTATAACACTCAGTATTTCAAATCTAGATAGGGCGTGAATTCCCCCTTTGAGCGCCATCATCCCTAAATAGCATACCACTGTCCAATAGTAAGTATCCACCTTGGAGAAATACAGAGATAAAATACATAAAACTTCAAATTAGAAAGCTGCAATATGCCTGACTCAAAACAAAAAACAAACAAGACAAACTTCACCTACAGCAAATTAACAGATTATATAAATCAGCCATCAAAAAAGCAAAGAAAAGGTACTATTTAGACAGAATTCAAAATGCTAAATAAGCAAATAAAGAATTCTATAAATTACTCAATGAATTTCGTAAACCAAATTTCCTAGAAGGAACTCATCCCGTTACTCAAGATTTCACAGACAAACTGGCAAATCATTACACGGACAATGCAGACACGTTGGACTCATACTTAAAATAGAGACAAACCACCAGCGCTGTCCCTTTTACAGAACATAAATCCAAGAATACTCTAACTCAGCCTCTCCATTTATTTATTTATTTATTTATTTAAAAACTTTTCAAAAACCATTTTTGACTTAAAGGAGTTGTACAGGACAAACCGCCCACAAGCCTCGTAGCAATGAGAGGGCTCAGCCATGCAGTTGGGCAGTCCCAGTATCTCTTACACGGCCATTTAGCCGACATCCCGAAGGACCGGCGGCGTCTCAATAACCAATTACACACAACAACCCAATCGTGATCGCAACTTCGATTGGAGATTGCACTAGTCCCCAGTCCATATAACAGCTTGCGGTTATGAATTAGAAGCATAAACTTTTCTACCGGAGCCTGCAAACCTGGCGTAGCCCCTGTAGGTTCCAGTCTTATCACTAACCCCCACCGCCCGCCCCCCCTGTCGCACGTTTACTGTCTCCTCATGTCCCTCTTCCTTACATGTACGTGTCCTCAGTCCCACTGTCTAGACGTAACCAGCAGTAGCACCCTCCCTCATTCAGTCTGCATACCACCCTGCATTACACATTCACTCTCCGAATGCCCCCTACCCAAGCGACCCAGTCAGACCTGAAATGTACCCGTCCACACTCTCCGCGTGCAGTCATCCGTCCCAACCTATGTTCCAGGGTCCCTCACAATCGTGCGCCACCAGAGTCCTGATCATGTCCCGTGACCCCCTCGGCCAAAGTGTGCGCATTGGGCTCCTCACTCTGTGCCTCCCCCTAGCAAGCCGTCTCAGTGACCCCGGAAGTCAAAGACGTTCTGTACAACCCCCAGAAGTTCCTGGGGCGATTTTTTGGCGGTAGCAGTTCGCTGTACGTCTCCGCCTGTGTGCTGCAGTACAGCATATCGCTGGCCCACCGTTTCTTAGTGGGAAGTGGCCCTCTCATCCAACATATCGCCACGACTCTTCTAGCTATTAACAGCGCTATATCTGTCAGGCGTCGCAGTGCCAGTGGAAGGGGCCGGGAGTACCCCAGCAGCGCCAAGGATGGGTTGGGCGGTATCTCTGTTCCCAGAACCTGGCTCAGGTCCCGGAACACCTCCGCCCAGAACTTAGCAATTCCTGGGCAGTACCAGGCCATATGCATGAAGTCCGCCACGAGGAAGTGACAACGCTCACACTCCGCAGATTGGCGGAGCCCATATCTATGCAATCTCTCCGCGGTATAATAAACCCGCTGCAAGTACTTGAAGTGCACCAATCTGTGCCGGCCATTTAGCGATACCTTCTTGGTGCTGACGCAACAGTATTTCCACATCTCGTCGGTGATCTCCATTTGAAGGTCCGTCTGCCAGTCTCGCCTCGCTGTGGTGCACTGGCGCGCCGTGTGCTGGTCCCCTATTCTTTTAAGGTTCGTAACCAGTTTGGACGGCGCCACCGTTTTAATGACATCAGTAAGTTCCGGGATTTCCGGGGGCTCCGTCATGCCCGGCCCCAACAGGACCGAGAGAGCCCTACAGACCCTATGGAACTGAAAGCGCTGTAGAAGCGTGGAAGCAGGCTGCGCCAATCCGATCTGTTCCCATGTCTTGGCTACCCCATCAAGAAACAAATCCTCCATCCTTGCAATGCCCAACGCGCCCAACGCCTGCAGCACTCCCTTCTCACGCAGCGGGGGGAGCCAAATCGCCCACTCCACCGGCAGCAGCGGGGAATACAGAAGTGCACAGTCTTGCGCTCTCATTAACGCCTGCCAAGCATGATTCGTGGCTTTGAGAGAGTCTAATCTTCCTACGCTGCGGTCAACTGGTTGGACGACAGTCACCGGTAAGGGGAGCGGGTCTGCAAACAGTCGCTCTAGGATCACATGTGGGACATCCGGGCTGGCATGTATCCACGCGTGCAGGTGGGCCGCCTGCGCTACCCTGTAATATCATTCCATGTCCGGGGCCCCCAACCCTCCCATCTCGTACGGTAGCGTTAACACCTTCCACCAGACTCTAGGCTGTTTGCCACCCCAGGCCAGCTTAACTAGGGTTTGGGTCAACTACTTGAAAAAGGCCTTGGACAGAACGATAGGGATGTTATTGAATAGGAACAAGAATCTTGGCAAAACCACCATTTTCATGATGGCTATTCTGCCCAGCAAAGACAGGGGAAGCCGATTCCACGCCTCTACGTCCTCGACTAGGTTGGTGTATGCCACTCCATAGTTTTCCCTGAGTAGCACCTCCGCGTCCTTGTGGAGCCGAATCCCCAAGTGCCGAACCGAATCTGTCGTCCACTGCAGTGGGTATTCCATCTGAAACGGCAAAGTGACCGGCGTCAGCGGGAACGCCAACGACTTGTTCCAGTTCACCTTAAGGCCGGACAGGGCCCCAAACCTGACCACCTCCCTCAGTATAGAAGATAGATTCTCCTCCGGATCCCGGACGTATAGCAGCGTATCGTCTGCATATGTGGAAATACCGATCTTATAGGTGGGAAAATTAATACCCTCGTATCTATGGTATTCCCTGATTGCGCAAGCCAAGGGTTCCGCCACTAGGGCGTATAGGAGGGGGGAAAGGGGGCAGCCCTGTCTGGTTCCCCTGCCTACGTCGAAGGCGTCCGTAACCCGATCGCCTGTTCTCAGCCTGGCAGTGGGTCGGTAATATAATGCTCCAAGCATCTGCAAAAAGGGCTCTCCCAGTCCGAACTTCCGCAATACCCGCACCATAAAGGGCCACTCCACCGAGTCGAACGCCTTTTCCATGTCCAGAAAAAGGGCTAAGGCTTTGCGCTCTGGGCGCACATGTTGCATGGTTCCCAATACTGTTTGGATATTATATGTAAGATTTCTGGCAGGGATAAAACCCGCCTGCTCCGGAGCTACAAGTTCCGGCACCAGCAGCGCCAAGCGCGTGGCCAAAACCTTGGCGTACAACTTGGCGTCCACATTGATCAGTGAGAGCGGTATGTATGATCTGCACAAGTTAGGGGGTCTCCCAGGTTTCAAGATGGTGACTAGCAGAGCTTCCCTCATGGTATCCGGCATGCTACCTTCCTGGCATATGTCATCAAATAGCGTAATCAGGTGCGGGAGGAGCTTATCCTTGAAGGCTTTATAAAAGGCCACCGTCAGCCCATCAGCTCCAGGGGCACTACCTGATCTCATTCCCTGCACCGCCTCCAGAATCTCCTCCTGTTGTATGGGCAGCATCAGAAATTCCCTCTGAGAGTTGGACAAGAAGGGCATTTTGATATAACTGAGGTAGTCCTCTATTTCCTCTTCCATCTGAGAGGACTTAGATGTGTAAAGCCCAGCATAGTAATCTCTGAATTCGGCAACAATCTCCTCCTCTCCAGTAATCACTGTGCCTGCAGAGGTGACCAACTCGTCAATGACCAGGGGCCTCCTGCTATTACGCAGTATCCTCGCCAGTAAGGAGCCCGGGCGTTCACCTTCCCCATATGTACGGGCCGTAGCATACTTGCCCATATGCTGCACTTCCCTGTCCGCTTCACTGTTGTACTCAGAGACCAACGCCCGAATCCTAGCTTCAACATCAGAGTCCGCTGACATCCGATGTTGCTCTTCTAACTGCGCCAGTTGCGTCTCTATAGTCTTCAGCCTCTGTCGTATGGACTTAAGAACACCGGAGTGCTTGGCCATAGCCATGCCGTGAATATATGCTTTGAACGAGTCCCACACCGTTTGGAAACTCTGAACAGAGCCCAAGTTTTTATCGAAGAAGGTATCTATGTCTTCCGTCAATTCGCCCCTAAATACCTCGTCTAGTAGTGAGTAGGGTGGCAGCCGCCATGTGAACGGCGGGATACGTTTGACCGAAGTATCCAGTGTCAGGAGAAGAGGGGAGTGGTCCGAAAGTGTTCGCGGTAGGACCACGCACCCCTTAATCACCGCAAGTAGCGACTGTGATGCCAGCCAGTAGTCAATTCTAGTGTGCACATCATGGAATGCAGAGTAATGTGTATATCCCCCTTTCCCAGGATGTCCGTGTCTCCAGGCATCCACCAAATCAAGTCTAGACAGTTCCACCTACGTGTGTAAGGCAGCAGCCGCCGGGCGACGCAACGGCCCCGAAGAGCGGTCCATGGACGGGTTAAATGTGAAATTAAAGTCACCCCCCCACACCATCCTGGCGTGTATGTATTGCCGACAATGTGCGGCCAGTGCGGCGTAGAACTCGGGATTGTCATAATTAGGGCCGTAAACATTAACAACCACTAGGCCATGCCCTTTCCATACGCATCTAGCAATTAAATAGCGCCCTTCCGAGTCTGCTTTCAGTACCGTCAGTTTCAGGTTGGATCGTGGGTTTACCCATGTGACCACACCCCTGGAGTGTGTAGTAAAGCCTGCCGCTGCGCTGTTACTCGCTAAGCCCCTTGCAGTTAGCATTTTACTTGTGGGGGGGAGATGTGTTTCTTGTATAAGCGCCAGATCAATGTGGTGCCTGCGGAAATAGTTCAGCACTTTTCTTAGTTTACGGAAATCATTCAACCCCCTGACATTCCACGTCAACGCTCTCAGAGTCATAGTGCCGCTATCACCATTCGTAACGCTAGGGTCTGCCATCACTGCAATAACGCGTCATAGAATCCACAAAGATAGTCCCTATGCAAAGTGCCACCCACTGGCAGTCACCGGGCAACCCAGTCCAGATATACAGAAAGAGAACAGAAGACATGTCACTCAGTGTATCGTGCGCACCCCCAACCCCCAACCCAAACCCTCCCCCTATGTTCACTCCCCCCCGCCCACAGCCGACCGCCCCCAACCTGGCCAGACAGGTCCCCGACCCTTCCCTCCACCCCTCAGAACAACAAACACAAACACACCCCTTGAACATTCCCCGAACTGGCCCCCGTAGGGACCATGCAAGTCAGCAGCGCTAGGGCCGAGGTTACCGGGCACAAAACAATCACAACCTGTCAACAACCCAGCGTAATGACGTGCCCCCGCATAGTCGTACTGCACGAGCTGCTCTCCTTCCTCCTCTATTAGGGCCAGGGGAATCCCCACCACCCCCATAGGGATCCAAGCCTTATGCCGGGCAATACAATTCCGATGGCCCCGAGGAGCCTGTGCAACGAATCCACCCCCACGCAGGCAGTCCCAGTCTCAGGCAAGACAAGCAAATGTCCGTAACAGACCCGAGGAGGGCCCCACAGCCCCAGCGGGCACGGAGCAAGCGAGCCAGCAGCAAGCTAGACCCAATACACTTTCCCCCACGAGAACTAGTCAATTAGGACCACAGATTTTACCCATGCGCTATGTATCAGAAAGGTCTCACCAGGGGGGCAACTGCGTAGTTCTCATGTGCGGCCATACCATCCGCCGCTGGCCATGCAGCTCCAAGTGCCCCAGCCTCCGCCAGAGCAGCGAACACCCCCCGCCCAACAAGCAATCCCGGACGGCATGGCTGTTTGCCAAGCCAGGCCACCAACAGCCAACTAGTCCTGTTCCTCCAGATGTGAGGCCTCCGCAAGAGTGTCATCTTGGCCCCTTGGACTATTCCGCTGGTCCTTAGACCATTCCTTCAAGGATCTCTGCAGTTCCCTCGGGTCAGTAAAGAAATGCGAGCGACCCTGCCTGTTAATCCGGAGTCTCGCCGGGTAGAGCATCGCGTATTCCAGTCCGAGGTCTCGAAGTTGTTTTTTGTACGGTGCGAAATACCTCCGTTCTTCTTGAACTTTCGCCGTGAAGTCAGGGTAAATGGAGATGTCCATACCCTCAAATTGCAACTTGCCTTTTTCTCTGGCCACCCGCAATGCCGCATCCCTGTCTCTGTTATTCAACAGCTTTGCTATTATTGGTCTCGCTGGAGCTCCCGGCTTTGGACGGGGCCCCAACGATCGGTGGGCTCTTTCAACTACGAACATGGGAGAGAACACGTCCTCCCCCAGCAGGGTATGCAAAAGTTTTTCCACAAAGAGTTCCATCCTCCCGGTGTGTGTCGACTCCGCCACCCCAGTGATGCGGATGTTCAATCTCCTCGAGCGGGCCTCTAAATCCTCCGACTTCTCCTGGATGACCTGAAGCAACCTGCTGAATCGTTTGCGATCCGCATCCCACTCCGTTTGCGTTTCCTCCACTTGCGTGACTCTCTTCTCAGCCATGTCAGGTCGCTCCGCATTCTTGTCCACCCGCTCCGACATGCGGTCCATGCGGTATGTGAGAGCGTCCAGCTTGGCGTAGATCGCTGTCAGACTGCCCTGCAGGCCCTTTTCCATCGCCACCAACATTTCCCTGATGTCCGCGCCTGTAGAGCTCTCTGAGGCAGCGCCACCGGTGGACGCCTCCGGCCCCGTAACGTTAGGTCCCTTCGCCTTGCGCGAATCAAAGGAGATTTTAGGCTGTGTCTTGTCGCCCTTCCCCATGGCGATGTTATGCGTCCGCCGCTCCACGAGGCCAGTCACACCAAGGCGGATTATAGCTCCAAGCCGTAGGGCCCCTGGGGCGCCGTCACAGCGAAGCAGCGCAAGGGTGTCACCACCGCACCCCTTCAAGGTTTGATAGCCGGGTCTCCTGCAGTAGCCGGGGCCACAAGATCCCAAGACCCCCAGCGCAGGATCGTACACCGGTCCCCGGCACGCCGCACAGCACTCAGTCGGAGTCAATCTGCCTGCACTCGAGTTCGCCCCCACTGCCTGCAGGCCTCGATTCCACCACCGGCCCGGACAGGGGGCAGTTCCCCAGGATTAGGCGGTAAAATCTGTGCACTCCAGGATGTCTGCAGGTCTCTCCGCCGTGCAGCACCAGGGACACCACTCCGCAGCTCCCCGCAGGCTCGCACCCGGCGCTGTCTCCTCTGGCCCCCAGAGAGCACACTTCAGGCCACTGGGCAAGGGGGTGCGCCAACAGCAACTCCACGGAAGCGCCAGGAGCCCCTCCTCAACTTCAGGGGCCCGGGGGCACCCCACCACGTCTGCCAGCGTTCCGAAGAAGGACCAAATTCAGAGGCTTCCACTCTGCGAGGCTCCCCAGCACAGGAGGTCAGCAACCGGCAGGAGTCCCCAGGGCGGCCAGATCAGCGCAGCAGCTCCACCCGGCCCAAGCCGCCGACCGCGGCAGTCCCGTGGCCCGGCCCCACCGCGTGCCAGGATCACCACGTTACGGGCGCTCACCTCCCCCTATGAGGTCGCCTGAGTCCGTAGCTCCCACCGGGGATGCCCGCACCTCGGCTCCACCGGCCTGCCTCGGATCCGCAGCTGATTCCGGCAGACCGAGCCAGCCGCCGACGCCCCAGCCGCATGTCGTGTCACGCACGCCGGGGAGCTCCCTAGGGCAGGTCGGGGATGTCGGCCCGGTCCGGCAGGTGTGCCTCCACTCGCCGCTCACGCTCTGTACGGCCTCGCCGCTGGCTGAAGGGGCTCGCGTTCAGCTCCACCTGGTGCAGAAAGGACTCCCCCGTCCCATCCGCTAAGCAGCTCCGCAGTTCAGGATCATTAGAAGGATCGTGCGAGGGCTAAGGTGGAGAGCACAGCACTCGGGGGCGCGAGTTATAGTTAGCTGAACCAACTATAACGGGGGAATTTCTAGGGTTTTGTATGAGGGAAATGTCCAGCTAACTATAACGCCCCTGAAACCTATGATAAAAATATGTTTTTGAGCATATAGTTAGTCCATGATACATAACATGTAAAAAACACGTAAACAACAAATTGTGTATTATAATACCATAGTTATACAGTTATACAGTAAACTCCCCTATTTAGGCATGGTTATATATATGAAAAGTGCACATAGCAAATTATACTTCATTAATCAAGAACAGACCCCTAATGGGAAATTCTTAAAAACCATGTAAAAATATAGGATATTATACAATAACCATGCAGGTTTGTGCAAAACACGCAAATGTGCAAAATACGCATAAATATGTAAACACTTATCATGTGCAAACAAAGCATAATGATATGTTCAAATAAGCTAGATGGACAAGCAATATGGTATATGTAAAAAATGTTAAATTATGTGCAAGTTTACAACATCTCCTATGTGTAAATGTTGAGATAATTAGGTCCCTTAGTCTCGGTACAAATACCTCTAGAACGGTCTAAGATCATAAATACTTGTGTCAAGGCTAAATTCTTCATGCGCCCCGAGAATTTTGTGCAAAAAAGTGCAGAAAGTGAAGCAATACTAAAAAGTTGCATATATATATATATATATATATATATATATATATATATATATATATATATATATATTATCTACTGGCGGTCGCCAGTAGATAGTTATAGTTAGGACCGAGTTTCCATAGGAAATCTCAAAATTCTATTTTGAATAACTTTGGCGCCGGTTGACGAATCGCGAGATTTTCAAAACTAATGGGGCGCTCCGCTCAGCTCCTACCCTGAAGTCTTTTCAGTAGTTCCTGAGAAAATGGCAGTTAAAAGTACATATATATCTATATGCGCGCACGTTGCGCGCTCCCTAACGTGCGCGAGTGTAATTCTGATTGGTGGTTACATGTCAGTCAACGTTCAAATCGGTCGAAATCAGGAAGTGTCGGCCGCCATTTTGTTTGTTTTGTGTGCGACAGGGAAAAAGGAAGGTGGCGAACGTGAAAAGGGGGCAGGGTAGAGAGTTTCTGACCCCCTAGCCTTTGTCAGGGGGTCCCTGAAGGACCCTGAAGGCTGAAAAAAACATTTTAATTTTTTTTTTAAAAAATCGCGGGGTGCGCGCACGGTGGAAAACAATAAAAAAAAAAAACTTTTTAAACAAGCCATTCCATATTACAGGATACAGTCAATCTATAACTATATACATAGGTAGTTTATTGTAAAATAAATATATAAAAAATATAATAATACATACATAACTTAGCATTTAAAAAACCGTACAAATTCACTTAAAAAAACATAGGTTTCACACACGTTAGAGTTAGGAATTAGCATTTATAAAACTTGCAAATTCACTTAAAAAACCATAGGTTTCACACATGTTATAGTTAGCTGGACATTTCACTCGTAAAAAACCATTGAAATTCCCCCGTTATAGTTAGTTCAGATAACTATAACTCGCGCGACCGCCTCTATCACAAGGATGATGTCATGAGTGATGCCACTGACCATGTCATGAGTGATGTAATATGTGACGTCGTCATGAGCAGTGGATTGCGGGCGCGCGAGTTATAGTTATCTGAACTAACTATAACGGGGGAATTTCAATGGTTTTTTACGAGTGAAATGTCCAGCTAACTATAACATATATATATATATATATATATATATATATATATATATATATATATATATATATATATATATATATATATATATATATATATATATATATATATATATATATATATATATATATATATATATATATATATACATACATCTATGGGGAGACATATTGGCGGAGATGTTGGTACACCCAAAATGTTATCATGGTCAAAAATGTGGCTTAAGTTTAATTAAAAAACCTGCTCTCAATAAGACAAAGTTATTTAAATTGAATATAATGATATCTCAACTGAAAAGCCATATAAAATGCTCATGTAAGTCACAGAGGGTTGAAGGGCGCAGCTATATGAATTCTCAAATTAGGGATACAAAGTACCCCTTTTGTACGAATGGCTCCAAAGATGTATGGCTATAATACAATATGGCCAAGACATATTACTCAAAGATATGAAGTGTATATATAAAAAGTTAGTATCAAGATAAAGATAAAGATAAGCATAAAACGGAAAAAAAACTCTCATTTAGGCAAGGACTATATATGAAAACATCTTTGTATTCCATTAGAGAAAATTGTGAAGGTCTTCCCCAGTGTTTAAACCTCTAGGGGACTTGGTATCTAGTTCAACTATGTATCGTGACTCCAGCTGACGGAGCTGTTTTTCCCTGTTGCCTCCCCTCTTGTTTTGTGTCACGGCATCAATGACAAAATATTACAGACAGTTCAAATTGTTGCTATGTATTGCCTTGAAATGCCTGGCCACCGGGTAGGTTTGGTCAGAGTTCACTATCGCTCGGAGATGTTGTAAAATCCGCACATATACCTGTAGTTTGGTACTGCCCATGTAGCACAAATTACAGCTACATTTAAGTATAAATACGCCGTGATCAGTTCTACAGGTATAGTGGGATCTTAGTGCGATAGGCTTATTCGAAAAAGGTGTAGAATAATAAGCTGTGTTGACTCCAAACTTACAAGCTCTACAGGAGCTACATCTAAAAAAACCTTTTCAGGGGGACAACCAATTGACAATTTCAGTATTTTCTGGACTGTTTTTCACCAAATCATTGCGCATAGAGTGAGCCCTTCTGTAGGTTACAGTGGGAGTAATAGGAAGGACCTCTTTTAAAATTTGGTCAGTTAGAACTATAGGCCATTCCTTTTTGACAATTTGTTTAATGTTTTTGGCTTGTCTACTATAGCCTATGACCAATCGCATCTCTGCATTTCCACTTTGAATATCATTGACGGCAACAGTAGTGGACTTTTCATGTCTATTTGGATCGAGTAGAGCTGTACGATCTAAGGTGTTAGCCTTCCTCATAGCAACATCTAATCTACTAGATTGATAACCTCTAGCCTCCAACCTCTTTTTAGCCTCCATTTGATGGTATTTATGGGCTTCAGGTGTACTGCAAGCTCTATGTATGCGAACAAATTCGCCATATGGAATGCTAGCTATAGTGTGTTGAGGATGAAAGCTTTTTGCATTTAAGACAGTGTTGCCAGAGTTTGGCTTCCTATACCGACAAGTTTCTACTCTACGATTGATTGCTTCTACTCTGATGTCCAAAAAATTAGCAAAATTGGAATCAATATTCGCAGTGAATTGCAGATTTAAATCATTTTCATGGATAGTATCGACAAAGTGATTGGCTTGATCTTTAGTCCCTCGCCATATAATAAAGACATCATCAATATAACGCCAGTATTTGATTACATGCTCAGACCATATTGAGGCGTGTTGTGACCTAAGGACATGCTCCTCCCACCAGACCACATGAAGTCCAGCGTAACTGGGGGAAAAGCATGACCCCATAGCCACACCGCGTAGTTGCTGATATACCACATTATTAAATGTGACTACATTGTTATAAAGAATACCAATGTATCATTTTGATCAACATTTCATTGTGGCGATACAGTTCAATAGGTTGTTTGCCCAAAAAATATTTCACAGCTCTCAAACCGTCAGAGTGTGCAATACTAGTATATAAAGTAGAGATGTCCATGGTGAGGAACAAATATTCTTCCGACCACTCACAGTTACTTAGCTGAAATAAAAAATCAGTTGTATCTTTAATGTATGCTGGTAGGGTCGTGACAAAATCTTGGAGGTAGAAATCCACATATTTTGACGTATTCTCAAAGGTACTGTTGATGGATGAAACAATAGGTCGTCCAGGAATAGGTGATTCATTTTTGTGTACCTTTGGTATAAAATAAATATTTGGCAAAACAGGGAAATCTTTATTGAGAAACTTAAGTTCATCACGAGAAATGAGCCCTTCTCTTTTCCATTCATTTAATTCGTCCTTATAGTTTTTTTGTATATTCTTCACAGATGCCATATTGATTTTATTATAGCATGTATTGTCACTGAGATGGCGATATGCTTCATAGATATAATCTTTTCTGTCCCACAAAACTACATTACCACCTTTGTCTGATTTATTCACGACAACAGTGTTGTTTTTCTTTAAGTTGTTCATTAATGTTGTATAATGTTTAGTATGAACATTAGGTGGTGTTTGATGTAACTTAGTTCTGTAATGTAGTTTTTTCAATTCTTCAATGACCCTATCATGATAAATGTCAATGGCATCTCGAGGCATATTCGGGACAAATGAAGAAACTGGCTTAAACAGGCTCATATATGGTTTATTGATATCAATTCCTTCTGCCTCGGCTACTTCTTGTGTACTACATGTCTGGCTGTCTTCACTATTAAGTTGATGTAAGGTCCGAACTAAGGACATGTCTTTAACTTGCAATCCTTGAATAGTAATGTTAGTCTTAAGTTCTTGTTTATCCTTGGGGACCTGTACCAAGTTGTTCTTTATAGTAAAATATTTTCTAAGTTTGATCTTTCTAATAAATTTGTAGGCATCCACATGTGTGTTACAATATCCAAAATTGCTTTCAGGACAGAAAGACAAGCCCAGTGATAGCAGTTGTTTCTCAGCTTGATCTAAATCAATATCGGTAAGGTTAACAATGGTGTTGTCATTTATTGTTTGTTTTTTCTCCAATAGCGGTTCTGTTGCCGCCTTGGTTTTGTTCCTGAAACATTTCCTTCGTTCACGCCTCCTTGTATTTCGCCTTTGTTTGTGGAGGCGTTTGGATTGCGAGGTCGCAGCGATTGTTTGCGCTCCACTCTGATATATTCCAGTTCCTCCGCCAATGTGAGTTGGCCCAAATCCCCTCGTTCTGCACCAGGGTTACTTTCATCTGACTTCTCCTCACTTGGGACCGAACTGACATCAGATGTGGAAACCTCGGAATCGCTAACCGCCAAGTCCGGTTTCCTGGCATTGGTTGTTATTTTATTGATGCCACCACTTTTTTGTCTACGCAGATTATCGAACTAATGTGCGAACGTAAAAATTTGCCCTTGTTCATAATCCTGTTTGTCTTGGGCAAATTTGAACGCCTTTCTTGTCTTTATCACTGCCTCTTGTTTTCTTAGCCGGCCATTCATATCTGTAGTGCTTTTATCAATGAATTCCTTGGCTACTTGCATATTCAGGTTTACTCAGTTCATTGTTAATCCTTACTATTTCCTCTTTGTTTTTGCCACGATCAATCTTTGCATATTTAACCAATAAGCATACCAAGCGCATTGATGCCTCTAAATTACTTTCAGCCCACTCCTTCAAAAGAAGTGGGTTAGGACTGTCAAAACTAGCCGCCAGCATGATTATTAAACCCCTGGGTATCCTTCCTGCTTCATGATATTTTTCAAGCGAGTAAATCTCCCACCATTTGGTGAGTTCACTTCGAGAGTTTTTTTCCAATGCCTTCATTAAATTTTTAACATCGTTATTGTCACTTGTATCATTAGTTTTGTTGCTTGCTCCTCCTCCCTGTGGCACTTTGGGTAGATTGAGGAAAAGCTCCTCAGCCGCCAGCTCCTGTTCCCGTTCATTAGACATTGCACCAAATGTTTTTTAAATCGCATACAATGGGCTGTTCTGTCATAGAAACATTACCTGCACTGGCATATTCAGCACCTCCCCACCTGCGAAATGTTATATTCCTTGCTTACCGCATACTGACGGCGATGTCTGCGGGTTCTGTCAGTATCCGCTAATCACCAACGTTTACGCGTTATTAAGCAGTAATGGAGATTCGCAGGGGGCTGACTGTTAGTTGCTTGTCATAGAACAAAAGTTTCCTTTGGTTTGAATTGCGGTCAGCCTACTTAAGAGCGAGGGGTCCGTGAAATTCAGGAACAAACCAACTTCCTGCATAAATTCACACGGAGAAGTTTTCCCAAGTGCTATCGAGCATAAAGCAGGAGCACGGACTCAAGTATAGCTGATGCCAGATTAAATTTAATGCAGTGATTTCTTGTGGTGCTGTCTCAGACGCGTTTCGGACACAGAACGGTGTCCTTGGTCACATGATGAACAGAGGTGCAACCCAAATATTTAAAGGCACAGAAGCAACACTCTCGGGCGGACGTCATCATATACATAGTAAAAATACTTAATATGAAGAAACAGCGTCACAACGAGCAATTGCAATAATTTGAAAACTCAAAAATTCGAAAAGAACGTTCAGGGACAAAATTATGAATCCATATCAACTTGGTTACACATAAAAATACCATGCCATAAAAACCAATGATAAAAATATGTTTTTGAGCATATAGTTAGTCCATGATACATAACATGTAAAAAACACGTAAACAACAAATTGCGTATTATAATACAATAGTTATACAGTAAACTCCCTTATTTAGGCATGGTTATATATATGAAAACTGCACATAGCAAATTATACTTCATTAATCAAGAACAGACGCCTCAATGGGAAATTCTTAAAAATCATGTACAAATATAGGATATTATACAATAACCATGCAGGTTTGTGCAAAATACGCATAAATATGTAAACACTTATCATGTGCAAACAAAGCATAATGATTTGTGCAAATACGCTAGATGGACAAGCAATATGGTATATGTAAAAAATGTTAAATTATGTGCAAGTTTACAACATCTCCTATGTGTAAATGTTGAGATAATTAGGTCCCTTAGTCTCTCTCTCTCTCTATTTATATATATATATATTACCTACTGGCGGTCGCCAGTAGGTAGTTATAGTTAGGACCCTGTTTCCATAGGAAAACCGCAACATTCTATTTTGAATAACTTTGGCGCCGGTCGACGAATCCTCGCGAAATTTTCAAAATAGGTGGGGCGCTGCGCTCCGCTCCTACCCTGAAAGTCTTGGGGGGATTCGTCAAGCAGGGGCTGAGATAAAAGGGGGGTCCCAAAACGCATTTTTCCCATGCATTTTTCCATAGGACCTTTAGACACAGCTACAGCCCGAACGGCTGAACAGAGTTCCTTGAAATTTGGCAGAGAGGTAGTCTACAGGTCAAGGAAGTGCCTTTTGTAGGTTTGGTGTAAATCTGTTCAGTAGATTCTGAGAAAATAGCCTTTAAATCAATATATATATCTGAGCCAGCTTACGGTGCGCTTACGGTGCGCTTACCGTACGCGTACGGTGACGTGCGCGAGCGCGATTCTGATTGGCTGTTCGATCTAAGTAAACATTCGAATCGGTCGAAACCAGGAAGCGGCGGCCGCCATTTTCTCTCTCGCACTCTGAGGGGGGCAGCATAAACAAAGTCAAAAAACATCTAAAGGGGTAGTATATTTAGTTCTTAACCACCCAGCATCGATATAGGTGTCCCCCAAAAACCCCCAAGGCCAAAAAAACAATTTTAATTTTTTTCGAAAAATCGCCGATTACGCTTACCGTACGCGTACGGTTAAAATTATTTAAAAAAAAAAAATTATCAACACTTTCCCCACCCCGTGTGCAAATGGTGCCCGAAGTGCACCATTTGTGCATGGCATATCCATATCAAGGAAACTAAAAATGAATACCTTTTACAACGAAGCACATAATATGTCCCCCATGTGCGCAGGGTGTGCGAAGCGCAACGAGCTTACATGGCCCATCCCGCGTAACGTGGGCACGCGGTGCGTGCAGCGCACCGCGTGACCACCGTGCGTGCACGGCACTAACTGCGTAAAATCGCCGATTACGCTTACCGTACGCGTACGGTTAAAATTATTTAAAAAAAAAAAATTAACCACACTTTCCCCACCCCGTGTGCAAATGGTGCCCGAAGGCCACCATTTGTGCATGGCATATATTTTTCAAGGAAACTAAAAATGAATACCTTTCACAACGAAGCACATAATATGTCCCCCATGTGCGCACGGTGCGCGAAGCGCATCGTGCGTACATGGCCCATCCCGCGTAACGTGGGCACGCGGTGCGCGCAGTGCACCGCGTGACCACCGTGCGTGCACGGCACTAACTGCGTAAAGTGGGCGCGTGGTGCGCGAAGCGCACCGTGCGCGCACGGAACGAACTGCGTTAACTGGGCGCGCACGCCACGAATGGCGTAAAGTAACTTAGCATTTAAAAAACCGTACAAATTCACTGAAAAAAACCATAGGTTTCACACACGTTATAGTTAGGAATTAGCATTTAAAAAACCTTGCAAATTCACTGAAAAAACCATAGGTTTCACACAAGTTATAGTTAGCTGTACATTTCACTCGTAAAAAACCAATGAAATTCCCTCGTTATAGTTAGTGCAGGCAACTATAACTCACGCGACCGCAATCCTCTGCTGATGACATATGTGTCTTTATGAAAAAAAAATATTTGTAATATATGTATAGCTAAAATTTAATGGAAGAAGACATGGGCAAATAAGTGTCTAAATACAGTATTAGCATCAGCAGAGGATTGCGGTCGCGTGAGTTATAGTTGCCTGCACTAACTATAACGGGGGAATTTCATTGGTTTTTTACGAGTGAAATGTACAGCTAACTATAACTTGTGTGAAACCTATGGTTTTTTCAGTGAATATATATATATATATATATATATATATATATATATATATATATATATTACCTACTGGCGGTCGCCAGTAGGTAGTTATAGTTAGGACCACGTTTCCATAGGAAAACCTCAACATTCTATTTTGAATAACTTTGGCGCCGGTCGACGAATCCTCGCGAATTTCTCAAAATAGGTGGGGCGCTACGGTCCGCTCCTACCCTGAAAGTCTCGGGGGGAACCGTCAAGAGGGGGGTGAGATAAAAGGGGGGTCCCAAAACGCGTTTTTCCCATGCATTTTTCCATAGGACCTTTAGAACGACCTACAGCCCGAACGGCTGAACAGAATTACTAGAAATTTGGCAGAGAGGTAGTCCGTAGGTCAAGGAAGTGCCTTTTGTAGGTTTGGTGTAAATCAGTTCAGTAGATTTTGAGAAAATAGCCTTTAAATCAATATATATATCTGAGCCAGCTTACGGTACGCTTACCGTACGCTTACGGTAAGCGTACGGTGGCGTGCGCGAGCGCGATTCTGATTGGCTCTTAGATCTTAGTAAACATTCGAATCGGCCGAAACCAGGAAGCGGCGGCCGCCATTTTGTGTATTTCACTCTGAAAAAAAAGAGTGAAAACAAGGAAAGGGGGCAATGAGGAGAGTTACAGACCCCCTAACAATTGTAAGGGGGTCAAAGAAGGACAGAAAAGTACAAAAAAAACATTTATTGATTTTAAAAAAAATCACGGGGTACGCGTACGGTAAGCTCACGGTAAGCGTACGGTAAAAAAAA
Source organism: Triturus cristatus (assembly GCF_964204655.1). NCBI lineage: Eukaryota > Metazoa > Chordata > Amphibia > Caudata > Salamandridae > Triturus > Triturus cristatus. Next base: position 344,249,799 of record NC_140591.1, on the reverse strand, counting down.
TAAAAATAAATAAATGAAAATTAGATTTAAGAGTTTAGAAATTAGGGAGCTCTAAAAAGAGCTGTTGTGTTTATGGAGTCATTTTTTTAGTGGTACCTACAAGTAAGTACCGATGCAGAGTCTAAGGTTCAAGAGGAAGACTCTGTTCCCTTCATCATTGAAGTGCACACCATCTCCTCTATAAATGTCTTGCATGTCGTAACGCAAGTTGTTGTGGTAAATGACACCCATACCATAGTCACGGAGGAAAGCAGAAACAGATTTGTTGACGTGCTTTCTTGCTTTGTCAATCTGTGGACAGAAATGATTGGACCAGTTCCATTTTTGCCTTTGGCATATGTTGGAAAACACAAAGGCAGTTTTAGGGAAAAGTGTAAACAGTTGTGCAAAGGTGTCCTTCATAAGCATTTCCAGACCTACCCCAGTCAAAGTGCCTAGGTCATTGCCACCACAGTGCACTATTATGAGGTCAGGGTGTTGGATTTGAATGAAGGATTTCACCAATGGCATCAATTGGTGCCACTTTAACCCTCTCTGACCAATCCATTTAATGTCTACATTTGGCAAAGCAAGGTCTCTCACCATATCTGTTTTCTCTGCAAACTTTTCACTCCAGAAGACATAGCTGTGCCCTACAATCCACACTGTGAACATCTTCAAAGGAGAACTGGATGCACTCAGGAGGTGTCTTTCAGTAGAATGGCAATATGAAAAGAAAGACAGTTTGGAAATGGAGGCATACATATTTTTTACAAAACAAAAAGAACTGATTGGCTGTTTCATACCATTCTAGAAAAAAAACTAGGCTGTATGTGAAAATTAATAGAAGCATGTTTTGTATTGGTACAAAAAAATGTGTAACCAAAGAACAGTACTATGGATTTGCAGTTAGGATTGAAAAGTCAAGCACTCTTGCTCTGTGGAATTGAAACATTGTGTGTCGAACTTCTGACCTAACTGCACACAGCAGTGTTCCATGAGCTGTTGCTATGGTAGCAGGCAGAAGTCAAGTTGGGGGAAGGGTACTAGGCAGAAGTCAAGTTGGGGGCAGGGTACTTTTGGAAAAGGGTTGGTTTTCAACCAATAGAAATGTGTCATTACATTTGAAAAAAAGGGGGAAGCACTGAGATTTGAAACTTACATGTATATGTGTGGAAAAATAGAGGGAAAGTTTGCCATTATCTGGTTCTGCTGAGAGGAGAGAGGTGTACAGAACAGAGATCCTGGCTCTGATAATCTGCTGTTTGAGTGACACATTTCTTTCACAACTAACTAATTTTAAAGGTGAGTTTACAGTTTGAGAGGGGATGTATGTGGTAACTTAAGAAATGAATAATAGAAATGGGAATTGTTTTTGTTGTAGTTACACATGGTGGATTCATAATGTGTCAGTCTGTAAAAGAGATTTTCACTTGGCCCGAAAAAAAAAGAGCAGTAAGTGTGCTTTCAAATTGGCAAAGAAATTTCGTTTTGGCACTAATGTGAAAACATGACTCTGTGTCCATAGAAGAATTATAGGCAGAAATTTATTGCGTCTTGCTCTGGTGATTTCACAGTTGCAGTAGATGGAAAAGAGGAGCGAATTTTTGGGGGAAGAAGCAGAGGCTTAGCACACACCCATGTGCTTGCCATGTATAGTCATGCACAGTAATTAGAAGCGAGTGGGGTTTTCAGGTTTAAGTCTGTAATGCAAATACATTCAGCATCACTAAGGCTGGTTGCCCCTGCTGGAGTGTAGGCAGTCACAGAGAATACACACGGTGGTGGTCTGAAAAAAAAACAGCTTGGACATGTGCATTTAAATAAATTTAAAAAAAAGGTTTCAGAATGTGTCAGTCTGTAAAAGTGATTTCAAAGTGTAAAAAGAGATTTTCACTTGGCCCAAAAAAAAAAGAGCAGTAAGTGTGCTTTCAAATTGGCAAAGAAATTTCGTTTTGGCACTAATGTGAAAACATGACTCTGTGTCCATAGAAGAATTATAGGCAGAAATTTATTGCGTCTTGCTCTGGTGATTTCACAGTTGCAGTAGATGGAAAAGAGGAGCGAATTTTTGGGGGAAGAAGCAGAGGCTTAGCACACACCCATGTGCTTGCCATGTATAGTCATGCACAGTAATTAGAAGCGAGTGGGGTTTTCAGGTTTAAGTCTGTAATGCAAATACATTCAGCATCACTAAGGCTGGTTGCCCCTGCTGGAGTGTAGGCAGTCACAGAGAATACACACGGTGGTGGTCTGAAAAAAAAACAGCTTGGACATGTGCATTTAAATAAATTTTAAAAAAAGGTTTCAGAATGTGTCAGTCTGTAAAAGTGATTTCAAAGTGTAAAAAGAGATTTTCACTTGGCCCAAAAAAAAAAGAGCAGTAAGTGTGCTTTCAAATTGGCAAAGAAATTTCGTTTTGGCACTAATGTGAAAACATGACTCTGTGTGCATAGAAGAATTATAGGCAGAAATGTATTGCGTCTTGCTCTGGTGATTTCACAGTTGCAGTAGATGGAAAAGAGGAGCGAATTTTTGGGGGAAGAAGCAGAGGCTTAGCACACACCCATGTGCTTGCCATGTATAGTCATGCACAGTAATTAGAAGCGAGTGGGGTTTTCAGGTTTAAGTCTGTAATGCAAATACATTCAGCATCACTAAGGCTGGTTGCCCCTGCTGGAGTGTAGGCAGTCACAGAGAATACACACGGTGGTGGTCTGAAAAAAAAACAGCTTGGACATGTGCATTTAAATAAATTTAAAAAAAAGGTTTCAGAATGTGTCAGTCTGTAAAAGTGATTTCAAAGTGTAAAAAGAGATTTTCACTTGGCCCAAAAAAAAAAGAGCAGTAAGTGTGCTTTCAAATTGGCAATGAAATTTCGTTTTGGCACTAATGTGAAAACATGACTCTGTGTCCATAGAAGAATTATAGGCAGAAATTTATTGCGTCTTGCTCTGGTGATTTCACAGTTGCAGTAGATGGAAAAGAGGAGCGAATTTTTGGGGGAAGAAGCAGAGGGTTAGCACACACCCATGTGCTTGCCATGTATAGTCATGCACAGTAATTAGAAGCGAGTGGGGTTTTCAGGTTTAAGTCTGTAATGCAAATACATTCAGCATCACTAAGGCTGGTTGCCCCTGCTGGAGTGTAGGCAGTCACAGAGAATACACACGGTGGTGGTCTGAAAAAAAAACAGCTTGGACATGTGCATTTAAATAAATTTAAAAAAAAGGTTTCAGAATGTGTCAGTCTGTAAAAGTGATTTCAAAGTGTAAAAAGAGATTTTCACTTGGCCCGAAAAAAAAAGAGCAGTAAGTGTGCTTTCAAATTGGCAATGAAATTTCGTTTTGGCACTAATGTGAAAACATGACTCTGTGTGCATAGAAGAATTATAGGCAGAAATTTATTGCGTCTTGCTCTGGTGATTTCACAGTTGCAGTAGATGGAAAAGAGGAGCGAATTTTGGGGGGAAGAAGCAGAGGCTTAGCACACACCCATGTGCTTGCCATGTATAGTCATGCACAGTAATTAGAAGCGAGTGGGGTTTTCAGGTTTAAGTCTGTAATGCAAATACATTCAGCATCACTAAGGCTGGTTGCCCCTGCTGGAGTGTAGGCAGTCACAGAGAATACACACGGTGGTGGTCTGAAAAAAAAACAGCTTGGACATGTGCATTTAAATAAATTTAAAAAAAAGGTTTCAGAATGTGTCAGTCTGTAAAAGTGATTTCAAAGTGTAAAAAGAGATTTTCACTTGGCCCGAAAAAAAAAGAGCAGTAAGTGTGCTTTCAAATTGGCAAAGAAATTTCGTTTTGGCACTAATGTGAAAACATGACTCTGTGTGCATAGAAGAATTATAGGCAGAAATGTATTGCGTCTTGCTCTGGTGATTTCACAGTTGCAGTAGATGGAAAAGAGGAGCGAATTTTTGGGGGAAGAAGCAGAGGCTTAGCACACACCCATGTGATTGCCATGTATAGTCATGCACAGTAATTAGAAGCGAGTGGGGTTTTCAGGTTTAAGTCTGTAATGCAAATACATTCTGCATCACTAAGGCTGGTTGCCCCTGCTGGAGTGTAGGCAGTCACAGAGAATACACACGGTGGTGGTCTGAAAAAAAAACAGCTTGGACATGTGCATTTAAATAAATTTAAAAAAAAGGTTTCAGAATGTGTCAGTCTGTAAAAGTGATTTCAAAGTGTAAAAAGAGATTTTCACTTGGCCCGAAAAAAAAAGAGCAGTAAGTGTGCTTTCAAATTGGCAAAGAAATTTCGTTTTGGCACTAATGTGAAAACATGACTCTGTGTGCATAGAAGAATTATAGGCAGAAATTTATTGCGTCTTGCTCTGGTGATTTCACAGTTGCAGTAGATGGAAAAGAGGAGCGAATTTTTGGGGGAAGAAGCAGAGGCTTAGCACACACCCATGTGCTTGCCATGTATAGTCATGCACAGTAATTAGAAGCGAGTGGGGTTTTCAGGTTTAAGTCTGTAATGCAAATACATTCAGCATCACTAAGGCTGGTTGCCCCTGCTGGAGTGTAGGCAGTCACAGAGAATACACACGGTGGTGGTCTGAAAAAAAAACAGCTTGGACATGTGCATTTAAATAAATTTAAAAAAAAGGTTTCAGAATGTGTCAGTCTGTAAAAGTGATTTCAAAGTGTAAAAAGAGATTTTCACTTGGCCCGAAAAAAAAAGAGCAGTAAGTGTGCTTTCAAATTGGCAATGAAATTTCGTTTTGGCACTAATGTGAAAACATGACTCTGTGTCCATAGAAGAATTATAGGCAGAAATTTATTGCGTTTTGCTCTGGTGATTTCACAGTTACAGTAGATGGAAAAGAGGAGCGAATTTTTGGGGGAAGAAGCAGAGGCTTAGCACACACCCATGTGCTTGCCATGTATAGTCATGCACAGTAATTAGAAGCGAGTGGGGTTTTCAGGTTTAAGTCTGTAATGCAAATATATTCAGCATCACTAAGGCTGGTTGCCCCTGCTGGAGTGTAGGCAGTCACAGAGAATACACACGGTGGTGGAATGAAAAAAAAAAACAGGTTGGCCATGTGCATTTAAATAAATTTAAAAAAAAGGTTTCAGAATGTGTCAGTCTGTAAAAGTGATTTCAAAGTGTAAAAAGAGATTTTCACTTGGCCCGAAAAAAAAAGTGCAGTAAGTGTGCTTTCAAATTGGCAAAGAAATTTCGTTTTGGCACTAATGTGATAACATGACTCTGTGTGCATAGAAGAATTATAGGCAGAAATTTATTGCGTCTTCCTCTGGTGATTTCACAGTTGCAGTAGATGGAAAAGAGGAGCGAATTTTTGGGGGAAAAAGCAGAGGCTTAGCACACACCCATGTGCTTGCCATGTATAGTCATGCACAGTAATTAGAAGCGAGTGGGGTTTTCAGGTTTAAGTCTGTAATGCAAATATATTCAGCATCACTAAGGCTGGTTGCCCCTGCTGGAGTGTAGGCAGTCACAGAGAATGCACACGGTGGTGATCTGAAAAAAAAAAAAAGCTTGGACATGTGCATTTAAATAAATTTTAAAAAAAGAGCAGTTTGTGTGCATTCAAAATGGCAAAGAAATTTCGTTTTGTGACTGTTGTGAAAAGAAATGTAGTAATATATTTAAATACAATAAAGGATTTTTTTTTTTAGTTTTTTTCAGGTACTGCTAAAGAACAGTGAACAAAATTTAAGATGCCTACAAAATCTCGAGTTCAAAAAACGCTAAAAAAAAAACTATATTTGAGGACAACTGGAGGACCAAAGTTAGTAGAAGATGCTGATGTTGGGAAAAAGAAAAAATCTTCTGGTAAGCAAAAAAAACATTTCCTAAACAAAATATTGAAAACAAACAAAAATGTACAAAATGTCTGTTCTCGGAAAAATGTAACAAAACCTACAGAACAGCAAAAAATTGAGGATTTAGTTAATGCAAATATACCTTCTGCAATTGAAAAGTTTAACATAAACAGAAAAACAGCATTTAAAGAGATACGTAGAAAAATGTTTCAGAGAAGAGTTATGTCCAATTTGATAAAGGATATAAAGAAATATAAGCAAAAGGCTAAATATTATAAGAGAAAAAAAGAAATTGAAGCCATTGCAGCAAAAGCATTAGAATTAAAAAGGAAACTATTCATATTAATTTTGAATAGGATGCGTACATTAGATAAAATGGTTAATGTACTGAAATCACAAAGCAAAAGCAAAAGAGTAGTGAACAGAACAAACTTTTGTAAAGTGTTTTTAGGAAAGTGGATGCATAGTTCAAGTAGTGAACCTTTTTTTAATGAAGAAAGCTATTTTCAAAGTAATAGTTTGCTGCATGCAGTTGACACCAGAGGTCGTTCATACGAAGTAAAAAATGGTTGCATAATGGAGAAGGAGATAATGGTTCCAAGAGATGAGGTACAAGTGATGGCAGATGAGGCAATGGGGAGACGTCCTAAAGCCCCAGTGTACACTTGGAATTGTAGTAGTATTTGCACTGTGCGTCAGGAATCTATTGACAGATTTCGAGAGTTTCTAAGAGAATATAGTAAAAAAAGTGTAAAACAAAAGATTAAGGTGCTTCAAAGTCTGGATCCATGCAGAGTGAGAGAGAATACTGGTTTGCAGGGTCATTCTCTTGCTTGTCTATCTAGAAAAGTGTGCAATAGTGTTTTCCATCATTTTAGGATGCTGGCTGTTCATCATACTGAAATGAGAAAGTTTGTGAGACGGTTGTATTTTGCCAAAAGTCCAGCAATAAAGTTAAATGAATTGAATAGGGCTCTGTTCCGAGGAACGGTATCAGATGTAGAGAAGGTTGTTGATGAAATTCAGTTTTGTTACTTTGGTCCTGAAGAAAACAGTGCAGAGAAGGACACAGTAAATGAGGCAGAAGTGGAAGAGAATGTAGAACCCTCTGTAAGTAACACATTTAATGATCACATAACAAAATTTGCAATAGTCTCTAATGAAAGACCAAATGTTACTTGTATTTGTTGCCGCAGAACTCATTATAGAAAACAAACTAGGAATGTTGATCTCTACAGAAAGAGTGAAAATGAAGATAATTATAAGTGGATGGATTTTGCCACATATATATTTCTTGAAAATTGTTTTGAATTGGGTGAAGATCAGCGTATTTGTAAATACTGCTACAACAAGTTAGAGGAAAATAGAATGCCGACCAGAGCTGTACATAATAATTTAGAATTGGATGCTATTCCTGCTGAACTTTCTGAATTAAATACATATGAGTCTATACTCATTCAATGTGTTCATCCGTTCCAGACCATAGTACGTATGGAGCCCAAAACTGGTAAATTACCTCCTTCAGATTTACTGAGAGGTTTAAAAGGTAGAGTGGTGTATTTGCCCTTGGATTTGAAAAAAAATATGGAAACTATTGATGCAGATACTTTGGAAACTGATCCATTAATTATTCTGGTTAATGGTGTCCCTACAAAGAATAAGAAGATTTGGCAGGAGCTGGTAGATGTGCGGAAAGTACAAAGAGCAAATTTGTATTTGAAAAAAAATAACAAATGGTATGAATCAATTTATATACAAGAAGAAGAAGAAGAAGAAGAAGATTTACAAGGAGACACAGAAACACCAACTGGACAAATTGAAAAAGTGGACAAGTCAAAGGAAGAAGAAATTTATGAACATTTTAGCATACATCCTCTCCATTCGAAAGAAGTTATGGGAGACAATATTGATCTCTTTCAGATGAAGAAAGCAAAAGGAAATCCCGTGAGTGTATGGGAGGAGAGCTTGGAAGCTCGATGTTTTCCCCAGCTGTTTCCTACAGGAAAAGGAGGACGATACGATGAACGTCCAGAACAGATTCCAGCTTCTGAGTATCGGACTACAAGACTATATGCTGAAGATCCCAGATTTCGACAAAGTATCCCTTATTTGTTCCATCTTTTATTTGAAAGCGACTTGTCTGCACTGTCTTATGCAGTAAATCACATTTTAAAAAGTGGAGTACATTTACAAAATGTGTCTGCTAAGGATTTTATGGAGAAAGTGCAGCACCGAGATGATCATTTGGAAACACAACTGATCAATCTGATGGCTTGTCAGCGTGGGACAAATGAATATTGGTACCGACGCCATGGTGAACTAAAATGCATGTTACGCAACTTAGGAACACCAACATGGTTCCTTACCCTAAGCTGCGCCGAGTACGCTTGGGATGATTTACTGGATTTTCTACGAGAGGCCAATTCAAACATTGAAAACATCGAATACAAGACAGCAGGAGAACTGTGCTCATTGGATCCGGTTAATGTTTGCAGATATTTCAATCATAGATTTGAGGCTATGATGTCCTTCATCTGCAATAAAAAAAATCCACCCCTTGGAGAAGTAGTGGATTTCTTTTGGAGAAAAGAGTACCAGGCAAGAGGTGCTCCTCATATTCATATGCTGCTGTGGATCAAGGATGCCCCAAAGTTTGGAACAGATACTGATGAAGCAGTGTTATCTTACATTGAAGAATATGCAACATGTGCTATACCTAAAAGCACAGAAGAGAACAAGTTAAAGGAGCAAGTTCTACGTTTCCAAAGTGATCGGTGTGGAAAATACTGTCGACGGAAATACAAGAGCAAAGAAAAATACTACACTAAATGTCGATTTGGATTTCCTAGACCTGTTCTTACAAATGGAAGAGTCAACAGTTTTATGTCAGCTGTGAGACATACTATCACAAGAAAATCACCTAAGAATACCTACAACCTTAAAAGAAAAGAAGAATCAAAAAATATAAATGACTACAACCCAGTCATTTTATCCATGTGGAACGCTAACATGGATATACAGTATGTTGCTGACAATTCCATTGCTGTTGCTCGATATGTAACGTCTTACATTACGAAATCAGAAAAAACAGAATTGAAGGAAATGTGGGAAGAGATTTCTCACGAGAAGACTGTCAGTAAGAAGCTGTACAGTTTCAGTTTGAAGATGTTATCGCATCGAGAAATTGGATCCTACGAATGTTCAGATAGGTTATCTTCTGCAAGTCTCTACTCGAAGTCAAGAAGAATAATTTGGGCAAGTTTAGGCCTTGCAGCAATGAGAAATCGGGTACTGAAATCTGTTGGAGAAATTGAATATTTGGCTGAGAATGACCCAGAAAGTACAGACATATTGAAAACAAACATGTTGGACACATATTATCCCAAGAGAAGTCATCATCTGGAGAACATGTGTCTCTATGAAGTGCTGCAGAACTACATTTATTCACGGAAAGCTGCAGAAGACATCAACAGTGGAAAATATAAAGTTGTTGGTGAAGAAGGATGTTTGGTGAAGCAAACCAAAGGAAGTTTGATAAATCACCGGAAGCTGAGTTGCGACACTACCGACAAGAAAGAATTTTACTACTTGGCTCTTTTACAGTTGTTTAAACCATGGCGTACAGAGGATGAACTACTGGGAGAATTCCAGAGCTATGAAGATTCTTTTAATGCTTGCAAAGACAGCATACAATGCAGTACATTCTCAACTTATCTGCAAATGTTAAATGAAGAAATTGAACAGGAAACTACAATTGCAGCAGAAATAGCTAGAGACAGTTCTCAGGACAGCCAAAGTTCAGGAACATACAGTCAAGATCCCCTAGGACAACCAATCGTTGAAAATGAAGCATCAATAGCCATGAATGAAGTGGAAACGGCTATGAATCAAGCTCAAGAAGAATTTATAGACTTAGAAAATTTGGAAAGACAACTGAATCAAGAGCAGCAACAAATTTATGAAGAGATCAAAAACAAAATTGATCACGGATTTCTACATATCAAAAAAGAGTGCTCATGCACATCATTTCATCCAATCAGGATGTATGTAAGCGGACAAGCTGGCACTGGAAAAAGTTTCCTAATTAAAGTCATCAGAAGCTACCTAAAGCAAAAAACGGATTCTACTTTGTCTTGTGTGGTTACTGCTCCAACTGGGTTAGCAGCATATAACATAAAAGGAATCACCTTACATCGTTTGCTAATGTTACCAGTGGAGCATGAGAACAAAATACAATTCAACAAGCTAACTGGAGAAGCATCCTTAGAAGTGTCAAGAGTATTGAAGAAGATGCAAGTTCTCATTATTGATGAGGTGAGCATGGTATCAAACTTAATGCTTGCCTTTGTGCATTTAAGAATGCAGCAAATTTTGAAGACAGACTATGACGTGTTATTTGGTGGAAAACACGTCATAGTTTTTGGGGATCTTTTGCAACTTACTCCAGTTAAAGGACAACCAGTGTTTAATACTGTGACACATGAAGACACAAAGAAGTCATTGGGAAGCATTGGAAATACAAATATTTGGTCCTTCTTTGAGTACAAGGAACTTACAACTAATATGAGGCAAGCAAACGATGAAGAATATGGAAGTATTCTGAAAGATATCAGGATTGGACTACTCACAGATGTTGGGAAAAAAGCATTACAGAGTCGGCTGCTACATAATTTATTTCCAAAGGAAGAAATAGTTGCAGAGAAAATATACAAGAATATTGCAGAAAACAAAAGTGTCATCTGCTTAATGCCAACTCTACGTGAATGCTCAATATTTAATGAGGAGCTTTTGAAATTGGAAAAGGAAGACATCAGGAAATTGGAAGCAGTGGACAAAATTGAGGATGGAAGAATTACAGTCACAGTAACAGGCAAACTGAAAAATAAATTGGACTCACTAGAGAAGAACATCTCCAAAACAGCAGGATTAGAAAAAAATCTTTATGTTTGCATGAACTGTAGAGTGTTTTTAAGGAGAAATTTGGATGTTGAGAAAGGCTTAGTGAATGGAGCGATGGGAAGAGTTGTGGGTTTTATTAATTATCAGAAAAAAGAAGGAATTGAATGTTTACAGATAAAATTTGATCAGATAGAGGAAGTTAAAGACATTTGTCGTTCAGTTCGTTTCATGCTTGTGAAAGACTTATATGTACGTAGGAAGCAGTTTCCGTTTTCACTAGCATATGCTGTAACTATCCACAAGTCTCAAGGATTGACTGTAGATTGTGCATTTGTGAACATTGGTTCAACTGTGTTCAAAGAAGGTATGGCATATGTAGCTTTGTCACGAGTCAAAACATTATCAGGTTTATTCATGATAGACTTTGATGACTCAAAAGTTAGTGCTGATACAAACTGTGTAAAGGAGTATAATAGATTAAGAAGAAGCTATGCTCCTCATTTAGGTCAGTATCCTGTGTTGGAGAAACGTGTAGTTTCTCGTAAAAGGAGAAATGAGAATATCTGTAATGAAGATGTAGAGAAGAGGAAAAAAAAGAGGAGTGATGTAATTGCAAGCAAAAAGAATAAGGAAAATGAAGAACAGGTTGTAGGATGTCATTTTGAAAATAGCTCTGGTGTCAACTGCTACGCTAATGTAGTGCTGAATGTTGCATTTTATCTGGAAAGTTTGCAAGAGCAGATAATAGTAAATCAGGGAAAAAGATTCTGTTCAGAGCTCAGTCTCCTTTTTGAAAAGCTGAGTAAAGATAAAACTCAAATAGAAAGTGCTACTGAAATTAGAAAACTTTTAGATGTATGTTCAGGACGAACACAGTTTTCTCAAAATGAACAGCAAGATGCACACGAATTTTTGATGTATTTTCTTCAGGTAGTGGAAGAAGAAGGAGTTCCCATTGACATTTTTTTTGGTCTCTCTTATAAATGGGAACATAGTTGTGATAATTGTTATAATATATGTGGCTCTATTGTTGATAATGAAAGGTTTATTTATTTGACATTGCCAGAGAGTAAAACAGTCACTTTTGCAAAATTAGTTAAAGATGCTAATCATAGCATGAAATGTGGTGAGTGTAATTCTGACATGTTTTCAACATTAATTTTAAGGGAATACGGACAGTATGTAATTTTAATGATGCAACGATGTAGAGCTGATGGATCAAAATTGGATACTTTAATAAAGAAGTTTACAGGACAGCAATTATCAATTTCAGGAAAAACTTTTGTAACTGTTGCAATAATTTTCCATGATGGACCTACTGTTACTTCTGGACATTACACAGTTTATCTAAAATGTGAAAAAGGCTGGACACTGTGTAATGATTCCCAATTGATTTTCAAACAACGTTTGCCTTTTGATTTAGCAAATTCCTATCTAATCTTCCTGAAACCTAAATTTTAGAGAGATTTGGCAAGATCTGGACAAAATAATTTTACCATTTTACTGGATTACCATTGCAATTTTGTAGAAAAAAGATTTTTAAAATTATCATTTGGCCTAAAGGAAAGATAACCAATTGTAATGTGGACTTTTTTTAATTTTATTGCAATTTTCAAAAACCAATAATTTAGAGATAATCGGTAACTTCTGCACATTTTAAATTATGGAATGCTATTGGACTGCCATTGGAAATTTTTTCAAAAATGATTTAAAAAATTACTATTTGGCCATGTGGAAAAGTAAGCAATTCTATTGTGGACTAAATAAATTATTCAAAAAATTTTCGTGAACCAAAATGTTACAGAGAATTGGTGAGATCTGGACAGATTAAACTTTAGAATTTTAATGGTTTTCCCTTGGAAATTTATTCCAGGAAAAAAAAAAAAATACTATTTGGCCTAAAGGAAATAAAATCAGATGTATTTTGGAGTTATTTGAGATATAATATTGTGATTATACTTCTGAAACAAACATATCAGACGGTATTTTAAAGAAAAAAGTATTGTTTTTAGATGATATTTTTTTAGAATAATATGCATTTCTGTAATGATAAGTTTAAGTGAGAAGACATTCTGGGCTTTTTTAATACAATCTTTGTGATTGTTAATTTTTTTTGCCCGCTGTAAAATGATGAATGCAATTGCTTTCACAATTAATAGTGAAATGCAATATATTCTGAAAACAGCAAAAATAAGGCAAAAATATTTTTTTGTAAAAAATGTAAATATGTGTATTGTATTATAAAATGGATAAAAAATATTAATACTTTTTTCTTTATTTTCAGATCGATATAGAAAATTTTCGGAAACTACAACCATTTTAAAAACTATTTTTTAAAAAAACAAATGAATAAATATTTTTTTTAGTGAGTATGGTAAGTTAAAAATAAAAATTGTAGTCTCTCAAGGACTTTGTAATGAGATAAATGATTTTTAGTGTTTTTTTTTACGGTAAAAAAAAAAAAAAAAAAGTTTTTAAAAAAAAAGAAAAAAAAAGATGAAAGATAAGGTTGGCTCTTAAAAGAACCGTTGTGTTCATGCAGGGACAGAGGAAAGAAAGATTGGGAATATTAGACGGTACGACAAGTGTGCTGATCTATTTTACTGTTCACCAGGGAAACACTGGTCTCCCTATAAGTAATTAGATCGTGACAAGTGGCGCACCGTACTTCAACCCTCGCAAACCGAGGGTTAATTTCCAGAGGGCCAGCAAAAGGAGATTCTCCCCCCACAGATGAAGGGCTCACCTGACCTGCAGAAGAAGGAGTCTGCCCTGCAGATGATGGTCCAGGCTGAGCTGCTGTGGATGTACTGGCTCGTCTTTCTGAAGAGTTACCTCCAAAAAGATGACCATGTGTCCTTCTGTGTACTTCCTGGAGGTGTCTCTTCATGGTGTGATTCCCAAAGGAATACTTCCTGTTAGGATTACCTCTAGAAAGTACACGCTTACACAGCTTGCAAGTAACTAAGGGTGCATTCACCTTTTGCTGGCCTTCTGGAAAAGTAAAATACTCCCAAACGTAAGAAGGCTTTACTTTCCTCGCTCTCTGCCTCAAGACAGTGCTGCTGGTGCTAGCCTCACTCTCAGAAGAGCTCTGCTGTTCTGCCATCGTATCCCAAAGACAAACCAGCTCCTTCTCCCAAGGGATCACAAGCAGAAATGAGGGGAATGGGTGTGGTGTAGGAGAGTTCTAGAACTGAAAGTAGTTTCAACCAATCAAAAGTTGTGTTTCAAGATCACATGACCTACCGTACGCTTACGGTACGCTTACGGTACGCTTACGGCAAAAAGTACGCGTGCGCGTAAAAAAGACACGCGCTTGCGCGCATGCGCATAACAGTCATTTCCCGGCACTTCCGCGTAACGTGCGCGTGTTGCGTAAGCGCGCACGCGTCCCACGCGCAGTACGCGCGGCTACGCAAAGTACGTAACTATGCGCAAGCAGCGTAGATAGATTACGGACGTTGCGTAAACCGTACGCTTACCGTGAGCTTACGGTACGCGTACTATAAAAAAAAAATAAAAAAAAAAAAAAAAATCTGGAAATACATTTTACATGTTTATTTTAAAAAATATATATAAAAAAAATATTTAAGGATTTTAAAAATTTAAGGATAGTCTTTATAAAAGATAAGAAAATTAAATTAAAAATATGTTTGAAAAAAATGAAGAATAAAAGAAAAAAATAGCATTTAAAAAACCTTGCAAATTCACTGAAAAAACCATGGGTTTCACACACGTTATAGTTAGGAATTAGCATTTAAAAAACCTTGAAAATTCACTGAAAAAACCATGGGTTTCACACTCGTTATAGTTAGGAATTAGCATTTAAAAAACCTTAGAAATTCACTGAAAAAACCATAGGTTTCACACACGTTATAGTTAGGAATTAGCATTTAAAAAACCTTAGAAATTCAGTGAAAAAACCATAGGTTTCACACATGTTATAGTTAGCTGGACATTTTACTCGTAAAAAACCAATGAAATTGCCCCGTTATAGTTAGTTCAGCTAACTATAACTCGCGCGCCCGCAATGCACTGCTGATGACGTCACATATTACATCACTCATGACATGGTCAGTGACATCACTCATGACATCACTGATGACATCTCAAATGACATCACTGATGACATCACTGATGACATCATCCTTGTGATAGAGTGGCAGACCTCCTCTCACCTTAATATAAGCTTTGATACACACATTCAAAAATAGAGACTAAAAATTTCAAAACAATGGACATACCAATACCAGTTACAACAACCTCTTCAGTAATTCTAAGATCCACATACACATCCACTCATTCACCAACAGTCCTATACAGTCACTCATACATGTACTCACTCATCATATGTACTCATACATCTATACATCCTGTTACACAATGCCACTCATCCATAGAGTTACTCACACACATAGTCACTCATGCTAATAAAGAATAAAACATACATTTACTTGCATATACAGTAATACACACACCACCATACTTACTTCTACGGAAACTTACACATACTTAGTCTTTTAAACAATCACTTATAGAAACACATACTTATTCATACAGGAACTCTTTCAATCTCTCCATCTCACATATACTCACATATATACACCAATAGTCACATATACTAGTTAAAAACATATGTAGTTACTCCTGAAGACACTATTGAGACAGTCATTCACTCAATAACACACCCATACACACACTCATCCACACATACAGTCCTGCACACATGCTGTCTTCAACACATACAAACAGTGAGTCACTCATTCATACACCTATGCACTACGTAATACCCCCCACCGTACCATACAGACACTCAGACTGATACTCAAAAAAACAACTAATAACCTATATAGACACCCATGTAGCTACTCACCAACCCATGCAGCCACTTATACACAAAGTGAGAGATACACTTAATCAGTCAGTAACACAATCAATTTTTCAAAAACAAATCATCCATTTAGACACTTATATACCCATTTATTCTTCCATCGACCTTGAGATACACATATATAAAACATATTTAATTTTCAGAAAAACACACATTCACTGGATGATGTCATCAGTGATGTCATCAGTGATGTCATTTGAGATGTCATCAGTGATGTCATGAGTGATGTCACTGACCATGTCATGAGTGATGTAATATGTGACGTCATCAGCAGTGCATTGCGGGCGCGCGAGTTATAGTTAGCTGAACTAACTATAACGGGGCAATTTCATTGGTTTTTTACGAGTAAAATGTCCAGCTAACTATAACATGTGTGAAACCTATGGTTTTTTCACTGAATTTCTAAGGTTTTTTAAATGCTAATTCCTAACTATAACGTGTGTGAAACCTATGGTTTTTTCAGTGAATTTCTAAGGTTTTTTAAATGCTAATTCCTAACTATAACGAGTGTGAAACCCATGGTTTTTTCAGTGAATATATATATATATATATATTTTATGCAAAGGAACCTCGATTCGAAGAGGCACTCCGAGTCAGACATAGTAAGGCAAGGTGGCTTCACTCCCATTCAGACAATTAATTCAGCCTTACGCGTTTCGGAGCAGGCAAGCTCCTTGGTCACAGGCATTACCATATTGCAGGCACAAGAAAAGCGAAAGGAGCACGTTTACCAGCACGTGTTGTATTACGTCCCTCATTTAGTATCAGGTGTATCCACTTGTGTGGCATGCTGGGATTTGCAGTCCAGTGTTACCTTTAGTAGGTGTTCGTGCCTTCTGTCAATATTGCCAATAGTTGGTCCAGTGTCTGCACATCTTTTAATGGATTTTTTCTCGCCCTCCAGTGGGCCTCCGAACATCGAGATCTGCCAATTAATGCGCCGTCTGATTCCCCTTTACCGGAGACTTGACACAGTTCTGTGTCTCCGTGGCCCCTCACACACAGAGGGTGGTGCACTCTTCACGGCTGGAACTGCCGTATTTATTTATTTTATGCAAAGGAACCTCGATTCGAAGAGGCACTCCGAGTCAGACATAGTAAGGCAAGGCGGCTTCACTCCCATTCAGACAATTAATTCAGCCTTACGCGTTTCGGAGCAGGCAAGCTCCTTGGTCACAGGCATTACCATATTGCAGGCACAAGAAAAGCGAAAGGAGCACGTTTACCAGCACGTGTTTTATTACGTCCCTCATTTAGTATCAGGTGTATCCACTTGTGTGGCATGCTGGGATTTGCAGTCCAGTGTTACCTTTAGTAGGTGTTCGTGCCTTCCGTCAATATTGCCAATAGTTGGTCCCGTGTCTGCACATCATTAATGGATTTTTTCTCGCCCTCCAGTGGGCCTCCGAACATCGAGATCTGCCAATTAATGCGCCGTCTGATTCCCCTTTACCGGAGACTTGACACAGCATGCCACACAAGTGGATACACCTGATACTAAATGAGGGACGTAATAAAACACGTGCTGGTAAACGTGCTCCTTTCGCTTTTCTTGTGCCTGCAATATGGTAATGCCTGTGACCAAGGAGCTTGCCTGCTCCGAAACGCGTAAGGCTGAATTAATTGTCTGAATGGGAGTGAAGCCGCCTTGCCTTACTATGTCTGACTCGGAGTGCCTCTTCGAATCGAGGTTCCTTTGCATAAAATATATATATCTACTGCCGGTCGCCAGTGGATAGTTATAGTTAGGACCTAGTTTCCATTGGAAAAGCGTTTTTTGTTATCCCAATAACTTTGGCGCTGGTTGACGAATCTTCGCGAAATTTTCAAAACTTATGGCCCGCTCCGGTCACCTCCTATACTGAAAGTTTCGGGGGGGCCGAGTAAAAAGGGGATCCCAAAACGTGTTTTCCCCATGTTATTTTCCATAGGAAACTTTAGACACGGCTACAGCCCGAACTACTGAACGGAATTACACCAAATTTGGCAAAAAGGTAGCCCTTGGTTCAGAAAGAACCCATTTTGTTAAATGGTGTAAATCCATTCAGTAGTTCCTAGGATATTCAAAAAATAAAAAGTTTCGATATCTGGGCGGAGCCTAACCCTCCGAGCACGAGCTTGGCTCTAATTGGCTGCCAACACTTCAATCAATAACAACAAAAGACCTGCTCAAAAATGTATCCAGTGATAAACTTTCATCGGTGGCCCCTTCAAACTACAAAACATCTTTGTTTTGAATTATCATATAGCGGCTATCTTTATGCCGTCTAAAGGAGGGGTCCAGAGTCACTTAAACCTTTATAAAACAAAATTGCGTCTATGTGTAATGTCTCCCCTACTTTCTCTCTACTTACTGTGTATGAGAAAGGAAAACATGTGCAAAAAGTATTGAAAAATGTAATAATTATAGTGAAAAAGGATGGCAGTGCCTCACGGGAGTAACACCATGGGAGTTCAGCAGACAGGTACTCGCCTGCTATCTCAGGTTCTCATCATTAGCAACGGCCACCCTGAAAGCAATTTTCAAAAAAATAAAAACTGATAGAAACATATAGTGCTGTGTGTGGACACTAGGCTTCGATGTGCACATCCGAGCTCAAACTAATGTCAACCCTCAAAGGAGTGGCGGGGTCTGATCAGAACCCACGTGAAACCTAGTTAAAACTAGCTGAACAACACTAGCTATCTAACTTTTTATTTCATGCTGTGTGTTTGCTCACTTAAAAACCAACATGTTTCATTGCCTCAGGGAGCTTGCAGCAATTTCATCAGGGCTAGGGTCAACTAGCCACACTGCACCCTTTATTTAACCGGTTTGTATTTTATCAGCTTTTGCACAGCTTTTAAACGTTCTTAAATGTTATGATATTGCTGCTACTGTTTTTAGCGGGGCATTCATTTTAAAGTGTTTTAGCAATATTGTTTTTTCATTATCTTACTGTGGACTCGGGGGGCACGGGGGACGAGGGCTGAGCAGGAAGTGGGGCCGCCATTGCAGAAGTACGCAGGTTAGCGGTCTAGCGTCCCTGACAGCGTATTTAGGTACGAGCTGGCGCGAGCGCGCATTACCTAGATCTCCTGAGGCGTGAGCCGGGAGACGAGTGAGTGATTACCGAGTTGATATTGCGCTTTTGCACAGCTTTTAAACGTTCTTAAATGTTATGATATTGCTGCTACTGTTTTTAGTGGGGCATTCATTTTAAAGTGTTTTAGCAATATTGTTTTTTCATTATCTTACTGTGGACTCGGGGGGCACGGGGGACGAGGGCTGAGCAGGAAGCGGGGCCGCCATTGCAGAAGTACGCAGGTCAGCGGTCTAGCTTCCCTGACAGCGTATTTAGGTACGAGCTGGCGCGAGCGCGCCACTGGCACGCTGAAGGCGCGCCTAAGGCAAGCCCGTCTGCGCCCGTCTGCGCCAGGCCAGCGCCCTACGCCAGGGACCCTGCCAGTCTCGACCCGGCCACCAGACCGGCACTAAGATATGATTCCTCTACTTTGCTGAGGCTTAGCAAAGAGAGGTGCTCCTCCAACTGTCTCTGCCTTTCACTGAAGGCATTGCCATTTACCGCCCCGGACTACTGCCCTGGATGTCTGTCCAGTATCCCAAGGATTTTAAACCTTCCCATTGCTATTAAGGGAGAGAGGGGAGGAAAGGTAGAAATCAAGAAGGATCTCTCACTAACTTGCATCTTGTTAAACGCAAGATCTTTAGTCAAGCACAGCCTCGAGTGCGCTAGGCTCATGGAAGAACTCGAGGCTAAGGTAGCTTTTGTCACGGAAACCTGGACTGATCTGGCCGCTGGGCCAGATATTGTGAATGCTACCCCTCCGGACTTTCTCTGTTATACACAGGATAGGCCACTAAGGAAAGGCGGAGGCCTGGCGGTGATCTATCAACACTCTATTAAAGCATCCTTTCAGCCTATTCCTATGGATAACTGCGAAGCCCTATTTTTCAATCTGATGTTAACGCATCATCAATCCTTTAAGAGTTGTTTAGTTTACAGGCCTCCTGGAACTAGAAATACTTTCCTGGCTTCCGTGGGTACGCTATTGGAAGAGGGGCTACTTTCGGATGCATTTACGGTTTTAGGTGATTTTAATTTTCACTTGGAACGCACGGAGGATGCTGACACTAGGGCCTTGGAGGAACTGATGCTGTCTTTAGATCTTAGGCAGCGGGTAGTGGGCCCTACGCACAGGGGAGGACACACTTTAGATGGGATTTTTTCCAACCAATGTAATATACATTTCAAGAACCTTTTTCCCCTGGCTTGGTCAGATCACTCCGCTGTCCAATTTGAAATTCTATTAAATGACCCTGGCAAGATAACCACAGGATATAAAGACAGGATAAGAACAAGAGCGTGGAACAAGGTGGTGGGAGACTCTTTGATCAAGTTGTTGTCCTCCTCTGCAGTCGGAATGCCAGGATATGTGGATATAGCATGTTATAATTATACAAGTTGGCAGCAGCAAGCTTGTGATACCGTAGCCCCCACTAAAATTTTGCGGCCTAAGAGAGCACATCCTTCTGCTCCCTGGTACTCTCAGGAGATTAGATCCCAAAAGCTTATTTGTAAGCAGCAAGAACGTAGATGGAGGAGTAATTAAATGAATCCGACAGAAAAGCTTACAAAATCAGCCTCCAGACATATAAACAGGTAATTTTTATGGCCAAACAATCATACTTTGCATCTCAGATTTCGGACTCTAGTAACTCAGCTAAGGAGTTATTTAAGACAGTGGCCAAGCTGGTAGCACCAAAGCCATGTCCACTTCAACCCAGCCAACAGCTGTGCGATGATATGGTCGATTTTTTCTTATCTAAGGTGGAGACTATCTTTGTGGCCTTTAACAAGAGGAGCATCAGTAGCCCAGACACTAGCTGGGAGGGCTTGAGGTTAGATCATGCCTCCTATCCGACCTTGGTCAAATTTTGGCCAGTGTCCTCCTTGGACACGCAAAAGATTTTGATGGAAGCTAACTCGGGATCACCATTTGACCCTTGCCCCATCAAGATGGCTAAACTAGCCGCTGGACCGATTGCTGACCAGCTTTCCAGTTTATTTAACCTGATGTTTGAAACTGGGTTTTTTCCCAGTCACTGGAAATTAGCATCTATTCTTCCATTACTAAAAAAACCTCATCTCCCGATTAATGACCCCAACAGTTTTCACCCAATAGCTAGACTTCCGCTTCCAGCTAAACGTGTTGAAAAGTTCATGAACAGACAACTTAGTCTCTTCTTGGAAGATTCCCAGGTACTTGATCCCACTCAATATGGTTTCAGGCCAGGCCACAGCACAGAATCCGCCCTAATTAAAGCTACAGAAGAGATTAGGGAGGCAGTGGATCAGGGTGGCAAGGCAGCTCTGATTTTGCTCGATTTGTCTGCGGCCTTTGATACGTTCCACCATTCAATAATCCTGAATCGCTTAAAAACGTGTGGGATTGATGGTAAAGCAGGGGACCTTATCAAATCTTTTCTAGCTGATAGAAAACAAGTGGTGACCCTGGGGGAGTTTCAGTCGAAACCTTTTTCAACACCTTGTGGGGTCCCTCAGGGGTCCTCACTCAGCCCCACCCTTTTTAATATTTACGTTAGCGCACTGGCACCCGTCATAGGGTCCTATGGATTCGGGATCACCTCCTACGCAGATGATACGCAAATTGTTGTATCACTGACACCAGGGGGGGAGGTGGATGTGGAATTGCGTCTGCGGGAGTGTATGGTGGCCGTGAGCAGCTGGATGTCCGAAAATTGTCTGAAATTAAACTCGGACAAAACGGAGGTCATACTGTTTGGTAATACCTCTAACTTTTGGACCCCTGCCTGTTGGCCCAACTCCATGGGCACCCTCCCAATTCCAGCCAGAAAGGTGAAAAGCCTTGGCATGATACTGGACGATAAACTCACCATGGAGCACCAAATAAAAGTATTAACATCTAAAACTTGGTATACCATCAGAATGATGAGAAAAGTGTTACCTTTGCTCCCTCGAGATAGTAGCCATATGGTGGTCAGGGCCCTGGTAACAACGAGACTGGATTATTGTAACTGGCTGTATCTAAATGCGCAGCAAAGCATACTGAACAGATTACAGATTTTGCAGAAGGCAGCAGTCCGTTTACTTACAGGTTCTTCCAGATTCTCCTCAGTTGCTTTGGAAAGAAGAACTCTACACTGGCTCCCCATAAAAAGCTGTATACGTTTTAAGGCGCTGTCCATGGCATTTAAGGCCTTGCACGGACTTGGCCCAGAATTTTTAAAGCAGCGTATACAATGGTATGTTCCGGGAAGAAGCCTTCATTCTAAAGGAACAAAACAGGCGCAAGTACCTCGTATCAGGAAGGCCCGATGGGGAGGTAGAAGTTTTGTTTACGGAGCCGTTAAGGCTTGGAATGATCTACCACTATATCTTAGAACCGTGCCTGATCTGCTGTCCTTTAGAAAGGAACTTAAGACATGGCTTTTTTTGTATGATTGACCCCCTTTCATTTGCCGCTCGTAACTTACAGGTTTGACCTTCAGGATTTCTAGACAGCGCCAGGACACCTCTGGGTATTTGTCGCTCTTTAAAAGTGTCATTAACATAACATAACATAACATCAGCACCTAGAGAAGACACAACCAAGAACACCCGATCAGCCACCTATACCACATAAGATTCTGCATTGTATCGTGCTTTAAAAACTGTCACCTACAACAAACAAGAATATTTACCACATGGTCGCTCTCCGTTTGCGTACCTCTACCCTTCTAATTAGTGGGTACCATTTGAGTCTGAGTGTACCCGTCCACTCTTTCACTTGCCGCTCGGTAACTGCAAATATGTTAATCTACAGAGTAAACATAAAAATAAAGGTCAATAGAGGAAGGAGTAAAATTTCTGGGTCGATGTAGTCTTTATATAAAATGAAAGTACTTGTACCCCTTAGTACTGTTCTTTTTCGTGTATTTACCAATAAAACGCCCAATGCCAGATAGCTGTACCTGGTGTGAGTGTCAGGTTTACCTATTTCTTGAATACAGCAACTGACTGTTCCTCAAACTGGGGACTGTTAGAGCTACATACCTTCATCAGCCTATGGGCATATCGCGTGGCATATTACAATTCTTTGAGTATATATACGTCGCTATTTCTCTCCTTAAGTACGTTGTCAACACACTGCCCAGATTACTTTAAAACCCCTTTTCCCGCTCACCTGATCGGCCCGTGAACCCGGCCTTAGCTCAGCCTCACAGTGTTACTGCAGATTACCCGTATCTTGTAGGCGCGACGCGTCGCGTTGGCGCATGCGCACTTACTTATGTGCTTGTTTGATTTGTATAGAGGGGACCGGCGGCCATCTTGTGTAGGTATTGCCATAAGTGACGGGCAGGATGAATATTCTACCATGTATTATCTCTAGAATGGTCAAGCAACTTGCGTGTAACCCATGAATGTCATACTTTAAAACATTTTTTAGAAAAATTGAGAAATGTAACTCCATCTTCAATTCGCACCGTCCAAATACAACTGACACAATATGGTGTCATGAAAAAAAGACTATTCGATCCTCTTTTCTTTTTCTGGGCATTTTACCTCACAGAAGCATTCGGTTCATCTACTCGTAAGTTCAAAATGTATTACAACAAGAAAGTCAGCCAAAAAGTCAGCAATAAAGTCTACTGCTCGACATAGCCAAAAACAGACATATAACATGGCTCTATATGCTGGTATAAAAAAGGGTTGTTTTTATTAGGGTTGAAAACTTATTCAGCGGACCACAACCTAAAAATTGTGAAGGTCGCCGCAGATTGGTTGAAAATACTGAGGGAGCATCTTGTTCCTTCCCTTCAAAGAATTTTTTCAATTTGATCTTTCTCATTAGTCCGTATATTTCCCCACGCAGTTTAAAACTATCATGTTTAGGGGTCGGGACATATCCTAGGCCTTTGTTTAAAACTCTATGTTCATCTATAGTCAGTTGATATGCTGACAAATTCACCACTATGTCATTGTCACTGCGGGCTATAGAGGTGTCCTGCCCCGACTGCGCGTGATACTGCGACAATTTACCCGTAGGACAGTTTTTGCGATATCGCAGGAACTGTTCCTCTACTGAGGTATATATAGCGCAAGCAGATAATTTGTCCCGCAAATTGGAAGAGCGAGCATATCCCAGAAAAGTCATTAAACAAGCAAAAAAGAGAGCCCTTAACACTCCACGAGCTGCATTGCTTGAGAGAACACCCAAGAACAATGGGAACTGCATCCCAGTGGTCACTACATTCGGACCACTCTCGACTAAAATCAGACAAATAATCAGAAAACACTGGCATTTGCTGAGCACCCCCACTATGACTATGCCTCAACCTAGATTTGCCTTCAAGCGATCTACTAATTTGCAAGATCGTTTGGTTCATTCACGTCCCATACAAGAAACTAGAGACACAGGGATCCCATCGGGACACTATCAACGCGGGGGCTGCTCAGTTTGTGAGCTTACTGAACCTGTTAAAAGTGTAACCCTGGTGGGAGGCAAGATCTGGCACCTTAACAGGTTCAGTAACTGTAACACATCTAATGTTATCTATCGACTCACGTGTTCATGCGGACTCCACTACATCGGTCTCACGACACGCAAGTTCAAGATTAGGGTGCAGGAACATCTTAGCACCCTAAGAATAGGTAAATTGACCACGAAACTCGTGCAACATTTTCGAACAGCTAAACATAGTCCTAAGGAGTTGCGTTGGGTAGTTTTGGAAAGACTCATGGGTGATCAATACAATATGGAAATGAGGTTGAGCACAAAAGAAGCACGTTGGATCTATCAGGAGAAGGTGAATCAACAGGGGCTTAACGATTTCATTGAATGAAATAAGGTTGTGGTCCGCTGAATAAGTTTTCAACCCTAAAAAAAAAAAAAACTTTTTTATACCAGCATATAGAGCCATGTTATTTGTCTGTTTTTGGCTATGTCGAGCAGTAGACTTTATTGCTGACTTTTTGGCTGACTTTCTTGTTGTAATACATTTTGAACTTACGAGTAGATGAACCGAATGCTTCTGTGAGGTAAAATGCCCAGAAAAAGAAAAGAGGATCGAATAGTCTTTTTATCATGACACCATATCGTGTCAGTTGTATTTGGACGGTGCGAATTGAAGATGGAGTTACATTTCTCAATTTTTCTAAAAAATGTTTTAAAGTATGACATTCATGGGTTACACGCAAGTTGCTTGACCATTCTGGAGATAATACACGGGAGAATATTCATCCTGCCCGTCACTTATGGCAATACCTACACACGATGGCCGCCGGTCCCCTCTATACAAATCAAACAAGCAAATAAGTAATGCGCATGCGCGAACGTGACGCCCCGCGCCTACAAGATACGGGTAATCTGCAGTAACACTGTGAGGCTGAGCTACGGCCGGGTTCACGGGCCGATCAGGTGAGCGGGAAAAGGGGTTTTTAAGTAATCTGGGCAGTGTGTTGACAACGTACTTAAGGAGAGAAATAGCGACGTATTTATACTCAAAGAATTGTAATATGCCACGCGACATGCCCATAGGCTGATGGGGATATGTAGCTCCAACAGTCCCCAGTTTGAGGAACAGTCAGTTGCTGTAGTCAAGAAATAGGTAAACCTGACACTCACACCAGGTACAGCTATCTGGCATTTGGTGTGTTATTGGTAAATACACGAAAAAGAAGAGTACTAAGGGGTACAAGTACTTTCATTTTATATAAAGACTACATCGACCCAGAAATTTTACTGCTTCCTCTATTGACCTTTATTTTTATGTTTGCTCTGTAGATTAACATATTTGCAGTTACCGGGCAGCAAGTGAAAGAGTGGACGGGTACACTCAGACACAAATGGTACCCACTAATTAGAAGGGTAGAGGTACGCAAACGGAGAGCGACCATGTGGTAAATATTCTTGTTTGTTGAGGTGACAGTTTTTAAAGCACGATACAATGCAGAATCTTATGTGGTATAGATGGCTGATTGGGTGTTTTTGGTTGTGTCTTCTCTAGGTGCTGATAAAATACAAACCGGTTAAATAAAGGATGCAGTGTGGCTAGTTGACCCTAGCCCTGATGAAATTGCTGCAAGCTCCCTGAGGCAATGAAACATGTTGGTTTTTAAGTGAGCAAACAAACAGCATGAAATAAAAAGTTAGATAGCTAGTGTTGTTCAGCTCGTTTTTAACTAGGTTTGACGTGGGTTCTGATCAGACCCCGCCACTCCTTTGAGGGTTGACATTAGTTTGAGCTCGGATGTGCACACCAAAGCCTAGTGTCCACACACAGCACTATATGTTTCTTTCACTTTTTATTTTTTTGAAAATTGCTTTCAGGGTGGCAGTTGCTAATGATGAGAACCTGAGATAGCAGGCGAGTACCTGTCTGCTGAGGTCCCATGGTGTTACTCCCGTGAGGCACTGCCATCCTTTTTCACTATAATTATAAAAAATGTCAATACTTTTTGCACATGTTTTCCTTTCTCATACACAGTAAGTAGAGAGAAAGTAGGGGAGACATTACACATAGACACAATTTTGTTTTATAAAGGTTTAAGTGACTCTGGACCCCTCCTTTAGAGGGCATAAAGATAGCCGCTATATAATAATTCAAAACAAAGATGTTTTGTAGTTTGAAGGGGCCACCGATGAAAGTTTATCACTGGATATATTTTTGAGCAGGTCTTTTGTTGTTATTGATTGTTGAGTGGGGGGCGACCTGCCTATTTACCCCCCTAAGCTCCTTGTTGTATATGCCAACACTTCAAACCAGGAAGTGTTGGCAGCCATCTTGTACCTCAGACGGAGGAACAAATAAGAGCGGTGGGCAGTGAATACAAGCATTGGCATCTCGTCAGGAAAATGTGAAATCTTTTGGGAAGTTCTTGCACAGGTACTTGACTTTGGTTGCCCTCATCAGCCAGGATAGCTTGACTCCAGTGGCGTAGTGAGCACGGGACCCACGTCTGGGCATACCCTTCCCACTTAGGGTGAAAATGCAACACAAAAAGATGAAGGACGGAATGTTGAACATTGTCAAACATTCACCCCCAGTCACAGATCTGGGTTTAATCCATTTTTATTTTGCTCAGACATAGGTCCCGGGCTCACTATGCCACTGGATTCAAGCTATCCTGGCTGAAGAGGGGTGAAACCCCGAAACCGGTCCTAGGATGCTTGTGTCTGGTCCAGGGAGGACCTGGCTTGGCAATTCGGGCTGGACTGTTCCCATGAGGCACAGGGTCAAGACTGATTTGCATACGGCCAGGTCTAAACTGGGGTGGCATGGTGAGCAAAAGAATGATGGATTTTACCCAGATCTCTTGACTGGGGGAGAATGTTTTGATTTGTTCTGCATTCCATCCATCAATTGTGTGTCTTTCATTAAGATAATTCCCTTTGTGTTCGTGCATTAAAGCGAACTTATATTTTGGACGAACTAGTGGCCGTTGTTACTGGAAGGTGCTTATATTCAGTCTTTTAGAAGGCATATGTTTCCCTGTGTTTTTTTTATTTTTGCACGATATGAGCATTTTATTACTGAAAGATTGGTGTATTTTCTGTACCTTATAATGTGTTGGTCTCATATGGTTTTGGAAGAAGTCTGTACCCTATGTTTTTCGAGGACGTTTAGGTGGTGTCTCTTTCTGTACCTCTCTTGCTTCTTTCTTTTCGCACCCTTCTTCCCTTTTTTGCATCTATCTTTCCTCTTTCTGCTGTTCTCTTGCCATTTTATGTACCTCTCTTGCCTCTTTCTGCACCTCACTTGCCTCTTTCTGCACGTGTCTTGCTTCTTTGTGCACTTCTGTTGCCTGTTTCTGCACCTCTCTTGCCTCCTTTTGCAGCTCTTTTGACTCTTTCTGCACCTCACTTGCTCCTTTCTAGAACTCTCTTGCCTCTTTCTGCGCCTTTCTTCCTCTTTCTGCACATGTCCTACCTTTGTAGGCATAGTTAGAAATTAGCATTTAAATAACCTTTGAAATTTACTTAAAAAACCTTAGGTTTCAGGCACGTTATAGTTGGAAATTAGCATTTTAAAAACCTTTGAAATTCACTGAAAAAGCCATAGGTTTCAGGCACGTTATAGTTAGAAATTAGCATTTAAAAAACCTTAGAAATTCACTGAAAAAAACATAGGTTTTAGGGAAAGTTATAGTTAGTTGGACATTTCACTCGTACAAAACCAGAGAAATTCCCCGGTTATAGTTAGTTCAGCTAACTATAACTCGCGCCCCCGCAATGCACTGCTGACGAACGTCACATATTACATCACTCTTGATATGGTCAGTGACATCACTGATGACATCACTGATGACATCTCAAATTACATCACTGATGACATTACTGATGACATCATCCAGTGACTGTGTGTTTCTGTAAAGTTTAATTATGTTTAATATATACAGGGAAAGGCATATTGAAGAATGAATGGGTGTATAAGTGTCTGAATGGATGATTTAGTAGGTGCGTGACTGACTCTATAAGTAATGATTAAACGTATCTTACTGGAACCACCATTCTTTCTTGGTTTGGGTGCAACCCCATTCCAACATATAGCATATAGGTAAGCCTGATGCGTCTCTGTCTAATAGAGCAGACAAAGACTGAAGAGGATCATTTTGCGCCACTGTCGTATCATCAGCATAAAGGCTGTTGTCATGACATTGCCTATGTGGGATGACCCTTACTGATCTTGGTCCACTAGAACGGGCATGGTGAAAAGTTTTGCGTTGTTTGTCAACTAAATAGGCCTCCAACATAGAGTGGGCTAGGGTCCCAGTGTATGTAAAAGAATTATTAAGCCTGGTGAGAATTGGAGCTAAAGGTTGGCAGAAAGTGTTGTATTATAATGAGGAGAAGCCATTTGGGCCAGGGGAGCTAAAGGGCTTCAGTTATGCTCTTGCTGTTATGCCCTCCTCAATTTGAATGGATTTTTCAAGGTTTTCCGACTGCAGTGAGGTAAGTTTAGTCACCTGGCCGACCTGCAGATATATAATGATATTGTCCTGCAGGTCTTTGGTGGCATGGAGGGTTTCATAGAAGTCTCTGAATGCCACTGCTATGTGTTTGTCGCCTATTCCGTCCGAATTGAGTATAGTGCCTATTCTGTCACTGAGTAATTTGGCACGTAGCGTATGTGCCAGTAATTTGCCACATTTGTCACCTCCTGTGTAAAATTTATGTTGGAGATGTAGCATCACATATTCTGTCCTGTCCAGGTCAAGTCGTCTGAGTTGGGTTCATGCTGCTTCTAACTTGTACCAAACCCTTGGGCCCAAGGGCATTTTATGTATGGCTTTGAGTTCCTTCATATGTCCCACCAGTGCTCCCTTTTTCATTTCGCAACTTGTTTTCAGTGGCAGAAATAGCAATCATCCCCCCCGATCACCATCTTTAGTGTTTCCCATAGTATATCTACCGAAACTTCCCCATTATTGCTGTCCATCATAAAATTAGCAATAGTTTGGGTAGGCGCTCAGACATTATCTGTTTTTTTGAGTACTGCTGTTACAAAGCATCCATGGTCCCGAGACTTGTGAGGCTTAATCCACTGGAGAGAGATAAAAAGTGGGAGTGATCAGATAATGACATGGGCTCAATAGATACCCCTCGGGCCAAAGTCTGGAATGCAGGTGTACCTAGGAATAGCCAATGCGTGTGCACGTTTTATGGGTAGCAGGATAGTACGTGTAGTCTCTGAGGTCAGGGTGTGTCAATCTTCACAAGTTTTCTAGTCCTCCCTCTCACAACCACGCCAAACCCCTTTGGGAAAGGGCCCCTACCTACCACAAGAACTGACCTGATCTGTCAAGGCCATTGTTTAGAACCAGTTTGAGGTCTCCCCAAATTAGGAAAGCTGGAACTGGTGATCAGAGAATCTCTAGGACCACGCCCTGTAGGAAATGTTCCTGGTTCTCAATGGTTGCATAGATAGTTGCAATACTGATTGCTTGTCCCTCATACTATATTAGCTAGGCCAATACTCTCCCCCTTATTCCAGCCAGATTGCCCATCTGAAACGTTTTTGTTGGGTTGCAAGATAGGAATTGCTGTGGGTACTGGTGTGAATTTAGTCAATGCCAGTCCTGTGTTACGAGATGCGTCAACTGTAGGATGCAAAGGTCTCTTTCATTCTGTTCTAGAGAGGATAGCATCACAGCCTCTTAACAAGGTTGTTTAAGGCTCTCACATTAAGTCTAATTATTTTAACATTAATCGTGAAAATGTAGGCATTGTCTGGTGCACCGCTGGGGCCCAGCCTAGGGGATCAGGGTCAACCACCGGCATTTAGTGCATGTAGATAGTATTGCAAGGGAGAGGACGCATTCAAGATTGTGTAATGCAGGGTCTGTCCTTCTAGTGTAGAGTGAATGTATCCCCTTACCCCACCTCAAACAAGAACATGAACAGTAGAACAAATTAAAAGTCCATGCAACATAGCAAACAATATGGACAGAGTAATGGGCAATGGCAGGATAGGTTGGTTCATCAACCACCAATCACTATTCAGGAATACTTTCCACCCCTTTCACCCCCATGCTTTCAGGATGGGGCAAGTGGCCGCAGTTCGAGGGTATCACCCAAATTGTACTATCCCAGAACAGTCATCAAAGTCATTCTGCATCTTGGCGGGCAGCCTCTATGGTGGAATATATGACGATATTTTGCAAACTAAAACAACGCATACTTTTACAACGTTGTTTTTAGTTCGCAAGTACCATTACAATGCATTTTTCTATAACGCATACCATTACTTCACATTTGCTTAAAAATGCACATGAAATGCCTTTACTTTGGATCCCAATTCCCCGCATAGATTTACAACGCATTTTTTTGTTAAATAACCCCCCAAGACTACGCTAATTTCTACATCCATATACACTACCCTACATAAAACATACTCTACAACACTACCCTAAAACACTACCCTACACTACACAACACTACACTACCCTAAACCCTAAAACAATACCCCCTACACGACCCTCCCCTTCCCCCATTCCAGCCCCTACACTCAAACACTACCCTGCACGACCCCCCGACACTACCCTAAACCCTAAGACACTACCCTACACTACACAAAAACTACAACACTACCCCAAACCCTGAAACACTACCCCAAGCACGACCCTGCCCCTACTCCCAGTCCGCTCCCTACACTGAAACACTACCCTGCACGACCCCGACATTACCCTAAACCCTAAAACACTACCCTACACTACACAAACACTACAACACTACCCTAAACCCTAAAACACTACCACAAGCACGACCCTGCCCCTACCCCCAGTCTGCTCCCTACACTGAAACACTACCCTGCACGACCCACAACACTACCCTAAACCCTAAAACACTACCCTACACTACACAAACACTACAACACTACCCTCAAACCTAAAACACTATCCCAGGCATGACCCTGCTCCTACCCCCAGTCCGCTCCCTACACTGAAACACTACCCTGCACGACCCCCGACACTACCCTAAACCCTAAAACACTACCTTACACTACACAAACACTACAACACTACCCTAAACCCTAAAACACTAACCCAAGCACGACCCTGCCCCTACCCCAAGCCCATCCCTACACTGAAACACTACCCTGCACGACCCCCCGACACTACCCTAAACCCTAAAACACCACCCTACAGTACACAAACACTACAACACTACCCTAAAACCTAAAACACTACCCCAAGGACGACCCTCCCCATCCCCCACTCCTGTCCCTACACACAAACACTACCCTGCACGACCCACAACACTACCCTAAAACCCAAAACACTACTCCTCAAATATAAACCCTTTAAAAATACACAGCCCATCTTACCTCTCTCTCATCGGTGCACGTCCCTTGTCCTCGGCTGCAAGTGATGTCAATCAAAGGACAGCAGAAGTGCCCAAAAAGCCTCCAGCCAGTGCACAGGAGCCTGCAGATTCTCCCCGGGCACGCCCTCTGTCTGCAGCAGACTTTGCCTCTTGGCGCCTGAGAGATCAGCTGCTTTTTGACGAGGGTGCCTCCTCCGCCCCACTGCCGTCATCGCTGCCTCCTCATCACTCCATCATCGCTGCCTCCTCGTCACTCCAATTCCGGGCGCAGCCATACACGCATTACAATGCAAGTGTTGTAACAGCGCATGCAAAGTAATAACATGCATAGTAAAGGCTACGCGTTGTTACAGCGCATGCATTGTTACGCTTGCGTTGTAATGGTATGCGAACTACAAGTCAGGTACTAATGGCTGTTTACCTCTATGGTGTGCCTGTCCAGGACCTCCTACCTCTCCTGGTATCATGATTAGGACGTAGTCCCTTTGGTGATCTTGGGACCTGCTGCCAGTGATACACAGAATGGATGGTCCCAATTGTGGGCAATACCTTTGTTTTTGAGGTGCTCCATGGTGGGTTTACACTCCCACGTTGCTGAAAGATCAGCTTGGCAAGGTGCTGGAAGAGTGTAGATTCAAGGCCGTGGAAAACGACAGGTTGAGCATCTCAGCCTTCCGAGATATAATCTCTGAGCTCATAGTCATGGGTGCACACGAGAATGTCCTACAATCGTCTTTTGCTGTTCTTGGAGCGGCCAACACAATGGACTCTGTTCATCTGAACGCTGCTCTCTGTGTTGGGGCCCAGGATACGGCGAAATAGGGCCTCCATGAAGCCCGCTATGTCCGCTCACTCTGTGGCCGCTGGCGCACCTGATTCAGATGTTGTTCCTGCGAGAGCGGGTTTGGAGGTCCTCAGCATGAGCCTGCAGACCTGCCTGTTGTTCCTGGAGATGTATTCCTACAAGCTCCAGGTGCTCAAATTCTTTGCCTTGTACTGCCAACTGCTTCCAGGTTTTGTTTTACCTTAAACAGGTTTTGTGAGAGCTCACCTTTCAACTTTTGTAGATCTTCGCAGAGGGAATCAAAAAGGCATTCCATGAATGCCCTGGTAAGAGGCACAATATCATCCTTGGGGCCGCACTGACTGAGTGTGTAAGCATATCTCTCAGATTATGGTCCTTTATGGCCTCAGATTTAGCCAATCTTGGTGTGCTAGACTGCATGACAAATTGTGGCGGGTAGACTGTGTCATCATTGTTTGGGGCCCTGGGACCCAAGATCGGTGCTGTGGGAGAGATTGTTGCTCCTCAATGTAGTCGCAGAGGCCAGCGGAGGTGCCCTTGTGGTTGTATGGGCCTGTTTATTAACCTGTGCTTGCACTAGCAGGTCAGTCTGGTGGTGCTCTGCTGTTTCAATTAGGCATGGGCTTCTTGGGTCCGTGCTTCCAAGGGGGAAACTCAGCCTCGCTCCCCACAGTACTGCCTCGACGTCCGGCCCAAGTCCACTCTGATATGGGCAGTATGTGCAGCCCCAAGCGTCCCTCTGATACGTAGCAAGTGGCATCTCCCCCCCCCCCCCCCCCCCCCGGTTGAGTTCCAGCAATCACTGCAGGTGCGCTGATCAGTGTGGGCCCGCGGATCCCAACAAGAAGCTGCTTGTTGCGCTGTGAACGCACCCCAGCTATTGGGGAGCTACTGTGCCCAGCTGGGTTGAGTGGGGCCTCAGGTGTCAGACCTGTAAGGCTGAGTGGGACCTCAGCTGCGATCCTCGCATTAGAGGAGCTGCCTCGACCTTAATACTCCGTGATCACCTTCATGCTCACCATCTTAAGGGCCGTGGTGTCAGAGCATTCAGCAGAGTGGGTGACCCATGGCTCAAGGACTTGCCAGAAGTGCCGTGCAGCATTCACGCTCCTGCTGCATTTCTGGCCTCCGGATGCCCTGCCATCGCAGTGATATTAGCGGCGGTAGGGCATAGGGATACAGGCAATATCCTATGTGGCTGCCATCTTGGCCACACCCTCATTATTTTAATTTAATGGGAATGTTGGAGCTTGTTTAATTTAATTTGAGGCCACCCAACATCCATACTGTATTCTATTTGATGTTCTTGCACTGCTCCCATGACACAATTTGAAGATACCAACTTAATTTTTAGCCTTCAATTTCAAATTCCTACACATTTACAGAATGTTTTAAAATGTTCAATTTTACTTCTTTATTTCAAATATATGATGTTACAACGCGATCTTTACACCGCGATACGTTTACAGCGCGGTCAGTACAAAGCAAGTCGTTACAACGACTTGCGCTAGAGGCGCTGGACTTAGAAATAGTATGATTTACTATTCCAACTCCAGCCTACGTTACAGTAGGGAAGGTTTTGGAATAGTAAATCATACTATTCCTTAGTTTATAGCGCCACCCAGCGCAAGCCGTTGTAACACTTGCATTGTAATGACCACATTGTAAACGTATTGCGGTGTAAAGACCGCATTGTAATGGATGTCTCCACTTTATTTCTATATACTTTATTAATCTATTAATATTATTATATTTTCTAAGCTGTTGCATACTCCCTGTGTAGGCGTGGTGGACCCCCAGGGGTCTGCAGACATAGGTTAAAAAACACTAAATTGCACATTTGTATATTAAGGGGATATTTCACATACACCTTGGTCACTGTAGAGGTCTACACTTGACATGCTGTGGCAGTTTTATAGCAAATGAGGATTGGACCACACTTAACCCACAGTAACATTTGGGGGGCCCGGTAACTTTTACTTGGGCTGGCAACCACACAAATATACACCGGCTTTGGGCTGAGCGGTGGCCACCTTATGCTTGGTGATCTATCCTGTACCACTTCACATGCTTACCTACCAAGTTAGTACAACATACAGACAAAACATTCCTGTAAACTATGTGTATCATCTTTCAGGTTTCAGATGAATTAGTGGCTTATTTATCCATTAGAGGCTTGACAATATAGCTACAGATGCCATCAAATCAGAGTGCAAGGTGCATAGCAAGTTCATTGGAAACAGGGCAGGAATAGTTAGAGTCTTACTGGTTGCAAGAAGTGATATCCTAACCTACATTCGTCATTTACTACCCTCTTTGCATCAAGTTCTCAGTTAATAACTGTGAAATTGGGTAGTTGGGGGGGGCAGGAGGGGGGTGTTGAGCCCTTCTCAAGCAACAGTCACAATCCGTGTCATAGTAAAGGACAAAAGTCACTAAATTAACCTGTTCTTGAACCTCTGGTAGCTTGGCACAAAAGCAGTCAGGCCTAACTTAGAGGCACTGTGTAAAGTATGTATGGGGCACACAGACAGTAATAAAGTAGTCAAGGAAAGCCCTTTGTTGGAAAAGGCAAAACCAATACCCACTATATATATTCTAAGTAATGCGTCTTTCACAGCTGAACTTTCATAACCCAGACCTAAAAACCCATATCATACCTAACATGTAATCAGCAAAAAAGAGGAATCTGTATTAGACCTCTACATTTTACTTGAATCGCCTCAAATAGAATATGTTGTTCAGTATTAGAGAATATATATCCAGTGACACGAAGCAGTGTGGCCGCTGGAAAGGTAAGTGGCAGGGTAAGTGATAAAGACAGAGACCATGGAAGGCTTGTGTGCCATCAGCAGGCACTGCAGGAATTAGCCAGAGCGAAAAAGTCTGGTGTCCCTTTTTTAACCTCAAAATCTATCAGTAAAATGCTGTTTTATTGGACGGAACCTCAAAATTCATCAGACCAGCCTTATATAAAATCATTCTTTTCACATTCGCCTACCCTGAACCCCTCTTCTTAAGTACTGTTACTTTGAAGTAGCATTTACCCGGTGAGTACTTGAACGCCTAATTCTTATTATGACAACACATTCCTCCCCATGGCAGCAAAGTCCCTGGGGAGACGCGCAGGTTCTAAAGGCACGAGGAGATAAGTTGCAAAACACAAGCAGGCGTAACATTATTACTTCTTCCTAGGGAAATTCTTCTGAGGGGAAAAGGGACAGCTGAGAAGATTCCTTCAGAATACAACGCCTGCGTTTTACTTTTAACTCATTAGCTGCGGCCTGACGGAAGGGTCGCTGGTAGCGCCTGGCGTCCTTGAGACATCGCTGTGCGCTACAGGTCGAGCGGTCCGCGTTCCCTGACAACAGTAAACAGCATCCACCCGCCACCTGCCCCAACCGGCAAGTTGTATGGGAGGGAGTTCAAATGGGCAAGCGCGCGCCGCTTATTTACACGCAAAACACGCCAGCTCTCGCGTGAAATAACACACCTGGGGCGCTCACCTGACACCTTGGTGGGTTTCCAGTTTGCCCGAGGCAGAACTCGGCCTCAGCTTCCTACCCAGGAGCATGGTGAGTTTAGCAGAGGATATTAAATCGGATACCGTCTCCTCTCTTCAATTTCTTCCCCTGCCGCTCTTCCTGTTGACGCAGTTTAGATTATATTAAGGATTGGGTGGAAAGGTGAATATCGAAGGAGCTCCTGTAGTCGGTTCCTCTGCCTCCTATCCTCTCTCTTGCTGTGCGGAAGCCTCCACCCCGCTCCCCTCCCTCGCTCTTCCTCCCTCGCTGTTGGCTCCCAGATCTCATTACCTGCAGGCTCATTCACAGACACGCACGAGCGCAGCACCTCGCCTGACGTGCACGGGAGACATTCACACTAATAAGCAAACAGATCTGCCCCCTGCCAGGCCGGTCAACATTCGCCCCTTTGTGCTGTTCTTTTCCACGTTTCCTTTGATCGTGCCTGCTTTACACGGTGAAGTTTGACTTGGCCCGGGTTACTCCAGGCGAAGTCATTGCAGTGCCAATGGCATGAGCAGAACCTGGCCTCTGCCTTGGAGATCACTCAAGGGGCGCATTCAACTGTGCGAAGACAAAGAAAGCAAGTTGGCGCTTCTCAAGGAAAAGATTCATCTCCTGGGAGCTGCCAGGGTGCCATGAAATAACTGTGGGGCAGATTTTTTTTTTTGAAGTATTTTTATTTGCATTCTTAGATATTCAACATACGTTTTATGAATCAGACAACATCATATTTAGAAACAAGTTACTTAGTGATGGTGGTAAGACAGTGCAGGGAGAAGCAACCACAAATCCGATATCAGAGCCAGGGAGCTAGCCCAATTGTATCACTTGCAGTCTATGTTCATAGTGGGATACACTCCAAGATTCGTCCAGCATATAACTGCCACCTTCATACAATGGCCATCCTTCTCAAGCCATGTCCCACCACAATTTCTTCGCAAATAATTACATGTAAAAGTTACCATCAACAGTCCTGAATACAAAGATATCTTTCGCATTTATCGCAATGCTACTTCATTTGCTTATAACCAAACCTTATTAAAAAGAACAGAACAATAATGAAATAAATGAGCTGTGTGCAGAGGGGTGAATTAGATTATAGCTAGCGTAGTATGTGTTAAGGAGAGTCGCATCGTAGTGGGACCTCCCACAGGAACCGGGAGAGGGAAGGAGCCCAGACCCATCATCAAGTCCATTGTGCTGGAGCGGTGAATCACCATTGGTCATAGTCCTTAAGTCGATCACCCATCAGGTATGCGCCCGGTGCTATTTAAGGGCTCAGTGAGGTTCTCAGGTTGTGCATCTTCAGAGCGGGGTCTCTGGCCTATGTCTGAGTCTGTCCCATTAGATACCTGCCCCGCAGGATTCTCCCAGGTCGTCATCACCTCCCTCCATAGTCCGGCTATGGGATGCTTCCTCATGCCTTTAGATTCCTCCCAGCTGAGTGCCCTACCTTCTGCCTCTGCCCACATGATAACGTCTCTATTCCAGGTCTCAATTTGGGGTCCTCTGAGGGACTTCCATTCCATTGCAATTCGACGTTTAGCCAAACCCAATGCAAGATCTATCACCCTGTTCCCAACTTTACGCTTTGGCGGTCTGGAGAAGATACCTAGTAGACAAGTCTGGACTGTGGGAGGCAGAACTCTGCCCAAAACTTCTCTGAGCTTGCCAAGCACAGCCTCCCAAAAAAGGCCGCAGGCTGTGACAATCCCAGGTCATGTGGCCAAAATTCACATCCAGATGCATGCATCTCGTCCAATGACGGACTTACCCCC
Source organism: Triturus cristatus (assembly GCF_964204655.1). NCBI lineage: Eukaryota > Metazoa > Chordata > Amphibia > Caudata > Salamandridae > Triturus > Triturus cristatus. Next base: position 344,212,257 of record NC_140591.1, on the reverse strand, counting down.
TATAAGTCACATTAAGGCGGTGAGGTGTCATGTATGTCATGTGGGTGTAGTTGAATTGTATATATTTTAGGCGTGTGTTGCGCGATATCTTATTAGGGTAAGACAAAACCCTTCGCCATTCTGCGTCTGTAAGTACTCTGCCCCCCAATTCTGTCCAATTTTGCCCGTAACCCGTTAATGGGGCCGACTGATGCTGATTGCAGAGCTACATAGAGCCATTTCACTAATTGCCCCGTCATCCCAAGCGTGAACAGAGCGTGTAATACTGGGTGGGTCTCTGGTTCCTCTCCCCCTTTCTTCCATAACTGTGCAAATGTACGTACCAGGGACTCATATCGCAGGAACTGTCCCGGAGGAAGGCCACAGTCCTCCACAAGACTGTCAAACGGGAGCAAGGACTTATCCAAGAAGCAATCCCAACGCTTTCCAACCCCGCTTCCGCCCAGCAGGCCAATTGCTCGCTGGTGAATATAGGCTGTGGATCGCCATGTGGTAACCCCACAAGTGGCAACACAGGTGTCTACTTGGTAAGTCACCGTTCCCTACTCTGGCTCCGCCTCCAAGTTTGGAAAGCAGTACGCTGCAACAATGAGCAATACAGGGTAGGCGTTGTTGGTAATAATAATTTCGCCATTACCAGACTAGTATGGGAGTCTGGGTGTGATAGGAGTGTTCCATCCTCGTTCACACCCTCCACCCATTGCGCCAGCCACTGTAGTTGGGCAGCGAACGTATAATATTCGAAGTTCGGTATCCCTAGGCCTCCCTCAGACATCGGGCTTTGTAACGTTGTGAGAGACACCCTAGGGCGCCCGTCACCCCACACCAGGTCTCGCAGCAGGGCGTTCAGGGGCCGGAACCAACTGCTGGGCATAAGGACTGGGAGATTGACAAAAAAGTACAATAAGCGCAGGAGCATGACCATTTTAGAGAGGGAGATCCTGGCCATAATAGGATGTGGAGACGGGGCTATTTGGACAAGGACATACACACATGGAAATCGAAGATTGTATGTTATAAGAAGAAGATCAACAGGGTCAAGGTAGAATATTTTTCTAATTTGATTCTTACTGCCCCCAATAGCTCAAAAAGCATTTTTAACATCTTGAATAGCCTCACTAGCCCTGAGTGCACTAAGAAGTGGATACCCCCTCTCAAGAACTTTGTAACAATTTAGCCAAGTTCTTTCATGATAAAATTAAAATTATCATTGATGATCTGGGGGTGATCGTCAGCAACCGCCACCTGGAATCGCTGACACTATGGGTCTTAGTGATATTGTAGAAAGAGGCACTGATGCTTCTATTAACACTTCAGAAAGCCTGGCCGTTAATTATTTAACGGAGTTTGGGCCTCTGGATGTGGAAGACTTCTGCAAGGTGGCTCGGGGTATCTCTTCTGGCTCCCCATTGTATCCCGTGCCACATAAAATTTGGAAAGAGTTTGAGGCAGAGCTGTTTCCTACACTTCGGTCAATCTGCAATCAATCCCTCTCTAGTGGAGTGGTGCCGTCCCATTGGAAACAGGCACTGGTGACACCTCTGTTAAAGAAGCCCTCTCTTGACCCGGAGTGTCCCAAGAATTATAGTTCTATTTCTCTTTTGCCTTTTCCGGCCAAGATTACAGAACGAGTGGTCAGCAGTACTCTCTCTAATCATCTGGAACAGCATAAATTGTTGGAGGAGGTCCAGTTTGGTTTTCGGCCTGCTCATGGCACGGAGATAGCCTTTGTGACCGGGATGGACGAGCTTCTGATGCAGGCAGACAGGGGTCAGGCAGCTGTTCTTATTTTGCTTGACCTGTCTGCCGCCTTCGACACGGTCAACCATGGGACTCTGCTGAGTAGGTTGAGGGAGGTGGGAGTGATGGGCTGTGCTCTTAAGTGGTTTCAGTCTTTTCTTTCGGACAGAAAGCAAGCAGTGTCCCTCCCCCCTTACCAATCTGCCTTTATTAACATCTCACATGGCGTGACACAGGGCTCGGCAATCAGCCCTATTTTATTTAATATCTATATGAAACCCCTGATTGCGGTCATCAAAGAGCATAATATTAACATTGTAAATTATGCAGATGACACGCAGTTGATTCTCTCCTTGGAGGGAGATCAGTTGACCTCATTGGAAGTGTTTCACTGCTGCCTGCGTGACACAGCTCTGTGGCTGAAGGGAAACTCGTTGCAGTTTAACGCGGGTAAGACCGAAGTGCTTTACTGTTCGGCTGACAGTATTCCCTCTGTGTTGCCCAGCAACTTTTGGCACAGCGAAACTTCAACCGTAGTTAGACCAGTTGAAACGGTCCGTAACCTGGGCGTTATGTTCAATAATAAACTTACAATGGAGGCTCAGGTTACTAGAACAGTGGGCAGCTGTTTGGCTATTATTAGATCTTTGCGGAAAATCTTTCCACTGCTGCCTCCCCATGCGCGTGCGCTAGTGGCACGAAGCACCATCCTAAGCAGATTAGATTACTACAATGCCCTTTTGTTAGAGTCTCCGAAATCTCTTTTGGACAGACTTTTGAGGATTCAGTCAATGGTAGCCAAGCTAGTCTTAGGCTGGCCCAGAAGGTCCTCTTCCTCTTTGGCCCTGGCAGAATTGCATTGGCTCCCGTTGGGACAGAGAATTCAGTTTAGTGTTTAAGGCCCTGCATGGGCTGGGACCTATCTCTATGCAGAGGAAGTTTGAGTGGTATGTTCCAGTTAGAAGCCTTCGCTCTTCGTCGGCGAGACTGGTTAAGACTTCAAGGTTCAGGAAAGTTAATTCGGGTGGTAGAACCTTTGGTGTAGCAGCTGCTAGACTTTGGAATGGACTCCCATTGCAAATGAGACAAATCAGCAATCTTCTTCTTTTTAGAAGGAGACTAAAAACCTGGTTGTTCCCCAAAGTCTAGTAAGTTGTCTGTTTTTTTCTGGCACATTTTTTACACTGTACTCTGAGTTTGCTAGCGCCAGGATGCCTGTTAGGTGACAGAGCGCTTTACAAATGAAGTAAATAAATAAATAAATAGGCAGTTGCAGCGTACGCCAAAAGTGTACACATGAACGCACTGAGCGCAGTGCTCTACCCAGGTTGCCTCCTTCAATTCCTCCAGCGAGTGGAATACCTGTATACCTAAGTATTTAAACGAATTCTGTGCCCATATTATGTCGGCCATCAAAATGTCAGGCCTATGCGTAGGGCCTGCTACCGGGAACAGATACGTTTTGGCTTTGTCGACTCGCAGTCCCGAGAGGCACGCAAAGTCGTCTAGGATCTGTATAGCTGCTGAGGTGCCTTCAACCGCATCCGATAGGTAAAGCAGCAAATCGTCTGCATAGAGGGAAACATAGTGCGTCCGCCCACTTATAGCCAGTCCAATCTCTTCATCGCCCTGGCAAAATCTCACAGCAAGGGGCTCGATGGGCAGGGCAAGGGCAGGGCAAATAGGAGGGAAGACAGAGGACACCCCTGCCTAGTCCGTTGAGATACCTTATATTCTCTGGAGATCATCTTACACATTCTGACCCTAGCTGTAGGCGCAGTGTACAATAGCCACACCCACCACACCCATTCCTCTGCCAGGACCATGCGTAGCATCACCTCAGTAGTCACAGCACTGGTTATGTCCCGCCTAGACTATTGCAATGCTTTGTACATCAATATCCATAAAAGGCAGCTTAGTCGATTACAGACAGTACAGAATGCTGCTGCCAGACTCCTTCTGGGTATCCCTAAGTTTGTATCTATAAGAAAGGGACTTAGGGACCTTCATTGGCTACCTATGAGACAGCGGATTGAATTCAAGGCCCTTTGCATTGTTTTCAAAACCCTGGAGGGATGCGGGCCAGAGTTTATGAGGAAACATCTACTCTGGTATACCCCTTCCAGGGCACTCCGTTCAATCTCAGCAAGGCAGGTACAAGTTCAACGTGTTAAAACAGCTAGTTGGGGAGGCAGAAGTTTCTTTTATTGTGCTGCTAAACTTTGGAATAATCTCCCCTTGCAGCTGAGAAAGGCTTCTGACCTCCTGGAGTTTAGGAGGGGTCTTAAAACCTGGCTTTTCTGCTAACAGCTCCCTTCACTTACCATTTCAACCTCTTAACCAGTAGGCAATGCATTTCAGCGCCAGGACACCTAACGGTAACAGTGCGCTTTACAAGTCTCATTAACATAACATAACATAACCTCATACAAGTATCCCCACCCTACCGTATCAAAGGCTTTTTTTAGATCGACAGATAGCACTGCTGCCTGGCGATGGGTCGGGCATGAACATGGTAAAGAATAAAGTACAGCCGGCGAAGATTATAAGGGTGTTGCGGGTAGGGATAAACCTATTCTGATCAGGATGTATTAATGCCTTCCTATGCGGGGCTAAACTACCGGCCAATACTTCACATAAGATCTTGAAATCAGTGTTAAGCATGGAGAGTGGCCTATAATCTTTAAACCCCGCCTCCGGCTTCTCAGTTTTCGGGAGGGGAATCACCAGGGCCGTCCGGGTAGAGCCAGGCAGCTCCCCAGAGTCATATGCGTCAGGGTAGGGCCAGACTAGGTGCGCTGCTAACAAATCCGCATAGCGCTGATAAAACTCCGCTGGGAGGCCATCCGGTCCCGGCATTTTGCCGGTTGCCAACGCATGAATGGCGGGCTTGATTTCCTGCAAGGTTACCGGTTCTCCCAGTTCTTCCCGGTCCTCCTCCTCCAGCACCTGGAGCGGCAATGGGTCTAGAAATTCTCTTACAGCCAGCCGGGGAGCTGCTCTTGGGGCTGCGTATAGTTGCTCGTAATATGTTAAAAAGGAGTCATTAATCTCATCTGGGTAATACACCATCTCCCTGGTGTCCAAGCCAATTTGTGTGATTGTGGATCCTCTTTATTCAGGCCTAATTAACCGTGCCAGAAGATGGACCGCTTTTCCTTTCCCCCTCTGCACTTTGACTAAATATTCCCTGTGGCAATAACAATGCAGCCGCCCAAGAGCATCATCATACTTTGCCCGTGCGTCCTGTAGTGCCACCTTGGCCGAATCGCTAGTACCCTGAACATTATCAAGTATACGGATGCTTCCTTCCAATTCTAGTATTTCTCTCCGGAGCTCCTTATAGGCTCCCGCCGCCTGTCCCATACAATGGCCCCGTACTACCACTTTAAATACCTCCCATTCCACTTAAGAGGAGGATGCTGTATTGGTGTTGATGTGGAAATATGAGTCTAGGAGTGTATATAGTGATGTCTGAAAAGGAGCATCGTCAAGCAATGCCGGGTTAAGTTTCCATGTAAGGATCGGAGGGCACCGTCCCAGGGGTAGGTGTGTCATTACCAACGGACTATGATCCGATAGTGTACGACCTAAATATTCAGTATGTTTAATGGAGCTATTGAAGGCTGGGGAGCACAAGAACATGTCCAGTCGCGTGTGTACCTGGTGCACTGGTGAAAAGAAAGAGAACTCCCTAGTACCATGGTGTTGTAGCCTCCAAGTGTCTTCGAGGTCCCAATGTGTGACCCATGCTTGAAATCCCAAGGCTGTGCGGCGAGGCTGAGATCCTAGCAAGGGAGGGTGTGACCGGTCAGTGTCAATGTCTGCTACACATTTGTAATCCCCCCCCAAGAATCAGGCTGCCCCTCAGACTGTCTGCCAACACAGCAGAGAAGGAGTCCAGGAAGCCAATCTGGTCCTGGTTAGGAGTGTAGATGTTACCCAGGGTGACCGCTTGGCCCGCCAGTCTTCCAGTGGCCAATGCGTACCAGCCTCCTGCATCAAGCCACGTCTGCTCTACAACAAAAGGAACCCCCGGTTTGACCCATATCAGTACCCTTTTGGCAAAGACCGAGCTGGTGGTCGCAAAGACCTGGCCCCTCCATCGCTGTTTCAACTTTGCTACTTCCTCACTATTCAGATGGATTTCCTGAAGGAATGCTATATGGATGTCCCTACGCCTCAGGTATGAGTAAATGTTGTGTACCATAGACCCCATTCCCTTGATGTTCCATGTGAGGAACCATATAACATTATAGGCCTCTGCCATTTGCGTTAGGTATCTCCAGCAACTCACGGAGTGGGTCCCCTCCTCAATACCCACTCGGCCCCATACCATCCCACCCCTCTGCAATCATCAAAAACAAAAAAAACCCCAACAAAAGGACTCATATGATGGTCAACTCCCCGACCCCAGGGCAGTCCGACAACGTTCGGCCGCCCAAACAGTATGTGAAACATGTGGTATCAATAGAGGCCCTACCCTAGTATGGCACTCAACGGGGGGTTAGCGAAGCGAGCGTAATACAGGACGCTCCCACCCGGCAGAGCGCACCAGCCCCATGTATAAGGAAGCTGCTCGGGGTCTAGAACCGCCAACTACAAGTCAGCGCCCCTCCGCATGTCATAGGCCCCTTAGCTTACCAAAGAAGTCAAATATTATTGTCTGCTGTATTTGGGGTCACCACTGGCTTCTTCACACTATCACTGTGGGAAGAGTCCGTATTATTGTCCGCCGTATCTCTCGGGGATCCGGCCTCCGCCTCCGAAGTGGGACTCTGACCCTGCATCAGTGCTGCAGCTCTCTCTTTCTCTGTCTGCGATGAGGACGGCTTCTTGGAGGACCCCCTGCGAGGTCGTCGTCTCGGGCGTTTCCCAAGTTCTGCGGTCTTCCGTCCGGCTGCTTCAAAGCCCCTGTCGCTTGGCGCCCTGCCCCTGTAGGTCTCTAACCAGTCCCAAGCGTCTTTGGGACAGTTGAATTAGTGAGTGTTTCCCTCCAGCATTATACGCAGGCGGGCCGGGAACATCAGAGAGTACTGGAGGCCCTCATATCTCAGTGCCTCTTGACCTCCAAGTATGAAGCCCGCTTCCTCTGCACCTCCAGTGTGTAGTCCAGAAAAAGGGAGACCTTACTGTTATCGATGGTGAAGGGACCCTCTGCTCTCGCCTTCTGTAGGAGGAGACTTCTGTCACCGAATTGAAGCAGTTGGGCCACCACAGGCCTCGGAGGCCTCCCACGGGCCAACGGCTTAGCCAGAACCCTGTGGGCCATTTCCAGTGTGTAAAAGGTGGACAAGCTCTCCGGCGCTACCACACTCCTGAGCCAGAAATCCAAGAAGGACACCATATTGCTGCCTTCCGTCCCTTCCGTCAGGCCCAGGACTCTGATGTTGTTCCTTCTATTGCACCCCTCAGCATCTTCTGCCCTGCGTTCTAACAGGCACACCCGTAAGGGCCCCCATCTGTTGCTCCAACGCCTTCTGCGCCGGTGCTAGGCCTGCAACACTAGACTCGGTCTCCTTAACCTTCTCCGACAGTTTCTTATACTCTTCCCGCAGCAGGCCAAGTCCACCGCAACAGTTCTAATGCCCTGGGGGAGGGTAGCTTTCATGTCTGCTATGGCCTTCAGTATTTTACTAAGTTGTATCTGTACTGGATCCTCCAGGGGGGGCTGCGACTATTCCTGGGCACTATCTTCTGGATTCTGAGGAGCCCTAGTCTGGCGGCCCCTGGGCTTGCCCATGTAGCCAATGTCCCACTAGCCCGAGGTTACGACCCCTTCAGGTGATGTATAGTGAGGTCAGGGCACCCCGTATGCAAAGCTGGTAAAGAGGGTAGGTGTCGTACCTCAATCCAGTGTGCGTCGCTCCTCTCCAGAGTGGTTTGCCCAGGCTGCCCCCCTACATCACAGGTGGACCTCACTGTGTGTAGCAGGCCCCATATTTAAGCATGTCTTCTGAACCAGTAGCTCAGCCCGGGTCCCGTCCAGATATATTTTTCCACTTTAGCCATGATCTGCGTTGTCCACCAGACCATGGGCCGATTCCCAGGCGCGATTTCTCCCTGGGACACTCCACTGGGTGATCTAGGGTGTTGCCGCTCTGGACCGAGCCCACAGCTTCACTACGGTCCCAGTGAAGCCACTGCAGGCTGTCCAAGCCCTCGTCCAGGTCTCCAGCTATACCCAGCTCAGCTTGTGCTCTGTCTTGGAGCTCTCAGGGGCCTCCCTGCTTGCAGCAATCAACTGTGTACCTTAGAGGACTCCCCAGAGTCCAGTTCTGTGTCAAGGGTGGTTGGCCCTTCAGGCAGGGACCCATCCCCAGCACTCTTCAGGGGGTCTAGCACACTATGGGGCCGCAGCCACCTCCCCATGTGCGGAGATCACCACCGCAGCCCCGTTGTGATCCCACAAACTATGCCACAAAGCACTGGGGCTGCCACCACGCTGTGCCTCAATCACCAGTATCGTCCGAGAGGGCCACAGCGCACTGTTCACTCTCGGTTCCAATCCGTCGAGGACCAAAGTCTATTTAGGGGAGCCCCCAGGCCAGTCCAACACTGCCCGCTGTCTTGAGCACGCCAGCAATCAGAGCAATCCCCGCAGCACAGCTCGGTCCGGTCGCGTCCAGTGCTCCTGTGTGTGTTTCACACAGATCAACAGGAAGCTCCGTGGAGGGCAGGTGGGCCCACCACCATGATCTGCTTTGCTCCGCCAGGCCTGTCTCTCTGGGGTCTTGCCAGCCGCCGCGCCCCTAGGCCTACCTGCGTATCTCCAGAAGCTGACCCGCTCAGGTGCTGCTGCTTCTGTCTGGCGCAAGCTCACTCCACTATGGACCCGGGGAGCAGGCAAGCCCTGCAGGTGGTGTCCCGGTGTCGAGGTCCCGCTAGGCAACGCTCCAATGGCTTTGATTCCCCAGTAGGTATGCTCGTAGGAGGGGGCCGCCTGCCCCGTTCCAGCTCAGCTCGGGAGTCGTCTTCCCTTCAGTGCACTGGGGCCCTTCAGTGCACTGGGGCCTCCCACTACTCCTCTCAGCACCTTCCCTCGGAGCGCCAAATAATCGGCTTCTTAAAGCCCACCGCGGCACTCGGTGGTGCACCCAGATGCCACAACGTCCGTCGCAGCCGCCATTGTTCTGCCTGGTGCTAAGCGCCTCCCCACAGCAGAGCTGGGTGCCCAACAGGGTCTCCGGTCACCCGAAATCCCCTTCTGGGAGCACTGCACGAGTCCCGGACCTCCGAGGGGCAGCTGGATACTTTCAAGTTCACCCCGGCTGCAGGATTAGACAGGATTAATTACAGGCTGGTGCGGAGCTCTCAGCTCACGCATCCGCCATGATCCTTGGCTAACCCACGCCCCCACATTGTACAGCTAGTTGATCGCAGAAGTTCACCAAGTCTAAACCTGGGGCGACTGGCCGCTGGCCCCACTGGCTCCGAGCCAGCAGGTGAAAAATAAAACAATTAGCTAAATCATTTAATTTTTCATTTACCAGCTCTAAGCCTGCGTTTTCAGGGAGGGGCGGAGCCAAGGCATGGGAGGGAGGAGGAGGAGTGCTATGTGCACTCTCTAGGTGCCCATATGTGTTTGCCCGGCTGTCTCAACAGCGGCTGGAGAAACCCCACAGACTCCCTGGTCTTAGCAGAGCGTCTCTTCAGCCCACTCAGACCAATCTCTGCATTGCTCTCATAGCATGAGAGCAGCGTGATTAGAGAAGCGTGGGGATTGCACAGGGAGTCTGTCCCAGTCAGTGTGTGGTGGGAACATGGATGTGCGATGCGGGAGATGGCCGCAATTCCAGGTATGTGTTTTTAAAAATTAAATTGTTATTATTAAAACTTCCCTGCGCACTCCCCCGTGCCCCCTCGACCTTCACACCACCTCTACATTGTGTCAGCCGCCACTGCTAAAACCCCTGCATGCGGCCTTCTCACAAACAATGATAGACATAGATATTTCTAGGTTGGAAATATTGGGCAGTTTATTTGAAACATTGATTTGCAGCACTTGCCCCTTTAACATATTTATGAGGGGCCATACATCAATTTGATAGGCTAATCATAAATCACTTTGGCATTTTTTACAACCTAACTGGGATCATAAATCATTGGTGACGGATCATCATAAATCACTCTGACATTTTATAAAGCCCCAAATCTCAAAGACCATAAATCACTTTCTGCATCATTGCCTTGTCACCACCTGTAAATCCTAATCAACTCGCTATAAATCAATCCAACGTTTTGTGATGAACTATAGTGTTTGCGCTGGCGTTTCTCCTTTGTGTGTCTGTGGGGGTACTCCTTTTAACCATTATAGGCTTAACTCGCTACCTTGGATGGTTAGTTCCGTCATGCCCTCCGGCAGACCTGGGCTGTGAGCGCTGTGTTCCATTGGCTGTCTTACCATGCCATAATGCCCGAAATGCATTGGGATTTGATTGTTACGTGTGGGATTCATGTGCTTGATGTTCGACTCATTTGAAAGAAATATCCCTCTGGACCTTTACAAGCCTGTCTTCAATTAAAAGATTCTTTTGAACTACTATTGGTGTTTCTACAGAGCTCTTCTTCTATGGACTCCTTCTACTTGTGAATGTGTTGATTTTGATCATTTGATTTGTGACAATCGATTACTTGTATGTTACATAGGTGAATACTCTTTTGAGTGCTTATTGGTAATGCACATAGAGTCTACGACTTTTGTCCTAGTTTTTTCATTATTTTTAGAAAGAGGTCAGGCTGAATCTCCTCTCTGTGTGCACACCGTATCGATTACTGTTGATATATGATAAATCTGTTGTTTCTTTTGTTTACTCTGAGTGCAAACCGGCTGTGTGCTTTGTCTTGCTTTATCATGCCATAAGGCATCCAAAGGTAAGTAGTCTTGCAACCCAGTTGTGTCGGGTGTGGCTTCCCCATCATCGTTGTGTTCCTTTCTGCACCCCTTCAGCTCTGCCCCGACTGCGACTTTTCAGGGCCCTTGCCTTCTTAGGTGTGGCTGGGTGGGTTTCTTTATCCTCGCTGCCCACCTGCCCCGCTGAATATGAGGGTCCTGGCTGCCGCTGCCCCCTTTAACCTATAGAACCCCCTGAGGGGTAAATTTCAAATGTATGCCATGCCTTCCATTGGCCACTGGTATTTTCCAACCATTCCATTCCATGTGGTGCTCTTGCAGTCCCCCAATCTCACCTCTCGGCAGAGGGGTGCCATTTCCTGGGCCTTCATGCCCTTTTCTTCTTAGGGCGCTCTTTTCCCAGGCTTTGTCGGGGCTTTTGCTCCGGCCCTTGAGCACCCTGCAGTTGTGGGCCTTCTCCTTATCCCATCTTAAAAGCAAGTCACAGAGATTTTGGTGGGCTGACCAAGTACAGGAGTTCAGGCTCGTAGCCAGAAGTATATTTTTAATGGGGGCATGGCCCTCAGCTGTGATAAAAAAATTAAAGCTGTGCACTATAGGTGAATGTTTTCCCAAATAATAGTAGGGAAAAGAGTACAGTATGGCAGTTATTATTGGTATCATTGGTTGTACTACTAAATATGGACCAGGGTCAGCTTAGTTCACAGGTCAATCAGGCAGGGTGCCATAGGCTAGCCTGACAGGTCATTGTGTTGGCTGTTTTTTTTTTTTTTTTTTTTTTTTTTACTGTTTGTGGCCCTGCTTTATAGTCTGCTGGACGAGATTTTACTTTTGATTTCCCCTACACTAAAACAAATGTTGCCTGCTGCAAGCTCAAATCCATAGAAAACACTAAGGATGAGATGCAACAAGAAAAAAACAAAAACAAAGGGTCGACCCCAAAGTTCTTTCAAGAAGTATGTGACAAATCAGTTTGTACTTCAATGTTCTTTTATTTCTTTTCTGTCAACTTGAGGACAGAACAAACATACGCAACCAATGCATTTTGCCCAAACATGGGCTTCTTCAGGGCAGAAATATTCTTATAGCGGTAGTACTGTGACTGGCAAAGTCCTACCGGAATCCCACCTCATTCACTCCACACTAGTTAAATACAAATAATTATTCAAAATCTCTGCAACAGTCGGTGATCCTGTGAGTCGCGGTTCACACAAAGTGGTCCTTAGTTCAGGAAGGGTAATCCCAACATATAGACTATAATGTTCGGCGTTGTGTATGTTTTTCTGTTGTTTTCTTGTTGCCTCTCATCCTTTGTGTTTTCTATTGTATAATCCATGACCATTTGGCAGCTGGCCATTTGAGGAGGGCAACATCGATGTTCGCACTATACTTGTGATTACATTAGGTAGTGCAGTGACTGAGATTTCCTAGCTGCCACTATTTCTTCAAGAAGCAATAATCCATGCAGTCCTCCATACCTTGCAAAACAGTTATACAGTGTGTCTTTACAAATTCCACACTGCTCCACTTTGCAAATATCAGCTACTTTTTGAGCTTTCTAATTCAGAAAAGGAGGCCAGATTTATTTTGGTGCCCGGGCCAATTTAACGTCTGAGTCTGACCCTGATGTCAACCCCCCTGAATATCATGGTAGAAGAATGTCAAGCACAGAATATCAAAAGATAAGTGCATATAGGGAAAAATGGATTAACTATACCTCACTCCACATATATGTACATTAAAGATATATATATATATATATATTTTTAATTTCTCAGGAACAACTGACCAGATTTACACCATTTTAAACAAAGGTTTCTTTCTGAACCAAGGTCTACCTTTTTGCCAAATATGGTGTAATTTCGTTCAGCAGTTCGGGCTATATCTTTGTCTAAAGTTTCCTATAGAAAAAGCCATGGGGAAAACACGTTTTGGAACCCTGCTTTTCTTTCGGACCCTACTTGGCGAATCACCCCGAAACTTTCAAGACAGGAGCTGACCGGAGCGGGCCACTAGTTTTGAAAATTGCGTGAAGATTCGGCAACTGACGCCAAAGTTATTTGGAAAACAAAAACCGCTTTTTGTATGGAAACTACGTCCTAACTATAACTACCTACTGGCGACTGCCAGTAGGTAATATATATATATATATATATATATATATATATATATATATATATATATATATATATATATATATATATATATATTACCTACTGGCGGTTGCCAGTAGGTAGTTATAGTTAGGACCTAGTTACTATAGGAAAATGGCAACATTCTATTCGCAATAACTTTGGCGCAGATTGACCAATCTTTGCGAAATTTTCAAAACTAATTCTTTGTTGAGATCAGCTCCTATGTTGAAAGTTTGGGGGTGATTCATGAAGGGGGGGCCAAGAAAAAAGGGGGGTCCCAAACGTGTTTTTTCAATGTTAATTTCAATAGGAAACTTAAGACAAGGCTACAGGTTGAACGGGTGAATGGAATTACCCCAAATTTGGAAGGGAGAAGGGTCTTGGTCTAGAAAGCACTTTTTTGTTTATTTGGTGTAAATCCGTCCAGTAGTTTTTGAGAAATATCGAAATTTACAGATATCGATATTTGGGAATTCTGCCATCTGATTGGCTGAGGCGTTACGAGCACGAGCTTGCTGGTGATTGGCTGCGAGCGGTTGCAACTAGGAAGTGTTGGCCACCATTTTGTGATTCCGTTGAAGCGAGTAAGGGGAAAAAAGGGAGAATAAAGTGGGAAAGAGGAGGGTAGGAGCGCTGTGAGGTTTGTAGGGTGGGGAGGGTGTCCTATCGAGGGAGTGTGAAGCGAATTATTTATCCCTAATGGTGTGAAAGTGCTGTTTTGCCCGCTGTGAGATGGTGCTGAGGTTAGGTGCCGGTACAGTCTGGGATGAAACCGTGCGTCTAAACTGTGAGCTGAGTGCTGTAAAGTGATGTGCTCTGGGCGCTGTAGCATAGTGGGCGCTGTAGCATATCTGTGCAGGTGATGTTAGTATGCGTTTTACTTTAGAGTATAGCGGGAGTGGGAAGCAAAGTACTTAGTGGTATCGGTATGAAGACTCAGGGATGAAACTGTGAGTGTAAGTCGTGAGTTTATTGCTGTCAAGTGATGTGCTGTGGGCGCTGTAGGATACTGGCCGCTGTAGCATACCTGTGTAAGTAGTGTTAGTGTGCGTTCATTCTATACAGGGAGTGTGAAACTAACTACTCATCCCTATTGGTCTGAAGAGTGGAATGTAGTGTTTTAGGAAGCAGGAATAAAGGAATAATCTTGAAGAATATAATGCAGAATGTTGCAATGCCAGAGAAGGAAAATGGTAAAATAAGTTGTGTCTAAGAAAGTGGTTGTGTGTAATAAAGGGATGAAGTTTGAAAATTATATAGAAAGTGTCTTTATTTCAGTGCCATAATTGGACCCACTGGTGCAAGAGCTAGGGTATCCAGCTGATGCAAAGTTGAACCACTTCTGCTGTATTCAAACGTAAGCTCCGGCATCAGTTAATTGTATATTAAATGTTACAGTTGCATGTGAAATAAACAATAGCTATTACACTTGAATGGCTCTACATTCTATAAAGAAAATAAAGGTAGGATACGATTAGTACATGTATCGTTTAAGAAAAGAAAGAAAGAAAAAAGAAATTGCAAAATGTAGTCATCGAATGTTTTATGTACCTTGGCAGTGCTTTTTTGTAACAGAAAATTAACAACAGTAGAATAGTTAGCAATCTGTTGTACAGTAGAATCAATGTGGTGCGTGTCAGAATTGGTAATAGTTCTACCCACATTGGAACTTTGAGGATGAATACAAACATTTCGCTTCTGAAAAGCACATGCGGTACCTTTGTAGTCAAACCGTACATTATTGTCTTCAGCTGTTTCAAAAAACATTCTTGTGTAGAGAGCTAAGGCATCGAGCTTAGACAAACTTCAATTGCTTCTGCTGTAGTCAAATCGAAGCTCCTGCATCAGTGAATTGCACATTGTATGTTACAGTTCTTTGTGACCCACAGAATAGCTATTAGACATGAATAAATACATTGTATAATGAAAATAAAGGTAGTTTACGATTACCACACTGTGCCAACCAGTTCCTAAACAAAGTAGTTTTTTTACATTTTTATCGTGAGGTTCTGAGCAGAGGCTGACTTTGAGTAAAATTGTGTGAAAGGGCTTTGTGAATAGACGTGGTTTCTAAATGGGTGCCGGGTTTAGGTTAATTTTGGAAGTAAATAGCATATTTGCATAGGCCATACATCACCGATTCCTGCTTAGACTGGAGATGTAAGGGGGAATAATGAGGATAGAGTTCAAATGTCTGAGTATACTTAGAAAGTTATTATATCAAAGTAGTAGGATTGAAGTGTATTATAAAAAATGTAAAGGAAAAAGTCAAAAAAGATGGAAAAAAAACCATTCAAGAATAATGTAGGTTTCTTACAAGTCTTGGAGATTCCAGTCCAGAAGTTCTTCAGCTACTTGAGATACGTAATGTTCCAAGAGGCTATTGTTGCCATCGTGTGAGAAAAGCGAAGCGATCCAATTCATATCTTTGAAGGGACAGTAATGTTCCTCGAATGTTGGAGCGGTAATTCGAATGGGCAGGCAATCTGCGATGTTGTGAAAGGTCGCATGTTGCAGGAGATCTTTCGCGGCTGCGCAGAAATCCCATTGCGCTGCGATTCCTTTTTGCATTGCATTTGCCATTGCTCCGCTGCCAGAACAATCACGTTCATGGTTTTCAAGATACTCCATTACCTGCAGGATATTTGGAGCGATTGTTGAGATGTTGGCAAGGCAGACATCCATTCGCCAGTCGAATGGGCAAGTTTTGCAATCAAACGATGGTTGTACGCATATTGCATAAGTGTAGACAAATGTTATGTTGTAGCTAGCTCCGAGAATAGATAGAGGCAGGCAGCTGAAACGTTTTTCCGTTTTTTGACAGTATTGATGTAGCTTGGCTTAGAGGCGTATTCTGTCAGACATAGTTGTTACAATAGAGAGCGTAGCCATATCTAGAAGTAGAATTAGTAGTAGGATGGCCACAAAGAGGGTGAGAATTATGGGCACTGTTCCTGTTATTCCAGAGATGATCGAAAGAATGTCTGAATGTAGTCTGGTATTAAAAGAAGAACAGTTTGAAAGCGTGTTAGAAGGCTGTAGGAGACTGTGTTAAAAAAGTGTGCCAGACCTTGAGTGTGACATGTGTTGAAAATTGTGTAACAATTCACAAAGTGTAATGGGAGGTTCGTATTTAAAAGGGAGTGTATTTTACTTGAAGTTCGTGGTATCTGCAGTAGATAATTTTCTTTTGCAGAAGTGAGGGACATTTCTGTTGTGAACAAAAGCGCTTTCAGTTTGGTTTGTTTAATGAAATCTGTTTTCAAAGTAGGGATTGAAGGCCAAGTTGAAGTTTGGGAGTTAGTTTGTGTGGGTGGGAATAGACATTGCCACAGGAAGTTACTCGGTTTGAAACAGTAAGGGCTTACGGTATTCCAGCTCACATTCTGTAGGAGTGCATGTTATTGAGAAGCATATAACTGCCGTTAGAAAGCTGTGTTAATGTCGGTCTGATTGTGGGAGTTGGTGTCCTTTTAAGAAAGGACGCAAGATTGGGGGCTGTAAGCTTAGAAGCGTTGTGTAGTTGGGCATTCTTGGATTTTAATGAATGACTGCTATTGTGGTCGCAATTTTCACATGTGAGAAAAACTTCTGTATGCTCTTTAAAACAGCGATATGTAAATGGGAGAAACCAATGCTCGTGAATAAACGCGCTACTTCATAAAATCACATACAACATGTACACCTAGCAGACACAACGACACTACGTACTGTGGGAACCGTGGCTAGCCATGTACACAAAACAAACATGGCATGGCACCTCTACCACACAATGCAGAATGCGGGGAGAGATGGGAGCAAAGTATGTGTGAAGGTGGCAAGTAATTCTCGATTATAAAAGTATACAATGCAAACTCTTGAGGGGATGTGCCGGACAGACTTGAGTATGCAGAGCACAGACATGTACATGTCAACATACACTGATGGTCTATTGAGTGAAGTGGACAGTGGACGCAACCATGATAGTACAGTCAGTAGGGAAGATTGCGGAATGGTAGCCCGTACGTGCCTCCCCCCCCCCCCAAATGTTTAGGGAAAAGGGCTGGCTCGCCGTACGCAAGGCTAGCGTAGGGGTATGAATAAAAGGCACGTTTCTTTGGGTGTGGTTCTCTTCCGGATTGGCGAACGTGTCTGCCAGGTCTGCGCAGCTTACACCGCCACGAGGCTAACTCTGTGAGCGAAGGTGGGTGCGTGAATGATGCTGTCAGCCTGCTGGTACTCAGAAATCGTCATGGCTGCTGTGACACATATATGCCCCACAGTTCACCTTTCGACACTGTTGTATGTGAAAGAGGGCCGACCACGTGCCGGTGGAAGGTCCTGGGCCGAGGTCTGTGAGCTCGGAATGCTCCTGAGATTAATGCTGCTACCGCGACACAGGCACACAGAGCCCAGCCTGAGGCCCAGGAGCGTGGTGTGCTCTGTATAATAGTAACACAGTAGTCCGACAGGTACCGACAGTGGAACGGTGTTTTGATACCATAGTGGACGATGTTAGAACTGTATCTGAGAGTGGAGATGAAGGTACTCCCTTCGACCAGCTGCAACCAACTGTAGGTCCCAACAGTGGAACGGTGTCTTGATCCCATAATGGCCGATGTCTGATATTACCTGCTGCTGAGTTTTCAGGGAACTCCCTCCGTTGAGGTGCATCAGACTCTGTGCTTCCGTAGCTAACTGCTGCACATGATTCTAGGGGTTGGCCTGACTGCAGTCGGTGGAGTACACCGCGGTACAGCAGGTCCGAACAGTGGAACGGTGTCTTGATATCGCAATGGACGATGTTAGAACTGCATCTGAGAGTGGAGATGAAGGTACCCCCTCCGATCTGGTGCAACCAACTCTAGGTCCGAACAGTGGAACGGTGTCTTGATCCCACAATGGACGATGTTAGAACTTAAGCTGCGAGTGGAGATGGAGGTATTCCCTTTGACCAGCTGCAACCAAGACTGGGTCCCAACAGTGGAATGGTGTCTTGATGCCATAATGGATTATGTTAGAACTGCATCTGAGAGTGGAGATGAAGGTGCTCCCTTTGACCAGGTGGAACCAACTCTAGGTTGCAACAGTGGAATGTTGTCTTGATTCCACAATGGAAGATGTCCGATATTACATTCTGCTTAGTTTTTACAGAGCTCCTTTCGTTGAGGTGGATTAGACTCTGTGCTTCTGTAGTTAACTGCTGCACATGATCATTAGGCATGGTTTCTTGCAGTTGCTGGAGTACACAGCGGTACAGCATGTTCGAACAGTGAAACGAGGACTTAATTCTATGATTGAGGATGTCAGAAGTTAAAGTGTGTGATGATTTTTGTGTATAGCTTCTGATGAGGCGCAACCAACTCTAGGTACCAACAGTGGAATGGCGTCTTGATCGGACAATGGACGATGTCCGATATTACCTGTTGCTGGTTTTTCACACAACTCCGTCTGTTGAGGTGCATCAGATTCTGTGCTTCTGTAGTTAAGTGCTGCACATGGTTATTGGGCTTAGTTGATTGGTATTGCTGGAATACACCGCGGTAGAGCAGGTCCAAACAGTGAAATGGGGTCTTGATTCTATGATTGAGGATGTCATAAGTTAAAGTCTGTGATGATTTTTGTGTACCCCTATGATCAGGTGCAACCAACTCCGTGCTTCTGAATCCAACGGTATGTGGCTGTGAGTTGTGAATGACCACTAGATTTGGTGTAGACTGCAGTTCGCAGGGTTCACAATTTAGATTGCGTGGTGATTGTTTAATTACAGAATGCAGTAGTTAAGTAATTAGAACGCCTATTGAAACATACACAATATTGTTTTAGTATACTTGCTTCACAAAGTTTTTTTATATCAGTTATAGGTTTAGTGAAATGACCAAATTTATCTTGGAAGTCCAAAGGAACAGTGAATAGTGTAGACTATGGAGAGATGAAATCCCAATTCAAATTGTTTTGATTTATTCATTGTAGCGTTCTCTGTAATTTATGTTGTTTTATTTTGTAAAGAGGGAGTGAGAAAAAGTATTGATGGCTGTGTGTGTGAGTACTGCTTTTAATTAACAATGCAGACAGTAGTGTTCACAATTCAGGTCGAGTTGCTATTGTACATGATGCAGTCCTGTAAGAGAAGAGATTGCTGTAGTGTGCTCTGTCTGCAGCACTCATATGCATCATTGTAGGCTCTGTACACATTTTTTTGCTTCGTGTTTTGCAAACTGTAGAGGTCAAGTCAATGCCACATGGCTGTGGGCCCTTGCTGAATGCTCTCTCTGGCCTATACTGCAGACTTCTGTGTCCACATTTGACATGGAGTCGGTATTGTAGATGATGCAGTCCTGTAGGAAAATATATTGCTCCATTGTGCTCTGCCTGCACCACTCATATGCATCATTGCAGGCTCTGCACACGTGTTTTTTAGTTTGTTTATTGCAAACTTTAGAGCTCAAGTGAATGCCATGAGGCTGTGGGCCCTTGTGACCGCTCACTCTGGCCTACACTGCAGACAGCACTGTTCACAATTGAGATTTAGTCGCTATTTTGGATTAGATAAGGTAGTCCTGTAGGAAAAGACATTGCTCCAGTGTGTACTGTCTGTACTATGCATATGTATCATTGCAGGCATTGCACACTCTTTTTTGTTGCTTCGCTGACGACAAACTGGGTAGGTGAAGTCTCTTTCCGTATCTGTGGGTCCTTTGTGACCGCTCTCTATGACCTACACTGCAGACAGCAGTGTTCATAATTTAAATTGAGTTGGTATTGCAGATGATGCAGTGTTGATGGCAACAGATATTGCTCCTATTACGGGCTGTCTGCAGCACGCATTATTGGTGGCTGTGCACATGCTGAATGCTTTTGATGTGGTTATGTGAGTGCACTAGAACTGATGGAGCGTTTAAGATATAACCTTTTCGTGTATTATTTCAGATCTATGGATTGTGTGTCTGTATACCACAAGTTGTTGTTCTTTTACGATGGAATTATTTCTGTATTATTTCACATCTACTGTCTCTACCTTACTGCGGCATAAATTATTGATTCTTTTAATATTGAATCTCTGTGTGTGATCCAATGATTACTGTTGTAGTTGATGCTAGCAGCAACCATTGTCTGAAGGCTGGTTTAGACTTACCGCACACACATCCAGCACAGACGTCACTGGATATGTCACCATGGTAATAAAAAGGAGTCAAGCGAACGTGCCCGTATCCACTTCCACTATCTATCTGTGTCCGTGTGTTCATTATCTATGCATGATACTGTCTCTGGGCCGTACTATATTACGTTGTGTTGTGGACAGCGTATTGAACCATGTTACCTGTCGTATTGGAGAAAATTTTGGTAATGTAACTTTTAGGTGTATGGGTATCATAGGTGGAAGGCTACTTTACAGAGCATGAATATTGATGAAAATGATGGTTGCATGTTGTGTGTAGTGTAAGATATGTGTATATTGCAAAACGTTTTGAGCAAAGCTCTCTAAGCAGAAGAGGTGTGTCTAATGAAATGCAGTACAGATATTGACTAAAATGGGTGGCGTTTTTGAACTGTTACAATGGGAAATGTTATGAACTAATGAAATGCTTTTTTTTTATGGTTACATGGCAGTCGCGCAGCCTGTGCGTAATAAGACCATGCCTGATGTGATTTTGAGAAAATATATTTATTATAATATAAGTTTATTAGAGTTAGAAATATATAACTGTTTAAAATATTTTTAATTATCGCTTGCTCTCATATACACTTTAAAGTTTTTTTAGATATAGTTTTGAGACAAAAAAAAATGAGGGAATGGCGTATGTGGCGCGACATCGTACGTCTATGATGTAACAGAGGGCGTGGCAGCGTGCACTCGTCGCATACGCAACACGCAGCGGGGCGACTCTATACGTATAGGACGTAACACGTGGCTTGGTAGTGCGTACCCGTCTCATACCAAAGTAGCAGCTGGCGCGACCTCATATGTACATGTTGTTACGCGGGACGTGGTGCCACAAACGCGTTGGATACGAAATGCGCATCATTTAAATGTGGTGGATAGGATTCACGTGTTTATCGAGCTTGGTAGACTACGGGCACGGGACTGTAATTTAAAAAAAAAGATATACATATTTTGTGAGGAAGATATAAAAGATTACATCATTTGTAAATTAAAAAAAAAAGATGATAGAATTGCAAAATATTAAAACACAATTTGAAAAAATATAGGTTTTATAAATAATAAAATATGAAATTAACATTTAAAAAACCTTCAAAATTCACTGAAAAAACTATAGGTTTTACAGACGTTATAGTTAGAAATTAGCATTTTAAAAAACCTTAGAAATTCACTGAAAAAACCATAGGTTTCAGGGACGTTATAGTTAGTTGGACATTTGACTCTTATAAAACCAGAGAAATTCGCCTGTTATAGTTAGTTGAGCTAACTATAACTCGCGCGCCTGCAATGCACTGCTGATGACATCACATATTACATCACTCATGACATGGTCAGTGACATCACTCATGACATCACTGATGACATCTCAAATGACATCACTGATGACATCATCCACGTGATAGTCTAACACACCTCTTCACACTGTAATATAACCTTTGATAGACGCACTCTAAAATACAGACTACTGTTTTGAAAAGCATAGACATACCAACACCAAATACTAGATATCCATCCACTGATTCCTATCTATATATTGTGAGCCAGATATACACTGATACAGTCACTCATACATGGTGTCACTCATCATTACATCAGTATAATATCCACTCATACACGTATATATACATTTACACAGTGCTACTGATCCATACTTACACACACATCTATTCAGTCATGCCAAAAATCAATCATACACCAATGTACCCACCTATGCAGATATATACACAACACCTACCTTATTTATACACACATCACTTTCCTTATTTATATAGATACTATCACATACTTACTCTCTTATACAATCACTAATACATGTGCACATTCATGTATGTAGACACTCTTGCAATCACTGTCTTTCACGTAGTCAATTATACACCCCAGCACTCACTTATAGTGTGTAAAAACATATATAGTTACTCACATATATACAACTGAGACATCAATTCACTAATCAACACACCTGTTCACACAGTCAGCTATCTATACAGCCCTTCTGAGATGCACTTTTGAATCTATAGAACCAGTGAATCGGCCATTCAGACATGTATGCACAGAGTCAGACACCACCCACACACCCACATAGACAGTCAGACCCCCATACAGATACTCATACAATCAATGGAAAACACATATACACACTGATGTAGCTACTCACCAAGCCATGCAACTGCTTACACACCAAGTGAGAGACTAAGAGAGACATTCACACAGTCTAGTCACTAATCTATGCATTCAGTAACATATATTCAATCAGTGACTTATAGAGTCAGTCATGCATCTACTAAATAATGTATTCAGGCACTTTTAAATCGACTTATTCTTGAATAGACCTTGGCATAGATATATATGAAAAATATTTAAACTTTACAGAAACACACATTCACTGGATGATGTCATCAGTGATGTCATTTGAGATGTCATCAGTGATGTTACTGACCATGTCATGAGTGATGTAATATGTGACATCATCAGCAGTGCATTGCAGGCGCACGAGTTATAGTTAGCTCAACTAACTATAACAGGCGAATTTCTCTGGTTTTATATGAGTCAAATGTCCAACTAACTACAACGTCCCTGAAACCTATGATTTTTTCCAGTGAATATATATATATATATATATATATATATATATATATATATATATATATATATATATATATATATATATATATATATATATATATATATATATAAATATATATCGCTACCAGTCTCTCTTCTAAGAAGAAAAGAGTGTGACACAGCTCCGGGGGTTCAAAAGTAGGCTTTAATGTTGTAAAAGCGCTGGCAATACAAGGGTCCCTGAAACGCTAGGCAGACGCGTTCCAGCCATTGATCGGCTTTCCTCAGTGCCCATTTCAGTGTCCTCGATGTTCCAGGGAGTCTGTTTCTCAGTTGTTTAAAAGTGATCACACCCCATCACGTGATCACTAGCTCCTCCTATGCCTCACAGCTGCAAGGCACCGCACACTATTCCTGCTGCACACTGCATTCTGGGCGTTGGAGTCCACCTTTAGAGCCCAATGCAGTGACGGGACTTCTAATACATCACATGATGCCTCCAAACAGTGTTGGCCGGTGCTCCCTCGCCGCTGCAGCCGCTCAGCAGGTAAAGTCCTTTGTTTTGTCCCCTTAGTCAGGCAAAATAAATTCTGCCTCCTCTCTCCCCAATGCAAAAAATTCCACCAAGTGGGGCACTGGGGGGGCGACGCGAAGCAGTTTTATGCGCAAACCAGAGTTTACAGGTAAAACGCGTTGCTCCAAACCGAGAGGGCGGTCACAAGCCAGCACCTGCAAGCTGGCAAAACATATATATATATATATATATATATATATATATATATATATAATCACAACAGGTCAATATATGTACATACGTTTCCAGAGCACACACTTTATCTGTATACAATACATCAGTTAGTATGACACAAATTCCTTGTATTTCTCTTTGATCTTTAATTTTCCTTCTTTTGAAAAGGGAATGATATTGGCCACACTGGATGTGACAGCGTTATATATGGTGGATTTGGAAACATTTTGCAAATACCTGAACAGCAATGATATGGGAATCAAGCAGGGGCGCGTCTTGACCTTTGCCAAAAGGTATGATTTACCGAGAAGACAATTACTCAGTCGCAAAGGCAAAACAACAACTGAGCAACGCGATACATCAGAATCAGAAGTTACTGATGCTGAGTTGAGTAGTGATGAAAGAGAAATAAGGCGTGCTGAAGAAGCAGTGGCGACACCTTTTCACGAGGAATTTTGCATTATCCGGGAAACATGGGGCCGAGGTGGAAGAGGCAAACCAATGCCACAAAGGAAAAAAGCAGACGCAGAACAAGGAGGGGCGGCTGGAGCAAGCAGCAGCACCGCATCACCTCGGATCACCCGGAGCAGGAGAGGGGCGAGACGATAACATCAGAGTCTCTTACAGTGGTAAATCTAACACCAAGAATATTAACGGAGGCGGAATTAAAAGTTCTACAATATGGATTAAGTTTCTGCCCCTCAAGGAGATCCGAATACACGCAAACCAAAATTGATTTGTTTCGATTTGCGCGGAAAATGAAACTCGCAAAATATTTTCAGGGCAAAAAATCTACAAAAGAGAAAGAAATACCATCTACCAGTGAAATGGAAAATCTTACAGCTGGTGATCTAGAAACGTTGGCAGTTATGGAGGATTTACAGCATGAGGGTGACCCCAGACAATTGATCACAAAGAAAGGTGTGGATCAATCGGAGATTACTCAAATCAATCCAGGTAGCCCATTCAACCCAACGTCTAAATTTGTGCCGATGATGCCAGCTGACTCCATTGATATATTCACTGAGGCAGTGACACAGGATTTGATCAAATTAAGAGGAAGCAACATGAACAACAAGCGGCAATATCACCGCGAAACAAAAACAGGCGATCAAGGATTTACAGAATGATAAATCCATTATCTGTAAACCATCCGACAAGGGGGGTAATGTCGTCTTGATGACTTTTGACTACTATCAGAAAGAAGCACTGAATCAACTTAACGACACATCCAGTTATATGAAGATAACACGCAAAGAATTTGAAATCAGTGCAACATCTTACAGGAATCTTCTGAATAGGTGGTACCATAAGGGGATGTTATCTAAAGAAGAATATGGCTTTTTGGAATGTAGACATCCGAAAATTCCAACATTTTACCACTTACCAAAGCTACATAAAGACCCTGTTAACCCCCCCGGACGCCCAATTGTTTCCTCTTTGGGAAGTTTAACTGAGCACATGTCCCAGTATGTAGATTTCTTTTTGTCTGAACCAGTCACTAAACTCACCTCCTACATCAAGGATACCAAGGATTTTTTGAAACGAGTACAAAATGTACACTGGGAAAATGACTTTGTAATGATGACCCTCGACATATCTAGTCTATACACAAACATCAACCATGACCAAGGAATGCAGGCAATTCAACACTTCCTGAATGATCGGCCAATCAACTTGGCAGAACATAATATAATGATAATTGAGTTTGTGAGATTCTGCCTGCACAATAATATTTTTCTGTTTCAGGATGTCTTGTTTAAACAAATACGCGGTACCGCGATGGGGACCTGCTTCGCCCCCAGCTACGCAAACTTGTTCGTGGGCTGGTGGGAGGAGCAGGTGGCCTGGGCGGAGACCAATGCATGTTGGACTCAAAGAGTCATTTGTTGGACAAGATATATTGATGATTTGTTCATCGTTTTTAATGGAACTGAACAAATGGCAAATGATTATGTTGAAGTACTTAACAACAATGACCTTAACGGGGAGGAGCCTAGCCTGCAACAGAGATGGCCGCCTGAGCCCTCGGCTCCGCCGACTCGTCCGCTTCCCTCCCGTACCGCTTCTTCTCCTGATTGCGGAATCGTGCCTGTTGTGCGGTAACGGGTCTGGGAGGCGACGCTGCATCCGATGGTAGGCTCCCCGTCGTTCCTCCTGCACCGGGAATGAAGAAATGCCCTGAACTCCTGCAGACGGCTGCTGAGTGGGTCCGGTCCTTTGTTCTCGGCAGCGTCCGGCTGGAAGGCAACGACAGCGGCCATTACATGAGAATCTGAAACCGCCGGCGAGACGCGACAAACCACCGATATCCTCAGAAGTGGCGCAACAGTTTCTTTTGGAGTCTCGCCGCTACGCTGCTTTACTACCACCGAGGCAACAAATGTATCCCCCTTTTTGGAAGTTTCTCTTTGATTTCTCGCTACGTAGTGTAATGGAAGGGGCCATTTGTATTGAGTGATCGGCGCTTATACACGGCGCCTGGTTGGACCGTCACTGTGCTGTCCCTGTGCGTGGCGCTGGACTAGAGGTTGCTGCCCTGTCCCCGTGGTTTGGCCCTGTCTTTCTGGGAGCTGACCTACTAAACAACGCCTGGACATGTATGCTAAAGACTGGGCTCGAGGGTCGCCATACGCTTGCGGATTCCGGGGACAGGGAGCTGGCATCTCTTCCTCTCACGTTATGCCCGTGAGCATCGGCGACGTCCTGGAAGCTTTGGCTGCTATGCGAGCTGCTTTTTGTTCCAACGCCCGTGACCTGGAGCGCCGGTTGGACGACGCTGTGCCCGTTCTCTCCTTGGCTGACCGGACGGGCGGCTGTGCGCGGAGCGGATCGCCGAGCCCAGGACTCGGCAGTCGTGTGCAGCCTCTCCGGGGAGACGTAGAGGAACTGACTGTGAGTGCACTTAACATCACCGCCGCTCGGACTGTCGCAACTATGGAGGACACAGTGCATTCTATATTTGGACGGAAACTAGAAGTTCGCCGTCGGATGCCAGGACTACCACCGCCAGCGGGTGCTGCTGACAAGATTGCTCTGCTTACTTTGAACATGTTGCCCGGGAGTGAGTTGCCTAATTTCGGTGGGCTATCACTGTACGCCTGCCCGTACTGCACTCTTGGGGATAACACTGTCCTGCTTTGGATGGCGATTACTGGCTGTTGCCATCTCTCTAGGTGGTCACATCGGATGCTCTTCCTACTCTACGGGGCTACGCCGCAACTGCACTTTGCTGGCGCACTGGAACGTAGGGGTCAGGGTTGAGTTTGTCTTTTTCTTGCCTTGATACCGGTCACTACATTCCTGGGACTGTGCTGGACTGACGAGGAAGCTGGACTTTGGGTATGGTTTGCATAGGGGTCCGGGAAGCGATGGCCGGATACACTCCTGTCGATTATTTTTGTTATCATGGGTTGGCCCTCCTCCGTTGATAAATGTTTTGCACCGTTCTGGCGAGTGGGGCAGCCGGGGACCTAGTTTTCTCTGAGTGACCGGGACATGTATCGGTGGTGCTAGAAGACTATTGCGGGGGCTTACGCTTATCAATCATGGCTTGAAGATTCCTTGTTGATATTTTGGATGTTTCGGTTGGGTGTTGCTGCCTTACTTACCCTGCGCGCTGCTGCTGTGACCCCAGTTTTCTCGTCATATTGGGCATGTTATTATTATTGGGTGTCAGACTACTGTTGCTATTATTGGTGCGAGATGGCGGAGCTGGGGGACGAATAGTGGGCTCCTCCCCACCTTTCTCAATTTTATGAGAGTCTTAGGCTTCTATCCTTTTCTTACTTTCTATATTTCGGGACTCCTTTTCTTGGGCGACAGGCACACTGCTAGGGGGGGACAGGCCGTAGCCAGCTGCAGGGGTGCAGGGTGGGGGGTACTTGGGGGGTGGGGTTGCTTTCTTTTTTGTTTTTCTTTTTTGTTCTATGGGCCTTCTATTCTTTGTCCTTTTTCCTTCCCTGGGGTTTAGACGTTCCTTTCTGGGTGCCACGCAGCGACTCTGGTGTTTTCTTCTGCTATAAGATTATCTATCCTGATTGTCCAACACCAGTATTGACTTGTTGTGCTACGATATCCTGCTTATGTCTATCCTACAAGGAAAACTTTTAAAACTAGACCTCAGTCCTTCTGTAATGTATCCTCTGTGCTTTCAGTAAGTTGTAATGTACCGTATGTGTGAGCCCCCAGGGCTCTTTGTTGATTTGTATTTGTTTTTTCTCTCAATAAAGGTCTTTCAAAAAAAAAATAAAAAAAAAAAAATAAAAAAACAATGACCTTAACCTTAGGTTCACAGGGGATATTAGTAACAAATGTGTGAACTACTTGGACTTAGTGGTGTTCCCCATGGAAGGTAGACTGTGCACTCGTTTGCATAGAAAACCGACCGCGGGGAATTCTGTATTGCATGCCCGGAGTTGCCATTTTGAGAAGACCATAAGTAGTATACCCTATGGTGAACTCCTTAGGATTAAGCGGAATTGCTCCCTAGATAGTGACTATCAAGTAGCAGCGAGAGAAAGCATGAATAGGTTCAAGCAAAGAGGTTATCATCAGGACATCCTCAATGAGGCCGTCAGAAAAGCAGAAACGAAGTCTAGACTTGATTTGATTAAAAGTGAGGATCACATTACCAGACCAACAAGTAAGATTGACAACAAATTCAGGATAATTATAGATTATTCTGAGGATGCTCAGGTTATCAGAAACATACTAAGAAGGAATTGGTATATCCTAAAAACGGATTCAATTTTAGGAAAAGACATACCTAAGGCACCACCATTGACATTCAGAAGAGCTAGAACGTTACGTGATGGCCTAGTACAAAGCCATTGTAACAAAGAGAGGATAACACCACCCTTTGGGAGAATAACTGGTTTTTATCCGTGCTTAAAATGCAGGGCTTGTAGAAATAGCAAGAAAACAACACATTATAAAGTCCCAGGTCTTAAGTCTCCCAGAAAGATCAATAAACTGATGAATTGCAATACCAGTTTCACAGTTTGCTGCCTGGTTTGCCCCTGTGGTTTATATTACATAGGGAGCACCATTCACCCAACCAAGGTACGCATTTTGGAACATATGAGGGCTATTCACAATAAGGATGTGTCATATCCAGTGGCAAGACACTTTGAATCCCTTCACCAGAGTAATAGGGATTTATTAAGTTTTTTCTGCCTAGATCATGTGCCACTAAATGTTAGAGGGGGTGACAGACAGTTACAACTAAGGAAACTTGAATCCAGGTATATCATTGATGTACAGACCAAAATGCCACTTGGTCTGAACAGTGGGGAGGAGTTGGCTGTCCACCTGTAGTTTGAAGTATCTATGTATGGATCCTGATTATGCTGTATTATTCTTATTTTTATTGAAATTGTTTTTCAACATATGACAGAACAAAACCCATCCAGGGTGTGATGTTTTGAAAGGCCCATCCAGGGCAGAATTGTATCGCAACAGAGAACTTTGTTTCCATGTTTAGTAATGGCCGCCAATGTGGACTGAAGCAAGTCCTATGTTGTTGTCTATGTTTTTAAATGGAGTATTTATGTCCACTGAGAAGTTGTTGCCTCTAGCAATTGACGAAGGCGATAGCTGAAACGCGTTTTGCTGTAAGCTGGTCCAATAAAATAAAATTGGACAACTGTTCCCGTGAGTGCTGGTGCCTTTGTACCCGGAGCTTTGACTGAGTGCGGTATCCGTCGCCGCATAGAAAGCACCCGACCGCAAGTGAAGGGGCGTGACGGAAAAGTGAGCCGGATATATATATATATATATATATATATATATATATATATATATATATATATATATATATAATCACAACAGGTCAATATATGTACATACGTTTCCAGAGCACACACTTTATCTGTATACAATACATCAGTTAGTATGACACAAATTCCTTGTATTTCTCTTTGATCTTTAATTTTCTTTCTTTTGAAAAGGGAATGATATTGGCCACACTGGATGTGACAGCGTTATATACTAGCATTAAAACAGACTTGGGGAAACAAGCAGTCAAACGGGTCCTAAATACTAGACCAGCGGCACAATGGGAACATACATAAATGGTATTCCCTATGATAGATCTTAGTCTCTCGAACAAAGTATTTTTATGTGGAAAAGACTGGTACAGACAAAAACAAGGAGTAGCCATGGGCTTCAGATTTTCACCATCCTATGCCAATCTTTTCATGGGTTGGCTGGAGGGTGAGATGATCTGGGGCCCAAGAGGGGTCAAATGGAGTGACTCTATCATCTGTTGGGGCAGATTCATTGATGACTACATTATGATCTGGTCAGGAACTATGGTGGATTTGGAAACATTTTGCAAATACCTGAACAGCAATGATATGGGAATCAACTTTACGTATCAGTATATCACAACAAGTATTGTATTTTGGGATGTGGGACTATTTATTAAGAACCACCGGATACAGAGCAGGTTGCACAGGAAACCTACATCATGCAATGCCCTGCTGCATGTGAGAAGGGCACATTCCAGGCACCAGATTGAGGCAATACCCTTTAGTGAATTGGTCAGGGCAAGGTGGAACTGTAGTGATGACACAGATTTCCTGACATGCATGGGGAACATGAGAACACGTTTCAAGGCCAGGGGTTACAATGAACATGTAATTACAAATGCAGAGAAAAAGATCCTTAAAACACGAAGATCAGACACCTTGAGAGACAAGCAAACCAGTAATAAGGGGACACAAAGAATCAAAGTGATAACAAACTATAATGAAACATCTAAGGTATTGAGGAAAAGTATACGCAAACATTGGCACATCCTAAAGTCTAATAAGACCATGGATGAAAACACCACTGAAATGCCCTGCATTACCTATAAATGGGGTACAGTACTGAGAACATTACGGAGTCCTAGTTATCCAAGACCTAAAAAAAACTTCCACGTGGCTGAACAAACTTGCCGTGGGCTTTCATAAATGTGGTAACTGTGGTGTCTGTAGATAGGTGGATGACAAGAGAAAGAATTCCCAGGGTGCAGACGGTAGGTTATACGACATTAGATTACATAATTTGCAATACAAAGTATGTTATATACATCTTGGAATGCGCTTGCAAACGCATATATGTGGGCAGTACCATAAGAGCACTAAAAAAAAGAGACAATAAACATGTTAGAGCAGTGAAACACAACAATGTCAGTTACCCAATGGCAACACATGTATTGGAATGTAATGCGCAGGGGGGCACACAAACAATTCACATTCTTTGGTATGGACCATATTGAGGCTGACCCGAGATGAGGCAATAGAGAATTAACCCTTAGACGCAGCGAGGCAAATTGGGTCATGCATTTGGCCTAAACACTGACCAGGAATTACAGAACGTTTGGGGGGAATAACATGAAATAAGTAAATGAGATGTGGGGGCAAATGTTTGTTACAATATACCGATTAGTCTGATGCAACCTACAAACAAAGGTCATACTATAGGATTCAAAAATAAGTTGTGATAATGGACATTAGGGTCAGATAGTCTGACCATGTTAGAACAGTATTAATAATATGGTACTTATTATTGTCTGATAATATAAAAAAAATCTGATTCTATATTATGTGCAATGAGAGCATAAAAACACAATATGTATGACGTGGTGCAAGGAATTTAGAGTGGTGGTAGCACAATTATATATACACGATAATATACAGGCATAGTACTTGCACAGCAAACATAAGTGCAATTGGTATTGTGTGTACAAACATAGAAGACATGCAGACATACAGCACGGGGCACAATTGACAATAAAGTAATATACTTTACATAGGATGCAGGAACACCTTGATCTGCTTGGCAGAACAAATGAACTCAGTAACTAAAGGTGGGTTGTATTAATTGTACAAGTCATGAGTAAATAGACCATAATGAGGCATTTTAACTTTTACTATGAATAAAACTGCAGAACGAGGTGCAAGGTTGCAGGTACAATATAACGTGAATAGATGCGTTTACAGGGCGACATTTACCCATCCAGCCAAGATGACGCCCAACGTGGTACACGTGGTGAAGCGCGCTTATTCACTGCTTCGAGAGGGAGTAATACAATATATACGACATCCGGAATCTTATTTTCGGTTTACGATAGCCGCACTCGTCAGAATACATGGACGAAACTAGATGGATTGGCATCCCCGTATAAGGTGAGGTGTGTTGGATAGTGAGTGTGGGTTCTTTTAAGCGGTTTAAAGGGGGGCTAAACAGTGGCATATATCGATATTTTTAACATGAATACACTAGATCATATTGTAGGTGGCAGATATTTGGGCCACGTAGTTAGGATAGATAAGAAGAGATATATCAACAATACATCAGTGAAGATACTCAGGAACAGGGCGCAAGCTAATGGATATAAGATTATGCGGGGAGACTAATTGGTGTACATTTACATAAAAATATGAGGCATGAAAATAAATGATGGAGATGGTAATAGGTACATTTCAACTTTGTTACCAGGCACATAGGAATTGGGGTATCACTAAAGGAGATTTCATTCGAATAATTTTTCCAGGACGAAAGTAGAACTGGTGTGGAGATAGGACATTCTTGTGCAAAATCATGGAATATGGTCATTATTCTTTGGATACACAGCTGGTATACATTTATGTTTATGAAGAGTGATTTTTCTGTTCTCTAGATACAAACTAGAAAGTCTCACTGACACAGGTACCTTTAAATCATCAATTTGGACACATGGTTGACACATAGTCCACGGGAAGGTGGGTATAGTCACCCATTTAGACCGGGAGCGATTCAACTTCATTGCACCACGTCCTTTGCACTATTTTATGGCATCTGATTTTGTAAACGGGTCACTTACATATGTTGTGCATGATAATGTGTAACCATTGCATTATGTCACAGTACTATGTACTATTGTGAACTCACTCTTATATGACAATGATGCTTATGGGACACTGAAGAAATGTAGTGTTAAGGAATGTTTGGGTTTCCTCAAAGGTATAAACTTTAAATTGGTTTATGTGATGAATAATACACTACAAATATTGCCTATATTGTTTTCCAGCCCTGGGGAAGTCGTGGGGAACACCATTGAATACAAAAGATGTGCTGGCTGGCTGGGCTATTCAAAAGAAAGAAAATTAAAGATCAAAGAAAAATATAAGGAATTTGTGTCATACTAACTGATGTACTGTATACAGATAAAGTGTGTGCTCGGGAAACTAAAGTTCATTGTAGAGAGGGCCTTTTGGTCCTAATGAGGGGGGTTGGGTGATTCCCCCCTTCCCATGGAGCACTACCATTTCAATAGATGGAGACACACTCATACCCATAATTCATTAGCGCCAGAGCAATCGGGTACAATTTCACCCATTGTAGTAAGGTCAATATATGTGAAGTAAAGTTATAGAAAATCTATAATCACCTGTTTTGGATTCAATATTTTGTCCTCAATATTTTGTGACATCAATATGTTGGTTTTTATATTCAGTGTGCACACTGTGGGATTCTATGTGAAGGAATACAAGGATTTTTGTATGGTACATATTCAAGAACACTCAATCAACTTTACACATTCCAACTTTAAATCCTATCAATGACATGGGATTTAAAGTAGAGTGGTGTCAAGTTGTAAAATCAGCGGACTCACAGCTTTGTGGTTGATTACGATGCCATTCGGAAAGGCTCAGAATCGGATTCGGGTTTGCCGAAACTGATTCGGAAGCCTTGTTTCCGAACAACCGATTACGATGTTTGGACTTTCCGTATTGGTTCCGAATCCGATGGCATTCAGAAAGTCTGAGTCCTTCGGAGCCGAATCGTGTGTGTCTACGGGCCATGTTTCCAAATGACTCGGAAGCTTTCCTACCGAGCGATTACGATGTCAGTTTCGGACAGCCTTTCCAAATCAGTTGTTCCGACTTGGATCGGCTGTCGGAATTTGACTTTGGGGGCCCGTAGCATGCCACCCTTCACCCAGGGCCTTCGGAATCGGTCCTGTGGGGGGTGTACCCAAGGGACCCCCACAAGTGACCCCCCCTTTCCAACCATCCACAGTGTGGCAGGCATCATGGGGTGCCCACCACAGGATGCACAATTTTACTCAGCCACCCCTTTCTTCAATGGGAGCCTGTGTATTAAATCGGTACACATGCTCCCATTTAAGTCAATGAAAGTCCGACCGAGTAGTATCCAGAAGCATCTGGATGCATCGTACTCGGTTGGTCTGACTCTCTGGTCCGATTCAGTCAAAAACATTCCGAGACGATTCGGTCAGAATGTTTTCAGAACGGCATAGTAATCTACCCCTTAGTGTATGATCTAAACTATTCAAGCTTTGTGAAATGTAAAGCTTATGAAGTTTAAAATAAATAAATATAAGATGGCCTCAGCCCAAGCCCTTCCTCCCACCAGGGCCAGCGCTAGTCATGGACAGAGTGGGCAGCTGCCCAGGGCCCTGAACTCAGCGCACCAAATTGGGTCCCCACACGTGTGACAAAGCAAGACCACGGCAGCACAGGTGTAACGGTTCTTGTTTGCTCCCTGCCGTTTCAACTGAAAGAAAGGTGTCTCATTACAATTAGATACCCTGGAGGGGGGCCCCCTCCCATCAGTCTCGCTGCTAATGTGTGGTGTGGCGAAGCCTGGGGGAAATGGGCACCTATTGTCCCAGCTGCAAGGAGACACTGTGCAGGTTTGTCCTGTATTTAGACAATTAGACCACATGCCGGGCTGCTCATTCAGAGCCACAGCGGGATGTCTATTGCAGTTTAGCTCCCCAAATCCAACCTTAGTATAACCCTCTTGGATGATAAGCAACTCTCACACTTTCAGCCCTTTATAAGCTGTAAGTGGCTTGTAGGTGGCTGAGGGATGGGCTGTAGACCAGGAGTTGTCAGCACAAAGCAGTTTCTGGGCAACTATTTAGATGCTAACAGCCCTGCATGCAAATTAGAGGGGCTCACACATTCCCTTTCTACCCGGGACCCCAGACATCCTAGACTTTTCAATGCCTCCCACACCTTTTACATGAGGGGTGGAAGTACAGCCTTCACTCTCAACGTTTGTTTGATAAAAGATGTCCTACCTGGGACATTCTGCATCAGGAAATCATCACACTTGGAAGGCCCTGAGAGATAAACCTTACCTTAAGTAAAGTTAGGAAACCTAGTCTGCTTTATAAAGTATAGAGTTTCCTAATTCCACCTAACTTTGCAAATAAAGCTTTAATTTAACTCGTCAATAATTTAAAATAACTTTACAGAGAGCCAGGAGCATATCCATCAAGGACGTTTTGGGAAATTAGTGTGAAAAGTGTTTTAAATATTTTAGGATTGCAACAACGGCGACAACTAAACAGAATTTCAGTATAATTTTACTGGGGAAATTGGGAAGGTCCCACAATAAATTTCACCACAAGGTTATGACAAAAGATACATAGTTCAAATACATTTGATTAAAAGCACCAGTCAAAATTGCATGGACTTGAAGCAGGGTTTGACATTGGCATACAACACTCGTAGTTAAAAGCAGGTTGTGCAAAAGGTACTTTTAAAAAAAAGATCTTCGTCAGATATCCACCAGCAAGACATGTAGGCGTGGTAAAGGGTAGGTGATTGTGTAAGCCTTGGATGGGTCCATTTGAGGCCTATGGCCTGACTGAGGGCACTAGGTCAGTCTCCAGTTAGAGGAGGCGTACATGGGCAGGCATCAGCATTGCCTCTAAGGCTCTGAGTGGTGGTTTCACGGTTTGCGTCTAGGATCCTGCTTTCTGAAAACCTATCTCTTTAATGTTGCTTGCCTGGTACTTTCCATTTGGATACTACAGAGCCCTCCCCTTCTAACATTATGAACATTCTCGTCTTTCACGTGCAATAGATTCCATGTATAGAATAGATAATTGTTTGGGTGAGCATGCACTTTTCAGGGTAACCAATGTAAAAAGCATGGAAGTCTGCCATGTGTACTAGAAATAGAAAATATTTACTAGGGGAGAGATTATTTGGCATTACTATAGCTGCAGATAAAAGTAAAGCTTCATGTTGCCAGTTATGAGACTGCCATATTTACATGCATACTAGCAAGTCAAATTACCTCCATAATAGAACTAGACCTTCTCAGCAAGTAGGTTATAATTGCAGCGACTATACCAGCAAATGTAGACATGGATGATATCGATTAAATGGGAAGGCATCAGTACTTCTAAGCAAAAGCATGTAATAACAAATAGCACAGGATGCCATTGCTAAGCAAGTAACAATGGTGACACCTAATAGGACTTTGAAAACCAATATGGAAGATGATTTTGGGATTTTACACTAAGATCCTTTTTAGAAAATAAGAGCAAAATTGTGCATTGAAATCACATTGAACCAGCTGTACTGGCAAAAGCATTCCAAGCTATAAATTCCACCTAAAATTTCCATTCACCTTTTCTCCATGTATAGCTAGCTCTCAATTTTTTAAAAACATATCTGTATTGGTAATTGTAAACAGTGCAATATATCCGCAATACACATTCATTTCAATAGGTAAGCCCCTACATATTGTGCAAAAATCATCATCCCGCAACCACCATGTACATTCCAATTCAGCCCTGATTGCCCACCCTTGACATATCTAAGTGTACACAGGTCGGTAGTTTTATGGATTGAGGGTGTTGTCACCCTCCTTCGGTGTTTGGGTCCCCTTGGTCAGTGCCCAAACAGGTCTGCTGAGGACATAGTGTGATATCTAGGCTGTATGGAGTGTATCTAGCTCTCATTTTGGTCCTTGAGGCTTGATTTTCTTTTTCCCACTACCCCATTCTTTTTGCATCTGTAAATATCTACCTTCCTGTCTCTCCTGCTCTCTCTCTTGTGTTTTCTATTTACTCTCCTTTCTTTCTCTCGTTCTCCTCTGTTTCTAGAGCCTCTTCTCTCTGTCATCTTCTCAATATTTTTTATTCTCTTCCTAGCACTCTCTCCATAGACCATGTATGGCAACTAAAACTTTATTTTGGCTATGCATGACCATGAGCAGCACCTGCCACCTTTCTTTGGCCACCATGCTTTTTTTCTTCTCCAGGTTCAGAAGCCTACCATCCTAAGGGCCTTCTAGAACTGGAGAAGTCTCCTTAAATCCATGGGAACAAAGAAGTTAGTACATTGTAGCGTACATGTCCCTGCAGTTTGGTGTCAATTCTTGTAGGACAGGATATCAGGCTGAATGGACTTGGTGGGTTTAAACTGCTTTAGGGCAGAGGCCAACCCAATGACATCCACCATACTACCTTCAGAGCGGTAGACTCCCACTGGACGTCCACAGTACTGGAAAAATAAATATTTCCGGAAAAAACACCAGAAACTTTTTTCCGATGCGATGGAAATGCTTCTATAAAGTCTAATTTTTTTTCTTTTTTTTTTCTGTCATGCTGTCACAGCAAAACAAAAGTGAAAGCAGATGGCGCTAATGGAATCTGCACGGTTCACAAATGTCCAAACACACAGCTTTTCTACACTTACTACCTCAGTTTTGTGGCCAGGCTATTGCCTGTTAAATGAAAGGCCCCAAATGCAACAAGGAAACACCAAGAGTTTTCAAATTGTTGTGAGGAGCAGTGGTTATTTAGGTCAGGGCGTGGTTGGCACCCAGGAAAACCTTTCTTGCTTAGACATATCTGAAAATGAGGCATCTTGGGTAGTCCAGGGTGGTGTGGATTGCGGGATCCCAATTCCTTTTCATGCCTAGCAGGCCTTGCATACACCAAACATTGACTAAATCACAGGTTTTCCTCATATTTCTGTGAAGGTAAATTATTGAATCTATGAGGATCCGTAACATTCCTACTACCCAGCATTCCCACACTTCTCCCAATAAATAAGGTACCCCAAATGTTCACCAATTATTATGTATTTAATACTTTAACTACATAGTATCTCACAACAGCAAATTATTTGCTATGGCCATAAAATTAGATAAGCAGAAGGAAGACTTAAAAAGGATTCAATACATTTCAAAAAGCAGATTCATACTATACAGATCTGAGATTACAATATATAAAAATCTGAAAAGTCTAATCAATGTTGTGCGGTGATATTAACCATTTTTTAAAGAAAACTAGTCTGTTAGAGCAGCGCTTTTTTACACGGCAGGAAATATTGGGAAATTTCAGATTCACACTACTGCTGGTTAGTGTATTTACAGCCCCCTGCAGAAGGCACATTAACCTAAGAAACTCTATTGGCTCCTGTAAACAAAATAAAGATCCCAAGAGCAGATACATTATCTCACCAGTTTAGATGTCACAACAGGCCAGTGCCCCTAGGAAGGCTGTAGGCTGGAGCAATGTCAGTCAAATGTAAGTCATACCTGACTTGTGATGACTCTATCTTATCCCAATGGGCTAATCAAAGCACTATGTAGAAAAAACGAGAGTGATCCCTCTATTCCAAGAGACGGGGTAATAATACATTTTTTGAAAAACAATAACTCTTGGAGAACCTATATATCAATGTTCAACTCACACACAACACTGCATTCAGAAATTCCACCAACAGTCATGAAAGGGTAGGCCAAAAGCAGAAAAATAAGTTAAAAATTATTCATATTTAATATTGTATCACAATAGCCTTTGATCATATATATGTGTATAGAATCACAATAAAATAATTAAAAACATTACATAGAAAAAGATGTTTCCAGCAAGTTTAAAACAATCACAATTATACAGGAGAGGTAAAATATCAGACATATACTTTTGTCATTAAAAACGGTTAATTTGAAGAAATCAATTGAAATCTTTTCATTATTTAATTGTCTATATGCAACACATTGTTCCTCAAATGTACCCATAACTATGAGCGTCGATGCGTTTCGGTGGTACAAATCAGGATCAAGCCACCTTCCTCAGGACAAATTTTTTTTATCTCTCTCTTCAAGATATTTCGGCAGATTGCCTGTATAAAACAGAATTGACATAAACTACTATCCACTTTGAGTTGAGGTTTTAGCTTCGCTCTATCCCTTAAATCACATATTTAAGGTCAGTCTCTTTCCCCTTCAAGACCAGTCTATATTTAACAGAAGACTCTAGAGGTTCCCCATAATTAGCTCCCCAGTAATTTACAAAAAGATTAAACCCCTTTTTTTTTCCTATTGGGACTGGGCAATATCACACCATACACACTCCAATTATACCACAACTTCTATTTTTTCGTGTATTTAGAGCTCACCTAAATGTTCAAGGTGAGATCGAAATCGTAATTATTCCAACAGTTCCTGGCTGTGATCAGTCTAATAGGGACAATAAGAACATAAATAACTATTATTCCTTGTTACCCAAGGGCTATTAGGCGCCTTTAATTCACTCTTTATCACAAAGTGTAGGAGGATAGTTATATTATTTAACCTACTTCCTATATGTTTCCCGCCTGACAAGGTGTGGCACAAGATTTAAAAATCAGAGAACCCGCTATCTAGTCGGAGTCTTCCTATGACCATTCTGTTTGAAGTAAAAAACAAAGAAGTGATTTCATTTTAGGAAAACAGGGTATTTTGTGTCCATCCCGTCTATGATAGGACCCTCCTAAATTGATATAACCCACCGTGTTCGTATAAATTATCCAATTATGATTTTACAGGTGTCTTTCAGATGTGTCTCTTGTGTAGACCTGGGATTTTAGCAGCTCTGGTTGGTCCAGCAGCAACAGCTTTCACCCCACATGCCTATACCTTCGCTCATATTATGATCTGAATATATTGATAATTCCCAATCAGGATTACAGTTAATATGTATAGCCAGTCTTCTATATCAATGCTACTGTTCTACTGTTTAGGAAGTCTAGTTTAAATTTTCTTATCTGAGTGATAACACCTAGAATTTCCCACTATTTGTCCTTTAATTTATAACACTGTGTTTCCTCATATTAATACGTTATACTCATCGCTCATTTTGCATTATGGGGACATTGTTAAAACAAAATAAATTAAAATGGCAGTTGTATAACCCAATCAGGCATTTTCACCGTATGCTCCATATCAGTGCAACCCCCAAGCACCCACAAGATTAAAAATCAATGGTCCCCCGGTTATACAATAGGCCATCCCCTTTGTGCCACCTATGTGACCGGGCTGAGAGTAAGGCAATCTCTCAGGTAGTTGAGCCTCACCTTGATTTAGAATTTGGCCCAAATCCGCACCATAAGTTCTTTCCAATTTCAGAAACCGTCTTGGTGTCCGACCTCTTCGAGATATGAGGAGTCAAAACCGCCAGCTTACTGCCATATGGCCTAAGGAACAGGAGTCCCCCTCCAACAATATTAAGAGAAGTCAGAAATCTAGGGGTAGCAATGGATGCAGGCCTATACTTGATACACATCTTAACAACGTCACTGGCACTGTGCCTTCTACACAATGAAAACACCACGTTGCTTCTTCTTAAACTTTGGATACTAGCAGAAACTGCAAGCATCCTCACACTCATAATATCCAAGCTTATCTGTGACAACAGCCTATACCATTGCTCACAATACAACTTATCCAAAATGCTGTTGAAAGACATCTTCTTCACCATGACCCAAGAGAACACATGACTCCAGAGACTGGCCTCCTATAGCTAGAAGAGCAATGTTCAAGCCTATTTGCATTGTCCACAGAGCCTCTAAGGAAAAGGACTGCTACGCCTATAAGTTAAATTCATGCAATACAAACAAAACAGGACACTGTGCTCCAGGCTTGCACCACTTATCATATCACTGTACCATAAGAAATCGGTAGGAAGCACTGCTTTCTCAAAGCAAGCTGCCAAGCTCTGGAACTCTGGAACTCACTACAATCCAGCATTTGAAGCATTTGAAGTGTCCAGAAGCACATACACTTAAGAAGCTATTTCCAACACAGCTACACCATCCCACATCCCAACAAAAGAACCCATAAACAGTCACACTCTCAAATCCACATATTGTAAAGAACCCAACCAGTAACTACTTTTAATAGGCAGGTATGGTACTGAGGGCTGATGCATAGTTCTCCAGGGTATTATATAGATACATTTCATATATAAAAGTTTTCGCCCACACTAATACTAATAGTATAAAACTCAGCGGTTGGCAGCTGTTAGAAATTGAGTCTCTATATGGCAGAGGTATGCACCCTATCCAAGTAGGGGCTGCAAAACTAGTCAGGGTAAGTCAGTCACACACCTAAATCAGCCCGTGCTCATCCTCTAGTAGCGTGTCACAGAGCAGTCAGGCTTTACATAGGAGGCAATGTGTAAAGCAGTTGTGCATACGTGGATACAGTAACACAGTGAAAACACCACACAAAAAAGACTCCACAATGAGGTTCAAAAATAGCATCTATTTTACTCTTCAAAACAAGATAAACACAATAAGAATCCAATTCAAGCATCTCAAGTTACGATACTTCAAGAATGGAAAATGCTGAAAGAGCCTTTGCCCTTTCAGTAGGTTATTTATGGTTATACTGGGAAAATGACAGCGATCCACGCCGTGGATCGGGAACAGACTTTCTCCCCGGGTCAGCCAAAGCAATGCTTCCAAACTTATTACAGTTGAAATCCAATGTCAAGTTTGCAGGAGACTGGGGGCATGGCCAACCATCGAGTAAGATAGCCACACTCTAAGGCAGCTCCGTCCGAACGCATCTGTTTTCATGAAAATCCGACCACTGATCCGAAGATGCTGAGGGCTAGATAGCCAATTTATTCCCCGGAGCCCAGCGAAAATACCCTGAGCCAAGAACCGGGTGGATCGAATGTGTCACTAACGAGAATGGCTCGGCTGTGTGACTGATCCGGTGGCGCAGTGCGAGTAGTGGAGGAGGGGTGCTCAGAATCCAGCCATTGCAGTTGAAATCGGCATCGGATGAGGGGGTGAGCGGAGCCCCTGACCGTGGCCCGACTCGTCTGGATCCTGAGCTTTGGCGGCCCTGCCAGTGCTCGATGTAATGGTGAGCGGCGTGCCTGAAACACGGGGCGGCCTTTGTGGGACTGATTGTGACAGATACCGCAGGGTTGAGAGTGGCGTCCGACCGTCCCTGTTACTAGAACCCGAGCGTAAACCTGAGGGACCGGGGCATAAAAAGCATAGATCCATCTTACCCCTAAGCTTGAAGGGTGCGGCTGCAAATAGGAGACGGTGCTGTGCACGCACCTGCACAGCCTTATGGACTGCACTCACAGCTGGGACGTATGATCGGCTGTCCCAGACAGAACAAAAAAAACACCCTGGGGAGCGCTTAACAACTGCGAGGGCACACCCATTACTAGCTGTTCCTGGAGAATCATAAGCGGGGCACCAGTGCTGTGATGATTCTAAGTGCCGGCCTCCATGGTGTTGCCAGATGCGCTTCCCGTGAGTTAACCTCTTAGGACTTTGAACAAGTGCACCGACATTGTTGTTCCTAGAGGCCCGGCCCCACTCTCCTGCTCCTTCAACATTATGGACCCTTAAGACCACCTCACAGTTTGGATAAAGGGTTGCTTCTCCATGAATGTCTCTGTGGGGGTGTGGTGGCGGTGCTGACCAGGGGACTCTCACATCTTGAAGTTGGTGGCATCGCCGGCGTGGCTGGGCAATATTCTATTGCTCATGGTAGGAGAATCGAGGGATCAGGGGAGGACCCTGTGAGGCTCCAGCAGTGTACCGGCTGAAGAAAGGCTTTCTTGACACTGAGAAAGAAAGCACACGTAAAGTGAGAGGAGAGTCGCCGAAAGTGATCATCGAAAAGTGCGGCAGCTGACTAAACCGTCCAAGCTGTCCCGGAAGGCGGACAGAATCTAGATATCCTGAGCCAGAGACGTGGAGATACTGCCTGGCCGGGGTTGTCCACCTTTCCCAAGCACCCACATAGCCCAACATGGCTGGAGGCCGTAATACAAAGTCCATCATGCAGGCCAAGCTGGACAAGTACGTCTGGAGCAAGGGTGCAGGTCCAACAGACAAAGATGCAGAAGACCTGCCTGAGAAGAGGCAAGATGTTGATGTAGTGCCGGAAGTGACCCTCCAGGATATCATGACGGCCATCACGACAGTGAGAACGTCACTGGAGTCCAGGATTGTTTCTGTTTCCACAGAGGTCTCCTTAATAAGAGCTGATATGAGATCTATGAACACTAGACTCAAAGACGTTGAGTCGACCGCAAGTTACCTGGTCAAAGACGCGTCCACCCTTCAACAAAGGGTCAATGACCTACAGACCTGCAGTGACAAGATGGAAGCCCAGCTGGATGAATACGAAGGAGTTCAAGGCGTAACAATGTACGAATTCTCGGAGTTCCAGAGCGAGCGGAAGGGCAGACAACTGACTTGTTTGTAGAAGATTTGGTCATGACTTATCTAAAGCCCACAAGATTGTCAAAAATGTCACGATTGAGCAGGCACATACAGTGCCCGGAGGCAGACCGAAACCTGGTGCTCCCCCGAGGCCTATATTGGGGAGAGTCTTCAACTATATAGGGACAGCATTTTACAAACGGCTCACACAACACCCCCAATTGAACTCAAAAATAGTAAGTTGACTTTCTTTCCAGACTTTACGTTCAAAGTACAACGTCAGCGACGCAGCTTCCTCGAAATTAAAAGAGCCCTGCGGGATAAGGACATCAAATATGCAATGCTCTTCCCAGCCAAATTAAGAGTGGAATCGGAGGGAAAGGTTTCATTTTACGACACTCCTGAGGAGGCATGGGATTAGTTGGATGGATGGCGACTAGCGGGGAAAAAGAGTCTTCAAGGCCAACATGACAGACAAGGAAAATCATCAGTGGAACAAAAAGTGGGATCCCCATCAGGCGAGAACACGACGACCGATGATGGCAAATGAGGACTAGTCAGAATTCTTTATTGATATTGTAAATGTTTCACAGAAACTCTTCACTGAGCCCCATCAGAACTCGACTCTCCAGAGGATAAACACGTGAGGGTGAGGTATAATATAACGGAATGTCGACTAAGAGGGACGAGAGACTGCACAAAGTAAAGTAAGATGGAGCTCTGGGGAAATCGCAGCATTGACTCAGTATTTCTTTAATGTGAATTGTAAAATGGGTGTGGGTTGGTGCATGCACCACAAGTGAAAGGGGTGGGTGATAGGCACTCTGTGAGTTTGGGGAGGTGGGAGGTTCCAATACTGCCAGGCAGGGAGGGGCGTAAGGTTCCTTACAAAGAGGGGGGTGGGTTTCCAGTCCTCGAGAACCTCCGACACACTCTACATCACACACGCTAAGTAGCAGTTAGAACTCACCGGTGACAGGAAGCGTGGTAGAGGATTTTTAGTTAAGTTCATGAACAGTTCGGACAAGGTTGACACTAGACGGAAAGCTGGTGATGGTACATTTCATACACTTGGCAAGGTGAAACTGACGCCTGGCAGGACTAGATGGGCGGTAGATGCTGAACAGAGCAATAAGGCACCCAGGGGTTTCCCCTTGATGAAGTAGATTATTACCCTATGTGAATATGGTGCCAGCATCGAAACCAGGACTTAAATTGTTGTCTTGGAACGTAAATGGATGGGGGAAAAGATAAAAAGGGTAGTAGTGCTCCAATATATAAAACGACATTTCCCCGATGCGATTCTACACCAAGAGTCACACTTATTAGGTAATGCATGTACCGCACTGACGAGATGGGTATTCAAACTCATAGCACACTCTGTGTTTGGTTCTAGGTCTCAGGGAATGGGTATAATGACTCGGAAAACTTTTCAAATGACGACTGATCGCACATGAACAGATAACTTGGGTAGATTCATGGCAATCTCGGGGACATGAGAGGGGCGCACATTAAATTTAGTCTCAGTATACATACCATGGGGTCTTCAGGCCCGGCACTCTTGGTGTCCTCCTGCTTGCCCTACCAGAGGGTAGA
The DNA here is from genome assembly GCF_964204655.1 of Triturus cristatus. Taxonomy (NCBI): domain Eukaryota; kingdom Metazoa; phylum Chordata; class Amphibia; order Caudata; family Salamandridae; genus Triturus; species Triturus cristatus. Next base: position 344,168,210 of record NC_140591.1, on the reverse strand, counting down.
CTCATGATTGGGGGTCACTTTAACTCAATTGTTTCTGATTCTTTAGCTAGGTGGTCCCCAAGAGCCCTACCGCCTGCTTGCACACAAATTCATAATTAGGACAGTCAGGACCCACGGGGCATGCGATGCAAGTGTGGCGGGCTGCTACGAGGATCCGGGGCTGGGAGGATAAAATCACATTGGCCACCCACTCTGGGACACCGACCGACACCGACCAACTTGGCAATGTATGACACACTCTGGGTTTTGACCGTTGGGACTTAATAGGCATCTCTAAGGTTGGAGATCTATGGAAGGCGGGAGTAGTAATCACCTTTGCCCACTTGCAGGTGGAGTATGAGCTCGCTAATACAGAACATTTCAGGTACCTACAGATCTGAAATGCACTGCTCGCAGTGATAGCAAAGGGAAAGATGCCACCAGAATCCTCCCCACTAGAAGATAGGGTCTTAGACGGGGAATCTCCCGGACAAATCCATATCGTTAATATATAAAAAACTTATTATTAACATGATGGACCCTTCTTCTCCGACTTGGAGCCAAGTGGGGCTATAATGTTGCGGGTTTGGAGGATGAGGAATGGCTTGAGGCCTTGGCCTCTCCTAGAGAGGCTGCCATCTCCTCTAGGCTTAGACTTGTACAACCGAAAATACTCCACAGAATATACCTCGAGGGTCCAGTGTTGGTAAGGATGGAGTATAGCACAGAGGCTTGATGCATGAGGAGATGCGGACACGAGGGCACATACTCTGGCAATGTACGGTCATCCAGAGATACTGGTCCTCATTGACGGAATGCATGGAGCAAGTAATGGGCAACAAGATTGACTGAAACATAAAACTATGTCTCCTGAATATCTGAGGCCCTACGGATTTAAATACTAAAGAGAGAATATGGGTGACACAGGGAACGATAATTGCCAAGAGGAATATTGCAAGACTGTGGAGGGCGCAAGAACCACCAACACTGGGTGAATAGGGAAAAGACATGGATTGGTGAATGGTAACAGAAAGGACTGTATACAAATCCAGGGGGTGTCCCACTAAATGGACACATATTGGGAAAAATGGAATTAATATAGAGGAGGGATCTGTGACCCCCTAAACCCTAGACGGGGTACTGATCCAGAATGGCCTGCTACAAGTGGACTCAATATAAATGATGTGTAATAACACCATGGTCTCAGGCTTGTTGTAAATTTTGTGCCATCACAAAATCTCTGGAAACACGTCTGTAAGTTGTCTACTATGTTTATCCTTGTCCTAAATAAAAAATAGTTTCAATTAAAAACAAAAGCTTGCTGAGACTGATCTACTTGCTCTGTTCAGGGCCACCCGCGAGAGCACTGATAGGTGGAAGGGATCTCATAATTCCCAGATTGTACAGTACATTTCTCGGGGGATTGTAGAGGTGCCATCGGCCTCAGGATCGGACTCTCTCCTTGCTGGATACAATGCAGGGAGTGGCGTCACGGAGGGCAGATGCCCGTCTTTCATTGATGTGAGCAGAGTGCACTGGGTCATGCTGGAGCACCTTCGGGCACTGCAGTTTCGGCACTGTTGGCAAACACGATGGTCTGTGTTCGAGGAGCCAGACACAGCCGTTCTTGATTGCTGCATCACGCTGTTGCGTATGGATGCCCAAAAGCGGATGCCGATACTCTGTGAAGGCCCAGGACTGGTTGAGGGTAAATTAGGTAGAGTAAGACTCTGAATTAGCAGAGCCTGGCAGCATTCATTTGTGCGAATGAAATCTTTGATGACCCTGAGATTTCCTGAACAGGGGGCAAGCCAACATGCCCTTGGAGTTACTTAGGTTGCAAAACGTTGTAGAGAACAGGTCCAGTCCTACTCACCACCCAGGCCAGAGGCAGCAGGTCAACACAGCAGAGCAGGTAGCAAAGTGGCAGCCCCTCCTATAGCCCAGCAAACAGCAGGCAGCAGGCCAACACAGCAATGAAGTTAGCTGAGTGGCAGTCCTTTCTGTAGCACAACTCCTCTTCTTGGCAGAATCTCCTTAGGACCCAAAAGTGAACTAGTGAGGGGGGCATAGACCCAATACTTATACCTCCATGTGTCCTCAAAGTGGAGGTGAACACAAAGTAAAGCCATTGTGGTGCACAAGTCTCCTTTCAGCACAGCAGTTTGCCAGCCTATCTGTGTAGGGGTGGTACATCACTGTTTTGTGTGAGGCCAGGCCACTACCTATTCAGATGTACATGTCAGCTCCTCCCCTCCCTGTTGCCCAGGAAGATCCATCAATATGCTGAGGATTGTAGATGTAGTTGAGTGCCCTGTACTTGTGGTTGTCTAGAGGGAATGTACAAAGTGTAGCTGTCACCCTACCCCAGACATGAATTGGAGTGTAGGAAGCTGCCTCTTTATATGATATGCCAAAATGAGGTATGACATGCAAGGTATTCCTTATGAGTGACCAGGAGTTTGCTCTAGCAATCCCAAGGTGCTATTCTAGGGGGTAGTATGGTCGAGCAGCCTTAGGCTTATCATAGAGGAGTGTTAGATATCTGCAAATACACACAATAGTCAATAAATGATGCACACGACTCAATAAGGAGACCCACACCAACTTATAAAATTAATATCTGTATACATGTTTAGGCACCAGAATCAATACGATCAGGTATGTACGTTTTTCAAGAGAAATACTTTTATATTTAAAAAGTAGACAGTGCATTTTTCGGAAGCTGCAGTGATATCCTCTGGGAGGTAAAACAAATATGGCATTCAGGTACAGTACAGTGACTTACAAGACAAATCCCATGGACTTAAGATGAGTATGGGGCAAGGTCCAAGACAGCACCAGCTGGTCACCTCCAGCAGGCACTAGGGCGGCCGAGTGCAGTGGTGCAAAACATCATTGGGTGCCCAATGTCAGTCAATGGAGATCGGTCTGCAGGAAAATAAGTTGCAGGTTTGGACCGGGGGGAGGAGGGTCAGTCGGATTGAACCAACCTGAGGGTTCAAGTCTTGCGATGCTGTGGGACGTGGGGACACCGGTGGTCCTCTTCTCAGGCTGGAGTGGCCGGGCGCTTAGGGTCTGTGAGGTGTTGGGTTTCTTCATCTGGGAGCACCCGCGTTTGAGGGGGGCCTGCACAAAGAGGTTGCAGGCGACGATGAAAAGTTCACATGGGGTGAAGCCAAGGTGAACTTTGTCTCTTGAGGGCTTGGGGTCCACGTGGACACCATTGGCCCACTTCGACTCGGCTGTGTCGGGGTTTTGCTGGAATGCAGTCCTCACTGCGCTTCTTGGGGTGCCTTCAGGATGCAGGAGAGCAACTCCGCTGCTGCACGGGTATCCTTTATTCTTTATTGAAGGCAGGCCATCCTCCCAACTTTGGAAGCACGATGACTTGCAGGTCTTATCGACTTCAGTACAATTTGATGAGGTACAGCAGACAGACCGGCAGAGCTGATGCCAAGTCTGTTGCTCTTATTCAGCCTTTCCTTTCGCAGCTCCTATGTCCTTCTTCTATGTAGGTCTTCAGGATTTGCTTTGCTGGTGCCAGGGGCTCCCCTAAATACTGAATTTAAGGTTGTATCAATTTTTATTATTTTGAAAAGCATACAGATCTTTCGTCTACATTCGGTGGCAGGCGAACAAAGGGAGGGAAAAGAGGGAGATAACAAGCGATTTAAACTTGTAGATCAATTAAAACGTCAATCGTTACAAGCCATGCCCGCATGTTTTGTGATGTTGTCTGTGTTGTCCCACTTTCACTCCAATGTAGCTTAAGTGTCAGGTTGTATGCCGGCCGTGAGGCGCAGGATTCATAAGTATATTAGGCAAGTGAGTTCCCGGAAAGAGTTGGATAAGTATTTTAGGCAAGGGCCCCACGTCTTCTCAAACTTAGGGAGCATTTGATCTACTACAGCTGTTAGTTTTCCATGCTTAATAGGTCCCTAAGTTTGTGTAACTATTCTGAGTGTGTGGGTATAGAGTCAGATCCCCATCTTGGTAGCAAAACCTGTTTCACTGCGCACAATGCCAGAGTAATGGCCCTCCCCCCTGGGGGATTGAGGCGTTGTTATGTTATGTTATGTTATGTTAATTAATTTATAAAGCGCAACGGTTACCCTGGGGTGTCCTGGCGGTGGTTACCAATTCCTACTAGCTAGTTACCAAGGAAGTCCTAGGAGGATGTAGCAAGGGAAGTGAGGTAATTTGGTCCCAAACATTTGATCTATATTGGCTAGTATCTCTGCCTAATAACGATGTCATTTGGGGCAGTGCCTCAACAGATGAGTTAGTGTACCAGAGGGGCCGCAGTGGTGCCAGCATTTGTCATTGCATCTTTGTGTCCACTCGGACAATCGGGTGGGTGTGTAGTACCAATAGTGCACCAGCTTGATGAGTCTCTCCCTCCTGGCTGCACTACAGGCCGATGTACAGGCTCGATGCAAAATATCTGTCCACTCCTTGGCTGTGAAATTGCTTCCCATCTTTCCCAAGTTGGCGACAGTAGGGAGTTAGTAGAGGTGTTCAAGACGGTGTAAATATCGGACAACAAATGCCGATCATCGCTCTGGGTTAAGAGCCAGCATTCAAATTGCTTGAGAGGCCTGCTAGTATGGGGTCACATGTCTGATTGAGTCACTCAGTGGTGGACTGCTGAATATCACCATCGTTCCGAGTCACGGAGACCAACATCCTGTTGGATCCCTGAGAAATCCCGCAGTCCTCGCTCATCAAAGATGTCCCCTATGCGCTTACAGTTGGCCTCTTGCCACTGAGAGTATGTTGTGCTATACACAGCTGGGGGAAAGTCCACATTGCCTATGACCGGGGTGAGGGGAGAGATCAAGGTAGAAAGGCCTTAAGAAGTGCACCGTTTGTCCCAAGCACCCATTGTGGCCCTGACTACTTGACTACCGGGGAGATATACACTCCTGGTGGGAGCCTGGCTGATGAGGGGTGATGCCCCGAAATTGGTCCCAGGATGTTTGTTCTGGTCCAGGGAGGACCTGGTTTGGCAGTTCGGGCTGGACTGTTCCCGTGAGGCACAGGGTCAAGACTGGGTCTAAACTGGGGTGGCATGGGGAGCAAAAGAACAATGGATTTAACCCAGATCTCTTGATTAGGGGTGAATCTTTGATTTGCTCTGCATCCCGTCCATCATCTGTGTGTCTTTTACTTTCAAAAAGTGGCATTTCTTGATTAGTAACACCAGATTCAACTTTACACCTAAAGAGGATTTGTCTTTACCATTCCGATGATATAAAACATAAATCAGCTACTCCTCTGCATTCAGGAATTACTCTTAAATATGGTATTTAAGGAATTCCTAATGTTAACCTTTGAGAGGAGCAGGCCTCACAGTAGTGAAAAAGGAACTTAGGTAGCTGTCACTATCAAGAAATGTAAAACAAAAAGGTATATGTCCTACCTTTTACATACATAGCACCCTCGTTCTAGGGCTACCGAGGGCCTATTTTAGGAGTAAATGATTTATAATAAAAGGAGAGTTTAAGGCTTGGCAAGTGGTTGGAAGTGGTAAGTTGAGGTGACAGTAAACTGTTCCCACAGGCCCTGCAGTGGCAGGCCTGAGTCAGGTTTGAAAGGCTCCTTCTGTGGGTGGCACAATCAGTGCTGCAGGCACACTAACAGCATTTGGTTTATAGGTGCTGGGTATATCTATACCACTTTACTAGGGACTTATAAGTGAACCAAATATAGCAATCATGCATAAACCAATTGTCATCTCATCTTCTATCAGAGCACATGCACTTTAGCACTGGTCAACAGTGGTAATGTGCTCAGAGTCCTAAAGCCAGAAAAAACAAAGTCAAAAACAGAGGAAGAGGAAGGCAATTAGTTTGGGGTAATCCTGCAAAAAGGGCCATTTCCAACAGCAGCCAACAGTAACTTACACCCCTCACATTCACAAAAGACATATCCGCTGTAAGGGTTAATCGCCACCAGTACTGTGCAACCAATAGACAAAGCAAACACAAGGAGATGATGGACGGAGCGCTGAAACTTTTCAGACACTCACCCCCAGCCTCAGATCTGGGCTGAATCCATCATCGTTCTTTAGCTCACTTCACCACCCCAGTTCAGACCCAGCTATATGCAAATCAGTCTTGACCCTGTGCCTTATGGGAACAGTCCAGCCTGAACTGCCAACCCAGGTCTCCCTGGACCAGAAACAAGCAATAAACAAGCCATCACCAAATGAACAGGCTTGAAATAACTGAAGAGCTCTGTCACACACTACTGGTCAATAGAAGAACTTTAATCTAGTCCACCACTGTAAGTCCCAAATATCTATGCACTATTGCCACTTCTCCACTTCTCACAGTGACACTGATTATAGTAACAATGCCCATGCCAGCAGATGTCTCCACTTCTCTCTCCCTCCAACCAAGGCCCATAACTCTATACAACATTCCTGATTGGACAACCCAGTACAGTAACAAACTAGACAGACTATAATCATAAGAAATTCCATAAAGAGACCTGCGGAGTTGTTCAAAGTGCTCAGCGCACTGGAAAAACCATATACAGCACAACTGTGTCTCTCACGCCTCATCATCCACAACACTGCTACATGCTGCGCCCCGTAACACGATATCTGCACCTCAATGGTCATCACTCACGACATGGAAACATTCCCGCACAGTTCATAAAACAAAGACAACACCCTTCCAACCCAACAACCTATATGGCGTAGCTTGCTGCCCATGTAGGTAAGCACTTTAGTGCCCCATATTGGGGTAGTAAGTGCTATAAAAATACTGCAGTACAATACACTACAATATATTTCATTTGTGCATCAGCAAGATTTGTTTTAATCCTATTAAAATCTCTGTTTCCATCACACTTCATAATTACATAACAAAATGTGCTTCATTTGGGCTTTTAAAACAAACTGCTGATACTATTTCAATATATTTGTACAGTTCATTTACAGGTATTTAAATGTTATTGTGTAATAGGAAAATAATTACATTCTACAGTCTTTCCTTTCACCCTCCCTGTACCCCAGCAACATTGTTACATAGTTCAGTTTAAAAAATAATCTCACTTTGCAGTCAGAGAAACCAAAGTAAAGAACAGCTATTTATCAAAAGAATAACCAGCAATTAGTCAGAAGACATAGCCTGACATTTGACTTCTGTCTTTGAACACACAGCAAATGTGACAAGATAAAAACAAAGGCATGATATGCTGATCCTTTTTATTTTCCATGTGCAAGTTTATGGTTCCCACATGCATAAATTGATAAACCTCTTATGAATAGGTCAGGGGTTCCTTTTCGTTTGAGGTAAGAACTGTTGGGATTGGTGAAAGAGTAAGAGGCTAATCTTTATTTTAGTATTTTCCAGTGCTTAATTTGTAAAAAAAAAGAAAAGGTTCCAGGGCTCTCCTAAGGAGTTCACTGCAGCGTGCACCACATATTGCCCCTGCTATGCTGCCAAAGATAGTCAGTAACAACACAACTACTAACCATCACACTCTTACAAGTGTGACAATTTGGACTATTTCAGGCCCCCAAAGATATAAGAATGGCTTGGATTGCTTGTAATAGTAATTTCTAATGTGTGTTGAATTATTATTTAACTGTTGTTGTGGTCATTTCTGAATTATCCAGACAGCGCCATCTTGTGGCAGACTGTCACAAACGCCGATGTTGACAATTAAGGGCCAAGCACCGGACACTACATTCTCAAATTAAGCACTGGTATTTTCGATACTCTGGACCACTGTCCGATAAGTGTCAATTAACGGCAATAGAGAAACACTATTCAGGAGTTGTGTCTCGCTAAAAATATGGATAGAAAAAGAAAAACTCTTCTCCAGAGTCAAAAAGGCATGTTGAAGAAATTCTCTGTGGAAGAAGGATAATTGTTTGTTTGAAATATTGACGTTTTGTTATGCAAAGCGACATTGTCTTGAAGTTCTTGAATGTTCAAGCTAACTGAGAACCTGAAGGGAGTATTGGCACTGAGAAGATGGCATGGAAGGACCTTCCAATGACCGCCTTACATCATTACACTTGATATGAGAAAGAAAGCACTGTCTTTAGTTCAACTCATAAATTAATTACCTTACCTTTTCTTGTGTTGACTAGCCTATAAACTTGGCACCCCTCCCCCGCAGGGGCTGGGGGTAAGGGGGTAGTTAGGAGGAAACGGTGCTCATAGTTTTATGTAGTTCTCGAATTGTAGCCTTCTTGCCTACATTTAGCATACCGGGTACTATTTCTGGTCTACAGACTGCTTTAACTTTCTCGACAGCCACATGGTGTCTGAAAAAAAAAAATATATATATATACAGGCATGTATACATACAGAGGCGTCTGTATTCATATATACATGTGCAGAATGTTATTAACATTTTCAGACAGCACAATGTTTGCCCTCTTCATGCATTTTTCTGTTCTACAGTAATTCAAATTTTACTTCTGCCTTCCTCAACATACAGCAGCAGTGGTTAAGCCCACTTTAGCCGTTGGTTCTCTTAACTGTGAATGACAACGTTCTACCTGCGCACATCTACCTAAAAAGTACTCCACTTCTGTGCCAACTCTGGTACGCCAATCTCTGCTTTAATTTCATGTTCCGGTCATTTTCACTTTTTCTTTTGCAAGCATATGCACACCATTTTAGAAAGCAGTATGTTTTACTTTTTATTACTGCTAAACTTGTAATACCTATTGCACATGTTTAAAAAAAAATTAAGAAACATGCTTGTCAAGGCGAGAAGGACTGGCTTTACTATTCTATGTTCAAATCTAGTAAACAAAGTTTCTGCATAGGTGTGCAATTTCCCTATAAATGAATGCCTTACTATGGAGGCACTGATTTGTCAGAGAGCCACCTGCCCTCAAATAAATCCTTTTCTGGTGTCTTTACAAACCTTGTGTTCTTAGTCCAAAAGTACAAAAGCTATGGATGCTGGATCTTATAATTATTCTTATTCTTAAAAATATTTTCTAGGAATCTAGAAGGTAAATGTCCTGACCAATCCTTTATTCAAACCTTTGTGCCATATTCTGAAAAAGGGGTTGGAGGAAGTTGGAGCAAAGCCTGCTGGGCACAGAGATGGCTACCATCGCCTGACTTTTGGCATTTCTCTGTCCACCTTGGGTTCTGATGCTGGAGTCCAGAGGAGAGACCAGTGTAAGGTAAGTGTGTAGTGGAATTGATGGTTCACCGGTAGGGTCCATTTTAGGACTTTAGGAATTCAAATAAGTCGGTAAATCCCTATTCCAAGATCTTGATACAGTGGAGATGGAACCAGAAAAGAGCTACTCTACTAAAATACTTCGTCCTTTTGTAGCAGATGGCGAACCTGCTGACTGGCAAAGCAAGGATCGGCTTGTAATGCAACCTGAAATTACTTCATGGTACCCTTAATTGTGTAGTGTCACAAAGTAATAGGGAATAGTGGATTGTTGTTAAGGTGCTGAGTGCTCCGGATGAATCTTCGAGTCAAGTTTTATAGGAGCTGGACTGTAACTTCTCTGCTACATAGACGTTATTAAAGAGTGCAAAAGATTTAGAGGAGATACATGAGATTTTAGTGTTTGGTCTCCCCTTTGAATGAATGTAATGCTCCCCCCAAAAAAATTAACAAAAAGCCATCAAGGACACAATTTTTTCTTTTCACCAAAGGTTCCCATCTCATCAATATTAACAACAGGGAGTGATGACCACACCATCACATGGCTAATCTGAACCAAGGCGAGTCTAAGTCATATGACATGTAAAAGACTTCAAAAGGAATTGAACACAAAGGCACATCATGGCAAGCTCTTCGGAGGAGATGAGGCTGAACGAAGAAGGCAGAGAAAGAGATGGAGGACCTGCCGAGGGAAGTATGTAGCATATGTGGACTCACAAGCGGAACACCCGCAATACAAGGTCAGAGTGTGTCACATCCTACATAATACAACTGGAATAAAATATTGGATACGTGTGCGAATAGGAGAGAATTACCAAGATCAGAGTATTAAAATTGTTCATTGCTAACCAAAGCAAATTTGTGAGGTCCATCTTACAGGACTTTGTTATTAGAGATTTCATGGTATGCATCACCTCTACAAGAGTTTCATGGGTAATCAGAAAGGGGCAAAGTATTAGGCTAGACATTCTATTGTGGACCTTGAACTGCTAAAAGAAGGAAATGGTGACTAAAAGGAGACTGCTAAAAAATATGAAGTTGATTTTGAGGAATAGCAAAATACATGTCTCCAGATCTAAGTACAACCAGCTATTAAGTTGCAGAAAAGAAATGGAGTTCATCATAAAAGAATACTCAATTTCACATCCAGCTCCCCGAGAGCGGACTTGAAGGCAAGATCTGGGTATTTTCCCAAATCGAAACAACCTGTAAATTAGTGAGAGACATGCATAAGGAGGACCATATGGTCTGAGCTTTTTAGCTTTCGATCTATTGGATTATATCATATGTGCAATTCTCCATTCTTGCATAGTACCTGGATAGTGAAGAGGGTTCACAGTTGTCTTCACCTTGCCTGTCTTATAACTTACTGTCTCCATATTATCAATAGACCCAGTGCCAATGAGAGTTGGTCAACTGATGCATGTTTTGCGGTGATAGATGAACAAAAGGGCTGGACTTGTAACTTTTCAATAATTGACTCTCACATTTACATGTTTTGCTTGTTTTATTTCGCAGCTTGAGGAAAAGTTATACCTAATTAACAGATGTCTACTTCCTGTCGAACTGGAGCGCATTTTGTGCGAATTCGAGAGACTTTCAGGGCTCCGGGTAAACGCCACCAAGTCCTGTCTGTACGCGTTTGGTGCGGACGTCACTGATCCCAGTTATCACCTTGGAGGAATACGGGTACAGTGGCGACCGGACACCTTTCGCTATCTGGGTATCCAGATATACCGCCAACCGGCGGATCTCCTGGATGGCAACCTGGGAAGGGCTGTATCTGGAGTCAGGGCCCAGATGAAATTCTGGAGTATCCTCCCCCTTTCGGTTACTGGCCGAATAGCGTTAGTTAAGATGGTGATCTTGCCCCGGCTACTATATTATTTTGCTAACCTCCCCATCTATGTCCCGGTATCCTTTTTCACAGGCTTGACGCGCTCCCTCCGAGACTTCATTTGGGGTGCTGCGCGGCACAGGGTCGCGCTGCCCAAATTGTATCTCCCCGTTGGGCAGGGGGGACTTGCCATGCCATGTTTTGAGCATTACTATCTAGCGGCGCAGCTTCAATGGATAGCACGCTGGTTGGCAGATAGAGGCCGTGAAGACACCGCAACTGCGACGACCCCCTCTCTCTCGCTGACTAACCTTCTCGGGCTCTTTCACCCGGCGGCAGAGGTGGAGAGGCCGACACCACTCCTGCTGGCAGTGGCCTATAAATGTTTTCGCCGGTGTCTTCGTCTCACCCGGTCCGGGACCCCTTATGCACCGGCCATTCCGTTGGAGGGCTTACCTCGCGGGCACGGAATACTTGGGGTTTCGGAGCTGGAAGACTGGAACGCAGTAGACGTGTGCACTTTAGGGGACCTTTACCGGGATGGGGCCCTTCTCTCGTTTGCCACTCTAGCGGAGGAAATGGGATTGGCCCCTGGTCAGTTTCTTCGACACCGGGCCTTGGTGGAAACACTGGCGGAGCAGTGGGGAGACCTAAAGGAGGAGCCAGAACAGCATTTAGTGATACAGTACCTTCATGTGAGGGGGCGTAGGAGACGCCTGGTCAGGTGGTTTGCTTTGGCCTTACGTGCGCACGCGGCAGTGTGCCTGGCATCACTGCGGGGAAAGTGGGAGGCGGATTTAGACCGTCCCCTGACCGACAAGGAGTGGGATAGGGTGCTACAGGATCCGAGAAGGGTTCCCCGAAACATGCGTTGTCGACAAATCCAATTCTTCATTTTACACCGGGCATACCTTACGCCCGCCTCCATTAACAGATACTTTCGTCGCGCAGATGCTTGCTGCCCCCGTTGCGCGGAAGTGGACATGGATCTGATCCACATGTTGTGGAGCTGCCCCGTCTTGGGCGTCTTCTGGCAGGCGGTACGAGACGCGCTCCCCGAATGTACAGGGCGTGATATTCCCTGCGAGTGGTCATCCCACTTGCTACATCTATTTCACAGAACGCCCTCTACGAAGGTCACCTCTAGATTTCTTGATCTGGGGTTAGTGGTGGCGAAGCGACTTCTCACTAAGCGCTGGAAGGCAGACGCCCCTCCACATGTGAAGGCGTGGCGCGGCTCCTTCCTGGTCTGGGCAAAGGCAGAGGGCGTCGCCCTCCAGAGGGAGGAAACATTAGGGCTCAGGGCGACCCCCATAGCGGCACAGTGGGAGTCACTGGTGCAGTCCGTATTGTGATTGGGGGAGACTGACACGGAGGAAAACGGGGGCTACCTTGGAGAAGTCACGCTAGCTGACCAGGGGTTGCCCCTCCTGACAAGGGGCGGCGACACTTGATGTCATACCTCGGGCTGAGATGGTGAGCCGTGGGAGCGTAAGCACTGATGGATGTGTACTATCTTGAAAGGAGGATGGGGGGCGGGGAGGGGGGACTCCGGGAGGTGGCGGGAGGGGGATGCCTGGATGAGCACCGGGCACTGCTACTAAGTTCTATTGTTGTTTCTCTGCAGGGGTGTTAGTTTCCCGGCTGCGTAGTTTTATTTCTAGAAACAAATACTTGGTCTTCTGTTTATGATGAGCAGCTGTGGGACTGTGAATGCAGATGTAATGCCTCTACATGATAGTTCCCTACATGGGGGATGATCTCAAGATAAATAGCGATTTAACACATGTGACCGTAGCTGTTGGGGCTCTCAGTATGGGCATGGAATGTGAGTTGCTCCACATTATTACAGTCAGCGTTGTATCTGCATAGATATTCCCATATACACCGATTATAATTGTTCATTATCCTATTTCGTGATGTGATGTATGTCATCTAAACTCCAATAAACAGATTTCTAAATAAAATAAATAAATTAACAGATGTCTACAACAGATTCTGCATTTATTAGTGTAGAATAGACGTTTTTAGGTGTCGCATTACAGAAACAATCAAATGGCACTGATTTCTCTAATAGATGCCATTGCAAATCTGGCACAGCTCTGACCAGAACACCTTTGTACAATTTTATTTTGCTGAATCATTTCCTCATCATCAGAAACATTACAATCCTTATCCTAATCAGCAGTGCAGCCTCACTAAGCCTTTCAAAAGGGAGGACATTCTGGAGACAGAAGAGGTGCAGCCAGAGAGGCTGCTAGTTGGATTTTGAAAGGTGACATTTGATAAGTTAGCCTGAATATAGAATTTCCTTTAGGAGGTGTCATACTCAGAAGCTCTTGCAAAACAAAGCATAGCTTATCTTTAAGTCTGTCCCCAAAAATTTCCAGATTTTTTTTTTTACAGTTTTTTTATAGCGTCAACTTGACCAGAACGTATTGGAGCGCTTTACATGAGCACAAGTTACATTACACAAGGACACATTCATTGTTGGTAGGAAGAGGGGGATTAAGTGATTTTGCTTAGAATCACAGGATATTGAGCTGACGTGGAGACTCAAACCTGGTTCCCCAGTTTCAAAGTTGGCAGCTCTGGCCATTAGTCAAGAAGGGACAAACATTTTCAGCCAGATCTAGAAGCAGAGAAGTTAAAGCCCCAGAACTACATCTATTCCTTCACTAGTCCCTTTTTCTCAGCTAGCACATTGGTATCAGAACAAAAAAATGCTCTAGAAAAGGCTCCACACTCTAGCAAGACCATGACCCTGACAAAAGATGACCTATTGTCCTCTCCTCATGACTTAAAGAAGAAACTCAGGGAGGAACTGAGGGCAAATGTAACCTCCTCTCTGGAGAATCGCTAGGCTTTCTTTACTACAAGCCAAAATCGTCTCAGTAGAAGCATGCACACTCGATTTTGAATCAAAATTCCAAGAGATGGACCAGACACTGTCCCCACTGAAGAGCTAGATGGAACTAATTCAGATTCAATTGCAAAAAGCCCCCCTCAATTGTGAAGACCTGGAAAATGCTCTAGGCGAGACAAAATCTGCATCCCAAGTCTGGAGGAAGGGGCAGAGGGACTGGATCCTGAGGCTTTTTTTATTTTTTGTATTTTTTAACACACTTTATTTAGGTACCATCATATCAAAATCTAATGCAGTGAAAATTACAGAGGGGCGGTCATTTTCCTCTTACCATAAATACAACTTAAATACTTCACAGGGTTACCAGCTTTCCCCCCTCCCTCCGTAAAGCTGAAAAAGGGGTATTAATAAGGGCTGATGACCTCACGTGTAGCTGCCCACTGCAGGAATGGCAATTAAATGCATAGCGAAGTGTTATTTCTTTTTCCAGTTAACATAAATAACAAATGCAACTTTGTCCCATTCCCGCCCTAACCCTCCCGTCCCTCCCACTCCTGGTCGTACAGCATTTCCTATGTCCAGTAGGACCACAAAGGGGGTACTAACTGGGTAGCACGAACTGGTACTCAGTAATCATACGATGCGATGTATGTATGGGTCACAAACTTAAGGCCTATTGCGGTATAGTCACCTATTCCCTCTAAGTGTCTACGAAACTTGGGTACCCGGAGGGGGCAATAAGTCAAGTGTTTCAAACTTGTGTAGCATTGCCTCCCAGTCCATGGAAATGGGCTGCTTCCGAAGCCCCTTCTCCTCCTCCCTCCGAAGTGCCGCCCCTTCGGCCTTTCCCCATTGTATCGTGTCAGCTTGCCAACTGGATAACGCTGGACACCTGGGGGACTTCCACCTCATAGTAAGAGTTCTTACAGCTAAAATGAGTGCTAGGTCTATGAATCTCAATCGTACTTTCTGGACTCTCGAGCGTTTGCGGAGGCCCATTAGGCAGTTCAGGGCGTCATCTGACATAGGGGTTTGTGTGGTTTCGCCTAAGGCTTGACGGATTCCCTCCCAGTAGTTCCGGAGATGTGGACTAGACCAGAGCATATGGAGAAAGTCCGCCTCATCCACTTTACAGCGGGTGCAATTGTGTGGGGCATCAGGAAACATACGATGGATCCGCTTGGGGGTAAGATATGCTCGATGTAAGATCATAGTCTGGATGAATTTTAGTTTGGCATTGTGGGAAACTCTTTTGGGGTGTTCTAGCATGCACTGCCAAGCCTTATCAGTAATCTCCGAGTTAGAGTCCCCAGACCATTGCTCTCTTAGTTGAGTTAGCGGGATCGCAGCGTGCTTCCGTATTCCTGTGTATAACCAATGTACCAAATGTCCCCCCTTCCCCAAATGATATAACAGGTTGTGCTGTTGGGGTTCGCTGCGCTGCGGTGCCCAGGTGTTCTTTATGTAGTGGGATATAGTGGCGTGTAATAAATATAGACGTGGCGAGGCGCCTGTGGTCTGCAAGAAGGTGTCATGGCCCATCAAGTGTCCGTCAGTAAAGAATGCTCCAATGTCCTCCATTCCAGCATCCACCCAATCCTGTATGCTGTTCTTCGCCAGCCTGCCCTGTGGTGTGGGGATACCTAAAAGAGGGATGTTCGGTGAGTAAGGAGTCGCCATGGAGGTGTATGACAGTGCCTTCTTCCAGCATTGTAAAGCGGTAACCAAAAGGGGGGGCTGTCTGAGGGGATCTTAACCTTGGGCAACAGCAGTGAGTGTAGCATCCCCCGGTCCAACTCCCCCGAGGAGTACCCGATTTCTTGTAAATGTCTCCCCGCGGTCCAATAGGATAGCCACTGGAGCTGACTAGCATAGTAGTAGGCACGGAAGTCGGGAGCTCCCATACCCCCACCTCCGCTCTCGAGTTGAAGTTTCCGCAGGCTGACACGCCTGCGGCCCTTGCCCCAGGAAAAGGTCCAGCAACAAGGTGTTTAATGTGTTAAAGGTAGACTGTGGGATTATGACTGGTAGGTTCACAAAGTAGTATAATAGGCGAGGGAGCATCACCATCTTAGAGACGGCGACCCGCCCCATTACTGAGAGCAGTAGGGAGGCCCAGAAGGCCACACTGGCCCGCAGTCCCGTTATGGCTCGTGTGATATTACCTTCTATCTGATCTGCCTGTGTTCTATAAATTTGAATACCTAAGTATTTAAAGGTGGTGGGTGCCACTGGCAAGGTATAAGTGCCACTGTGCAGGGTATCTGGACCTGGTCTATCCCTGAAAAAGAAGACCACCGATTTCTCCGGGTTTATAGCCAGTCCCGAGAGGCGCTCAAAGGTGTCAAAGATATCCGGTAAGGGAGCGTTGTCGGCCGACAAGTCCCGTAAATACAACAGGATATCGTCTGCGTAGATGGAGGTCAGTTGGGTCACTCCATCGATTGGTATACCAAGCTGGTCTACCGACCTTCTGAGTGCTATCACTAATGGTTCTAGTGCGAGTACGGATAATAATAGCGATAACGGACAACCCTGTCATGTGCCCTTGTGAATAGGATATTGATTAGAGATGTAGCGTCCCGTGCGGGCCGTATGGGCCGTATAGAGAAGACGTACCCATTTCAGGTATGTGTCTGGGAATCCAAATCTTTGAAGGGTGGCGAACGTAAATTCCCAGGAAAGAGAGTCAAAGGCCTGACGGAGGTCTAGGGCGATGCAACCCGCCGACTAATGAGCCTGCGGAGTTGCCTCCATTACATAATGCAGTCGCCTGGTGTTGAGGGATGTACTACGATTCGGCAGGAACCCGCATTGATTGTTAGGTATGAGCTTATTGAGGGAGGACTGTATTCGATTGGCAAGAGCCTTACTTAAGATTTTATACTCCGTCGCCAGTAAGGAGAGGGGCCTGTAATTATGGAGGTCTAGGCTGTCACGTCCTGGTTTGGGTAAGGATATGACCAGTTCTTGCATGGTAGAGTGTGGTAAGTGGCCTTCCGCGAAGGCTGTATTATATACTTTTTCTAGTACAGGCACCAATATCTCCGAATACGTATGGTAAAATTCAATGGGTAGCCCGTCAATCCAAGGCGTTTTATTTCAATGTATATCTTTTATTGCTACACGTATTTCTTGTTGTGTTATGGGACCATCTATACCCGCACGTGTCTCTTCGGGAAGTACCGGCATAGGTAGATCCCGAAGGAAGTCAACGATAGAGGAGTTTTCAACAGGTGGGGGCATAGCATATAGTGTGGTAAGATAGTCCCGGAAGGCTAGGTTGATGTCCTGCTGGGTGTGGACAATATTGCCATGGGTTGTACGGATGCTAGTTATTACCGGAGGGTCAGGCCTGTCCCGAACTATGCGGGCAAGAAGTGTACCCGACCTGTCTGCTTCTGTGTGTTTACGTTGGAGGAACGCCCTCTAATCAATTACCCGTAGTGTTTCTAGTGTTTCAGCGTGTTCGATATGGGCGGTCTGTAGTTCCGTTTGTTTATCGGGGTCAGTCACCGCTTCTTGTTCCAATATAGTCAGCCGTTGCTCAACCGCATGTAATCGTTGGTGCATTTCCTGGCGAGCCCCCACTAGTTGTCCTATCGATGGATCCTGAGGCTTTTGTGGTGATTCTTTTTTCTGAACTCCTGGGGGAAGACTGTGCAGAAGTGAGACTGGAGAGAGTCCATAGGGTAGGGCCACCAATGCCTGGTGAAGGGAAATGCCTTAGAGATATTCTTGCCAAGCTGCACTCCTTCAAGACTGAAGAGCTGATTCTCCAGACAGCCCGAAAGCATGACCTGGTTGCATTCCAGGGCGCCTCATGCTCTCTTTTTCAGGATATTGCCCCAGCTACCCTGGTAAAATGGCTTCAACTGAAACCTGTGACAGAGCTCCTATGCAAAGAGCTTGTTAAATATCACTGGACTATTCCCTTTGGCATTGCCTTTTGAATATCAGAACAAACAGCACCCTTTCACTGACCTGGAGGGCTTGGCTGCCCTGCTGGGTCTGCCCACAATGACATCTCGGGGCACTGAGAGCTTAGCGGATGACAGCCATGCAGAATGGAGGTGGACCAAAACCAACGGACACTGGCAGACACAATGTAAAGACAGTGAACCGGAAAAATATACACCTTCATGAGGTCTCTATGCGCCCATGCAGTGGACCCCCGGTCTAAAGTTAAAAATGCAGCAACACATGTTGCCACGCAATGGAAGGCCCTTTGCAAAGGTTACCTGGTCACCTTTCTGTAGCTTATTGCTATATTTGGAGGCTAATCTGGTACTAAAGAGGTGCAATTAATGCACAGACAGTGTTAACAAGTTTAAAAATGGCAAAATAATAAAGTAATACTATCACTATGCACCTTATAATGCTGCATAATTTGCCTTACCTTGCCATATAATCTACTCAGCCCTACCACATAATTTGGCCCTCCCCTGTGGCACAATTTCAGTGCCCATGATCATATTGCCTAAATATTCTACATCAGGGACATTAAACCTACATTTTTCCGTAATCTCATATCATGTTCTTTAGTGTCACCTGGCTTCAGTTCCTACCAGAGTTCACGGCGAGATGTCATGTAGTTAGAGCATCAGTCGATAACGTGTAACGCCACCAGGTAGAATTTTCTGCAGATACTAAACTATCAGTGTTGTAGAGATTCCGTCACTTTGAGGCCAGGTAGAGTGGATGTCCTTTTCCTCAGACATGAGCGATGGGGTCTCGCAGTAGCAGAACGAGTCGTGGTGGTGCCGGGGAAGTGCCGCTGGTCCACAGGTCACCACGGTAGTGGCGAGGAGAATGAGGAGGAGAACGTGGATCTTGCACAGGTACTGGTCTATCTCCTGCGCAGGTAAATCCTCTTGTGTGAACCGTCTCTCACTGAAAATGTGGTACAATAATATTATTTCACGACAGGTTGGAGCAGGGAAGGGCTATGTAGCATAGTTCAAACTGCACTTTTAAGGACACACTGCTGTGTGCGCAAAGTCCTAGATTATACAGTTATAACTGCGCCGGAATGTGGTCAGTCTGCTATAGCTTTAGGACCCTGGGGCATTATCTGGCAACAGCAGGCCCTAGGATGTATACTGTAATAACCTGCCAGCCTTGAGTCCTGTCATCTTTGTCGTAACCACTCAGTACTGGCTTGGACCCGAATATGTCTGCTTAAGCTATAGCGTTCTGCAGACGTTCCTGCGCTGAATTCGCCCGAATGGATATGCGAGTGGGGTTTCATGCCACCATTCACACAGAGTGTCTCACCTCATCCCTTGCACTATCACTTAAAACCTTTATTGCTCTAATGTAAACCCAACCGCTAAACATAACTTAACTTTATTGCCAACCTTTTTCCTGTTAAAAAAGAATGTATGGGTTGGACCGCAGCCCCAGACGATTAACGTCTCTGTGTGCACAGGAAACTACAGAGGCAAAACACATGCATGCTAAAGCATCTCAAGATATTGCGTAAAGGTGATCCAGATATGTGGTTACACAAAGAGGTATTCATTTTTTAACGTAGAGGGCCCTCACTTTCAAAATGTGGTTTTCCAAATCAGTTATTCATAAAAATGCTATATTTAGATCCCCCCTTTTTTCAACAATTTGCAGTAAATATGTGGTGTAAAAGCCACCATTTGAATCAATTTTTTAAAAAACATTTCTAGCGGGGGAGAACCCCCCCACACCCTCCTTTTGCAGTTCGGGCTCGCTCGCAACGCTCGCTCGCTTATTACATTAGGGTACAACATTTTTCGCCTCACCACTTTCAAAATCCACCAGCCGCCACTGCTCTAGAGGTTCCAGGGATTTCGTCTGAACATTGTGAGCAAGGTCGAAAATCAATGCCCCTTGTTATTTTGTTCTGGCCAGGCCTTAGCACCTAGACAAAACATACCAAAGCAGCTGTTTGGGACTACGTACCGTGGTTTTATTGGAATACCAAATAGGGAGCACACACTTGGAGAGGTACCTTTCCAGAGAGAAGAGCGAGATAGCAACTATGATGTAGATCTACGATCTATAGGCTAAGATATGGGGTCTGCAGACAAAGCCCAGAGATCTTCTAATATATACTTTCTCTGTGCAAGGGGAGGGAGGTTAGGCTATACTGTATTTTCATAATGACATCTCCTTTCATGATATATGGACTAACTGCTATGCAGACTGTATTTGTATTATGCATTTTCCTGCTTGTTGTGGCATGTATACTGCATATTAGAGCACGTTAGTTAAAATAAATATTTTAAACTTGTTTGTGTCTCTGTCAGATCTTATTGTGGACAAGTACAAGAGAGTGAGTGAAAGGGTGTGTCTTGCAACCGCGATTCTTGAGAGATTTGAGAGAGTTGTGTTATGGGGTGTCTAATCGCTTGTTTCTCTGTGAGTTAGTAGGAGAGCAAGGGAGAAACTATAGCTAGCCGGCCCTGGGCTCATGGGTACTAAGGTGATAGGATGACTCAGGACCTATGCACTAAGATCCCATAATCCTACACATAGTTCTGTTTTTGGCAGAATCCCTGCAACATGGCACCACCAACTTTTGACCTGGTACTTATTCACGAGACCCCTGAGTAGCGCTTGTGCTTGTCCATGATATCCTCTCACCGGTACCCAGAGAAGTCCGTGGTGGGGAGGGCTTAGCCTCCTATATTGGTAGGGTAACCCTATTTCTATCGGTTTTTCAAGCTTGAAGTTTGAAAGGTATTTTGACCCTTTGTTTTGAGCTACCGTTAAGCATGTACTTTTTGCATATTACACATGGCACTGTAGTGAAGACAGGGTTTTGCCTGCACACATTGCTATGTTAGCATAAGCGTTTTAGATGTTAACGCCATCTTGCCACTTTGCTGCTTTTGCACACGACACTACAGGTAGCTGTTATTATAAGTAAACCAGCTTGATTGATTTTTCGTCACATGAGAATGGTCTCTTTTTCACATCCCTAGACGTGCACCGCGACCTTAGTCTGAACACTGTGTGCAGAAACCGACAAGGTCAAATAACAATGTATGCTGTTGAATTCAGGTTGATCGGCCCACACTCTAGACACAACAAGCACACAGCTGCAAATATCTGAAACTCGGGTGCCTTTAATATTGCATTGCATGCATGATGCTGGCTCTCTTGGAGAAAAGCTTTCCAGACACAGAGAGCAGTGCTGATCCTGTGATGTGATTCACCTTAGCTGATCTTTGAGGTATGGGGTTCCCCATTCAAACCTAGAGACCTTCTATAATTATATAAAACTAGCTTATTAGCCAGGGGAGGGTGGTACACAAGGTATTATAGGACCTGTTTCCACTATCATTATAATATGATCTCTCCCTTTTTTTTCCATGGAATTGTAACAATGCTGATGGTAATATTTTTAATAATTTGTTTGCTTATGTTAGCCAAAATACTGCATCTTGGAGCACGTAGTTAAAAATAAACATTTTAAACTTTTCCGTGACTCTGATTACTCACGTTGTGGACTGATATGAGAATAACAACGAAAAGTTGTTCTTGATTCCCACCCTTCCTGAGAGTATTCTAAGTCGCTTGTTCTGGGTTGTCTAATCATTGGTAGCTTCGAGATAGTATGGAGAACGAATGAGACACTGATGCTAGTCGGATAGGGGTTCTAGGTACTAAGGTGAGTGTTTTGGTACACCATAATTCACTGAGGTCCTGGTTTCCTGCGCATAGTTCTGTGCATGAGCAGAATCCCCACAACAGCACAACTGGTCGCTATTGTGGCACATAACTGTGCGGGGGTTATAGCTTACTTAACTCAACACGGAATCCCCAATGCAGGGGCTAACATTATTTTCGTGGTTGAGACGAATAAAGCATGCCACTTTGAGGTATTTTATTCCCGGGTCACATTTCCCGTGGTAGATGCGAATGATAATTTGTTCCACGCTTACACAGCCGCTGCTCCTCCAGCGTTACAACAAACAAATGATGAACGGAATGCTGACAATGCAGACATTCTCCCCCAGTCAAGAGATCTGGGTTAAATCCATTGTTCTTTTGCCCACTACGCCACCCCAGTTCAGACATGGCCATATGCAAATCAGTTTTGACCCTGTGCCTCATGGGAACAGTCCAGCCCGAACTGCCAAGCCATGTCTTCCCTGGACCGGAATCAAGCATCCTAAGACCGGTTTCTGGCTATCAGCCGTTATCAGCCAGGATAGCTTGACTCCAGTGGCGTAGTGAGCACGGGTCCCACGTCTGGGAATACCCATCCCACTTTGGGCGAAAAGCGTTACAACAAACAAATGATGAACGGAATGCTGACAATGCAGACATTCTCCCCCAGTCAAGAGATCTGGGTTAAATCCATCGTTCTTTTGCCCACTACGCCACCCCAGTTTAGACATGGCCATATGCAAATCAGTTTTGACCCTGTGCCTCATGGGAACAGTCCAGCCCGAACTGCCAAGCCATGTCTTCCCTGGACCGGAATCAAGCATCCTAAGACCGGTTTCTGGCTATCAGCCGTCATCAGCCAGGATAGCTTGACTCCAGTGGCGTAGTGAGCACGGGTCCCACGTCTGGGAATACCCATCCCACTTTGGGCGAAAAGCGTTACAACAAACAAATGATGAACGGAATGCTGACAATGCAGACATTCTCCCCCAGTCAAGAGATCTGGGTTAAATCCATCGTTCTTTTGCCCACTACGCCACCCCAGTTCAGACATGGCCATATGCAAATCAGTTTTGACCCTGTGCCTCATGGGAACAGTCCAGCCCGAACTGCCAAGCCATGTCTTCCCTGGACCGGAATCAAGCATCCTAAGACCGGTTTCTGGCTATCAGCCGTCATCAGCCAGGATAGCTTGACTCCAGTGGCGTAGTGAGCACGGGTCCCACGTCTGGGAATACCCATCCCACTTTGGGCGAAAAGCGTTACAACAAACAAATGATGAACGGAATGCTGACAATGCAGACATTCTCCCCCAGTCAAGAGATCTGGGTTAAATCCATCGTTCTTTTGCCCACTACGCCACCCCAGTTCAGACATGGCCATATGCAAATCAGTTTTGACCCTGTGCCTCATGGGAACAGTCCAGTCGGGCTGGACTGTTCCCATGAGGCACAGGGTCAAGACTGATTTGCATATGGCTGGGTTCAAACTGGAACGGCAACGTGAGCAAAAAAACGATGGATTTAGGCCCAGATCTCTGTACTGGGGTGAATGTATGACATTGTTCTGCATTCTGTCCATCAATTGTTGTTTTTGCATTTGTCACCCCGAGTGGGAAGGATATGCCCAGACGTGGGTCCCTTGCTCTCCATGCCACTGGAAATCAAGCAAGCCTGGCTGAAGACGGCTGAAATGCCAGAAACCGGTCCTAGGATGCTTGTTTCCAGTCCAGGGAGGACCTGGCTTGGCAGTTCGGGCTGGACTGTTCCCATGAGGCACAGGGTCAAGACTGATTTGCATATGGCTGGGTTCAAACTGGAACGGCATGGTGAGCAAAAAAACGATGGATTTAGGCCCAGATCTCTGTAGTGGGGTGAATGTATGACATTGTTCTGCATTCTGTCCATCAATTGTTGTTTTTGCATTTGTCACCCCGAGTGGGAAGGGTATGCCCAGACGTGGGTCCCTTGCTCTCCATGCCACTGGAAATCAAGCAAGCCTGGCTGAAGACGGCTGAAATGCCAGAAACCGGTCCTAGGATGCTTGTTTCCAGTCCAGGGAGGACCTGGCTTGGCAGTTCGGGCTGGACTGTTCCCATGAGGCACAGGGTCAAGACTGATTTGCATATGGCTGGGTTCAAACTGGAACGGCATGGTGAGCAAAAAAACGATGGATTTAGGCCCAGATCTCTGTACTGGGGTGAATGTATGACATTGTTCTGCATTCTGTCCATCAATTGTTGTTTTTGCAGCTGCTCCTCCAGCAGCATATCGTCCTTATGCATTAATTGAAGTTCCGTTGACATCCTGGGAGCATACCATTTGGTTTAATGGCGCCCTTTCTCACCCTGTCTCTTTTGTTCGAATGGGCCACTTGCCTATCGATGGGGCCATGTGGCCTGTTTTGGCTGGTTTTAAGCCACATCAAAATTATCTCATGTTACTATCATAGATCTACGACTATTATACACAGAGCTGGTTCATCTTCATAGATAAGTCATACAGTTTATGTCTCGTGCACTTCAGGCAGCTCCAGCTGGAGCTGCTCCTCTGGCCCCAGGTCAGGCCGGAGGACTTGTGATTGGTCCTGTCATGATTAACTCAGTGATGGGCAAACGTCCTCTGATTCAGGATGGCTTGCCATTTTGGCTCACACATAAATTTGAGCAGCTTGAGGCTGTGATTCCATACACATCTCCTGTTGAGAAAAACAGGATCCTTGCAATGAGTATGCCGAGTGGCTTGATTCCTCCTTTGGCTGACTGCACCAGTGTATACACTGTGCTTTGGTACCCCCTCAATGAACATTTAGCCGGCGTTCTGAAAAAAGGTACAGGATGAATACGGGGCTGGTCCAGACCCAGATTTGGGGATGAAGTTTGTGAGCATGTTCCCTATTGTCTCCGATTTGATTCTGGCCAACATTAAAGGTGAGCAGTTTGCTTGCATGTGCGCCAATGCCTGTCGGTAGTGGCGGACGTGGCTTGGGAGCGACAATTGCTGATTATTATTGTAGATGTGTATACATCCTTGGCTCGCAATAGCTTAGAGCCACAAGCTAAACCCCTCCTGAAAAGGAGGGACGTCCAGTCTCTCCTAAAAAGGCTTGTAACAAAAATCTGTGGCAGCAACAACAGAAGCCTGGTTCTTGTGCAGGTTCGCCTCCACCTGACTGTTCTGAGCATAGATATGATTTGCGAGACCACTGTAAAACTAAGACACCAGAGAGGTTTCAGGTTCCTGATCCTCGTTCCCCTTGTTCCTTTCAGGAATCGTCGGATCAATAATTCAGTGGAGGAGGGCGACAGGATCGCAGACAAGGCGAGTCCACGCAGACTATACGCAACCCGCAGCACCAGTTTGATGTAAAAGTCAAGCAGGAGGAACCACCTCTGTATCGAGCCCCATTTCAAAAGAAAAAAAATTCCGCTTTGACTGCAAAGTATGTGTCCGATGATGAGAACCCTCCTCCTCCACGACAGCAGTTGGGGGTCACCCTCCTCGACAGAGTAGCGGAGGTTACCATAGTGCGTCAGACACTCCAACAGTGTCTGGAGGTGAAAGCAACTGACACGTTTATTACTGTTGAAACAGCTGACACTAAAGTTGCTCCTCCTGATGGATTTATGAAGTGAGCCTCCAAATTGAAGGTGATATTAAACGTGCTGTTAAGGCAGTCTTTTGGGAGAATCTCATATCTTCTTATGATATTTTGTTGGCAGAGGTTAATTGGCCTCCCCCTTTTGTCCTAGCTTCCACTAGAGGAGAGAAGATTATTCTTCCCTGTTTTTCGCAATATGTCCCGGAGGAGACTAAACATGCTTATGCTTCAGAGTGGGCATTATCCCTGGCTCCTGTGTTATATCGCAATTGGGATGGTTGGAGCAAAGATTCACTGGTGTATGTGATTCATTTGCATTCTACACCACAGCCCCAACCGCAATATCCAATCAAACGAGATGCTAAATCTTTAGTTTGTGATATTTTGACTCAATTGGAATATCAGGATGTAATTGAACCTTGTGTTTTGTCGATGAATAATCTTCTTTTTCCGATATTGAAACTGGACGGTTCATATCATATAGTTTTAGACTACAGACATTGGAACAGTCATGTTTGTACCTTTGCGGTTTAGAACACACATAGCTCTGTGTTATTAAACAACATTGTTCAAAAAAAGTATAAAACTACTTTGGATATTTCCAATGGATTTTTCAGCCGTTCTTTGGCTGCTGAAAGCCGTGATTTTACCTCATTCTGCGCTCTAGGCAATCAGAGATGCTAGGCGAGATTGCCTTCAGGATATAAGAATAGCACAGGCGTGTTTGCGGCACGCATTGTGTCGATCTTAAATTAAATTGACCCAAGGTTTTTTCATACGTCGATGACATATATTTGACAGATGATGACCTGGATCTGCATCTTATGCATGTGGATCGCATTATCAAACATTTTGTGATGTTAGGTTACAAATTCAATTTTGTGAAATCATATATTGCCTTTTTGGCAGTACTTTTCCTTGGTTATAAACTCAATAATGAAGGTAGGGGGTTGGTCCCCCACTTTTTGGAGTTGCAGCATCCTTCAACCCTTAAAAAATTAGAATCTTTGCTGTTTTTTTTATTTTGGGAGGACTTACGTTTCTGATTATGCCCAGCATATCAAACTGCTTTCTGCATTGATATAACCCTCTTTTTTATCTTCACGTTGGCTTCATGAACAAACAGCAGTACTTAAGTCTTTGCAGGCTAATCTGCTTGCTACTCAATTCTTGTTAACTAGAGACAATACGACAAATTTGGTCATACAGATTGTACCTGAGGCGTTAGGATTTACTTACGTGACTTTCAATGAATGGGACATGGTTCCCATTGCTTATAAATCACATTTGTATATTCCAGCTGAGATGCATTTTTCTTCCACAGAAAAGATTTTAACAGCAGTTCAGATGGCTATTATGAAAGAAGGCTCTTGTGCTCAAAGTAAATAAATTTTCATGGTTTCGCCAGTGCCTGCTTTAGAAGCAGTCACAAAGGCTAGCGTACCAAATTCTAAAGCTTTGCATCCTCGATGGATACAATGGGCTAGTTCTTTGACGTCAGCAGATGTCAACTTTATCGTTGACCCTTCTTTGCAATCACAGGAGGTTTTACAATATGATCATGTTCATCATTCTACTTCATCGCTTCTCCCTCTAGATCAGTACAAATGTATAATTTACACTCATGGTTCTGCACAACCAACCATTGGTTCGAAGCATGCTTATTCTGCAGCAGCAAGCGTGCAATTGTGGCAGTCTCGATAGTAGATGGTGATTTTAAATCCTCCTTGGTGCACACACAATCCCTTGGGGATTGCACGGTGCAATTGGCCGAGTTACGTGCTTTGGTTTTGGCTCTTGAGTTTAATGATCCTGAAGTCCCTACGCTTGTGGTGTGCAATTCCTTTTACTGTGTACAATCCTTCAATGACAACTTGTTATTCTAAGTGTAGCTCAATAAAGCATAAAATGCTTTGGGTCCAAGTGGCCGCTCTTAAGGAACGTTTGCTGCTCACACATGCTATTCATACATTAGGACATCACTTTATCACAGCCAAAGTCGCGATAAATTTATCACCACATTCACAAGCCGGTGCTAACAGCCCATAGCACCAGTTTACCTGCGATAGCAGCTGCAAAAAACATTGCCACAGATGACCCCAGCAACTATCGCTAATGAGATGCAGAGTAGGCGTTCCCGTGCAAAAAGCAGCGACAACACCACTCCGCAACATTCTCAACGACCAGCCAGATCTGCAATAAGATCACATTAACAGATCAAATTAACACCTGCTCTGACCTGTAAACTCAGACCACAGCCTGCCCAAGAAAAAAGAGCCCAGCCCAGAGCTACACCTGAAGGGCAACAGTTGCCATGGAGCCACTGATCATGCAGCCCGGACACCCAAGAGGGTCACAGCACCCACCGCCACCACCCCCAGGACCCCCTCCCCCCAGTCAAAGACATGCCACATCAACTACACGGAATCATGTACTAAATAATCCACCTGATGCCGCACAATCACATTTGGTGCATGTGTTGTCACAAAAATTAGCATTATACATTCACCTTCGAATTAACAAATGAAAATGTATTCAAATAAACACAGAACAGAAATGAAGACACATAGCGGCTCCCCTCTGGACAATCTGTAGGTCACAGCCTGCAAGACAAAAATCATGATGAGAAGGTGTGTCTTGCGCACATCAAAGGACAGAGAGAGAGCGAAGAAGAGAGAGATACAGAGAGAGAGAAACAGAGAGATAGACGTACAGAGAGTGAGAGAGAGAGATAGATGTACAGAGAGTGAAAGAGAGAGATAGACATACAGAGAGGGAGAGGGAGAGATAGACGTACAGAGAGGGAGAAAGAGAGATAGAGAAAAGAAGAGAGGGACAGGGAGAGAGAGTGCTGAAACTTCGCACCCAGGCCTCACTGCTCACTTGCTGACGCCGGTGTGTCTCCAACCACGTGCCGGTATGTAGTGCAGTTCACCAGGTCCCACATCTGTAACAGATCTGTCATCTGAAATGGAGTCCAGATACATGAATGGCAGAGAACATACAATTGCACACAACATCATCGCCTGCCTGCCCCTGCGCACCCAGGCAGCTGCACCCCAGCCCCTCCCACCGCCCAGCGGTGCATGCCTGCCCCTGCGCACCCAAGCCTCACTGCTCACCTTCCGCCACCGGCGTGTCGCAATGAGGGCCCACCATGTGCCGGTGCAAGCCCCAAGCCCGGGGCCCTCGAACAGGGCACCCTCCACATCATGCAGCCCGCTCTGCAGGCCACCAGGTCTCACATTTGATTCTGGGTCTTGATTTCGCCATGGCAGAGGACATACCGGCATCATCGCAGGCTGCACACCCCCTCAGCCCTTGAGGTGCCACTAACTCTGTGATCCGGGATGCGATGCCACGTGGGGGTAGGCCCACGCTGCCCGCTGGCTCTGGCCTACAGTACGGTCCAACAGGGCACACAAATCCTGAGCAGTCCGGACCGCCGAGACGGGGCATCACCCAGAAAATACGCTCAGTGTGTCTCCAGCCCTCCTCACATCCTGGCTGATCTTTCTGAGTGTAACATCGAAGGAGTGGGAAAAGCTATACAGAAAATAAAATCAGGCTCACCTACAGATTCTGTGCCACCAACATTTTTCCCAATCATCGCACCAGTCTGTTAGATAGTCTAACTGACCTATTTAACAGATCATTATCGCAGGCTGAATTCCTGAAAGCATGGAAAGCTGCCAGGGTCCGGTCAATTTTGAAAAACCCCTCAGCCAATCCCATACTCTTCCTAAATTATCACCCCGTCTCGTTGCTCCCTTATTTTGGGAAGATGCTGGAATCTCTACTAAATCAACAGCTTGTCACCCATCTCGAGAGCCATCGGCTACTGGATCCCTCTCAGTTGGGCTTCAGGGCTGCCCACAACACAGAGACCGCTCTGGTCGAGGTAATAGATAACATCAGGCTAGCTTTGGACAGAGGTCAATCATCAATCCTGGTCCTTCTTGATCTATCCGCTGCCTTTGACACCATCTCCCACAGCATTCTAGAACATCGGCTCTGGGAGAATGGTGTCAGGGGGAACGCCCTAAAATGGCTCAAGAGTTACCTAACAGACCGAATTACAACAGTACAAGTAGGAAACACCGTCTCCTGTAACAGACCAGTAAAGATGGGAGTGCCACAGGGCTCCATTCTTAGACCTACTCTTTTTAATCTTTACATAACACCGTTGGCCAAGGTGATCAGATCTTATGGCTTTGATGTTGTATCATACGCCGATGATCCACAGATCTTGGTCACTCTTGGCCCAGACCCAGCGGAAACAAAGCTGCGTTTCAAAGAATGCATGTCCCATGTTGATAGATGGATGAGCACAACTCACCTTCAATTAAATGGAGGCAAGTCCGAGATTGTGCTTTTTGACAGGGCCCAAAAACACTGGTCCCATGACTGTGGCCCCCTAACCTGGGCCCCTGTCCAACCCCAAAACAGACGGTTCGGAATCTGGGGTTCCACATGGACAACAAACTGTCAATGCAAAGTCAGATTAACCATCTAGTAGGCTCCTGTTTTGGAACAATGCGTAGTCTGCGAAAGGTTTTTAAATGGATTCCTACCTCAGCCAGGAAACCATTAGTCCAGGGACTAATAATGAACCGCTTGGACTATGGCAACGCTTTGTTGTCCTTAATCAATGAAGGCCTTCTCACAAGGCTTCAGATTTTGCAGAACACCGCAGCTAGGCTGGTTCTCAATCTTCTGCCTAGATCCCCTTCGGCCCCCAGCCTAAGATCTCTACACTGGCTTCCAATCAGAAAGCGGATTCAATTTAGAATCCTCAGTCTAGTACACAAAAACATGTATGGAATCGGCCCGGCATATTGGTCCAAAAAACTAAGCTGGTACCAGCCTTGTAGGTCCCTGAGATCCAGTAATGAATCATTACTCACACCTTTCAGAATCCGCGCCGCCAGAAGCAGAGGAAGGTCCTTTTCTTTTCTTGCCCCCACATTTTTGGAACAGACTTCCCAGAAATCTGCGCACAATCACTGATCACAATGGCTTTCGTAAGAAGCTAATATCATGGATATTTGACAACTAATCAAGCAATCTTTCAGAGCTGTCTGCAAGCACCATGAGCCTTCCGAGTGATATGTGTGCTGAACAAATGCCCCTGATTTGATTTGATCATCGCAGGTTGCACACCCGCTCAGCACTTAAGGTGCCCCTACCTCAGTGTACCCAAAGTCACCGTCCCATGGCGGTGTGCCTGTGCCGGCCGCAATGTATCAGGTCTCACCAAGTCTGTGCCCCCCAAGTCATGTACCCTGTATTATAGGGTATCGTGTTGCGCACGCCATCATGTCACCTCCGGTCAATGGGGAATGTGATGTTGCAGGGCCCGAGGCCCTCATGCCTACATTAAAACCACATGGATGCACCCAGATAAAGAGTGTAAATGGCGTCGAGCATGTGCGCCCGTCCCTTTTTATTGGCAGGGTCACATGTCCTGAGATGCGTGTGCTGGATGGGTGTGGTGTGAGTGTAAACCAGCCGTGAAGGAGTGGCTGTGGCATGCTGACAACTAGACCTGTGATCAGGACATCACTACAGCAAAGACCTGGGACATGTAGCATTGCCATCCCACCCTGTGAGCGTATGCGGAGTGGGCTGGCCTGGCGTATGCCAGTCCAACGTAAGGGTTTGTAAATTACCCAGTTGCCCTGGGCGTGGTTCCGTACTGGGCTGGACTAGGAAGTAACTCATGCATGTGTCCCTGTTGTTGTGTCAGCGCCACCCGGACCGCATTCGGCAATGTGTCACCTTGTGACCCCTGTTCTACGACATGAGCCACATGGATGTACGAGGAGTTCAGTGAGCCTACATTCATCCATAATTCCACACTTGAAAGACCATAGACATGACACATCTGTGTGATCATGAATGTTTAATGCACATTCAGTGGAGTGTTGCATCTGGAGCAGTACAGGGCAATGCAAACCCCACATGACGATGTTGGCCAGTGGAGGGCCAGCCAGAGTCCTTCAGGGAATGACAAGTCCAAAGGAAGAGGAAGAGTTCATTCGCAGTCAGTTTGCTGTGTCATTGGCGATCAAACAGCATATAGCAGTCCATGTCGAGGTCCAAGGTGAGTGTCGCAGAGTGCATCTGTGGACAGAGGAAGGTGATGATGCAGAGGGCAGAACCAAGCTGAAACCGGCCCTATGGTGGAGATGCATGCTACTGCGTCCTTCTTACCACGAGGGCAGAATCATCCGCATCTTCGTCCTCTGCTGTTTCATGTGCCTCACGTGTGGGTGGTGGTGTTCTGTCTCCAGCGCTGTGTGGCAGTGACACATCAGTGGCCGGAGGTGGAATATCTGCCGCACTGAGTGGCACTGACACTTCAGGGGGCGGAGATGTAGATGGAGTGGTAGCAGCAGCATGCACCAGTGCCAGGCCTCGTGGAAGCAATGGCATGAGGATGGCCCTGTGGTCATTGAGGAACCCAGCTACCACTCGCTGGTGTGCAGCCGTGGCAGCCGCTTGTTCTGCATTTGCCCGCTCCATGGTCTCCATTAACCTTTGCATGTTTCCCAACTCCTGTGTGACATTGCTAGATCCACTCTGACTGGACAGTTGTTCTATTCTCTGAGTCAGGGCTCCAGCGATGTCAGTCATGGTCCATTGGAGAGCATGGAACAGACTGTGGGTGTCCGTTAGGGACCGTGAGTGGTCCCTGATGGGACTTAGAACACACACGTATGGCATTTAGTTTGTCTGCCATGCGGTCAAAGCCCACCTGCACCTGTTCAGCGTTGGAAGGCCATGTGTTCTTTGTGGTGGTCCTGGGAGGCAGCCGGGGTGGTGGGTGCTGCCTTCTATGTGGTGTGTGCATGGGGTGGGGTCTCCTCGTAGCTGCTGGGCTGCCCAGCTCCTGGAAGTGGGCTGCATAGGCTGTCCATGGGCTGTTGGAAGGCATCAAAGTCGAAGCTGTGGTGGTCCTCTTCGTCATCAGAGAAGAGAGGGTCGGGCTGCTCTGCAGGATGTGTTGATTCTCCCTGTGAAGCGGAGATGCAGTTTAACAATGTGGCCACATGTATATTGTCGCATTGTACATGTTTTCATACAGACAGCATGACTGGGTACATTGCGGCTGTTTGGGAGGAGCTGCCTAATTGATGGGGGACAGTGGACATTTCGACAACAGACGTGTGTGTGTTTGTACTTGTACATTATCTCAACTCACATTTCCCTGCAATGCCAAATGTGATTGGCCAGTGTCTGCACCCAAGTGGCACCAGTTGTGTTCTGTGTTCTGTTGTAGGTGTTTTGCGTTTTGTTCCACATTGTTGTCAGTGTTGGTGTGCTCTGCATGTAATGTGTATGTGCTACATTTTGCGGTAATCGACCCTGCAGCTCTGATTTTGCTGCTCCTTATCCCTTTCATGCGGTGTGCCTTTGACTTCTGTGCTTGTACAGTGCTGACATGTAGCATACTTGGGTACATTGGTCTCTTGGTGGGAGTTGGTGGTCTGGGGCATGGTGTGTCCGCAGATGTGCTCTACTTCATTGTGCATGTGTGCCATTGTGCCCATCTCCCCCCACACCCCCAGTCCCTGGTCGTTACTCACCCTGGTGCTGTTGTGTCCGGTCCCTCGACTCCTGCCACGTCTCCCCACTGATGACTGTGGACACCATTTGCTCCATCTCGTCCAGCTCCTCCTGTGGTGCAGGACTCCCACCTCCAGTCTGCATTGCTGCCTTCCGGTTGTTTGCGAGTTTCAGCTTGGTTTTGCGCTTAACATAATTCTAGCGCCTCTTGACCTCTTCCATTGTCCTATTCAGCACTCCGACTGCATTCACCTTGTCCACAATGGACTGCCATAGTCCATTTTTTGGTGCCAATTACACAGTGGAGATGACCAACAGTTGTTGATGGTGTTCTACCACCTCCGTTATCAGGATCTGTTAGATCTGGGGGTCTCTAGTTGGCAGAGGTATACACCTTAGACCAAATAGGGACCCTTGCTTCTAGTCAGGGTACAGGGACACACACGGTAGATAACCCCTGCTCACCCTCTAGGTAGCTTGGCTCGAGCAGACAGGCTTATCCCCAAGGCAATGTGTAAGGTATTTGCACGTAGACACCACAATGATCCCCCCTCCGCACACCACAAACTTAGACCACACAGGTGAGTTATATCAAAAATAATATATCTAGTTTCCGCAGTTGAAATCAAGCATCACAGGTTTACACAATATTCGCTTTCTTGGTTGGTCGGGATCGTAAGACGATAGTCTCTAGTCTCTTGTGTGATTCGATACTCACTGAGAATGAATCAGTTTGTAGGCTCTTGATGTTTAGGCAGCTACGTTGCACCGGCGGTGTCGCTGCACTCGTTGTACAAGCGCACCTCGGGCTGTTCGGTGCAAGGATTCCACAACTCCCTCGACGAGCCCCCAGTGATGATGTCGACGTCACCGGAGTCAGCTACTCACAGCGCGGCTTCGTAGAGCAGGGAAGTACGACTCTCGATCTGCTTCAGGCCTCCGGGTCGCGGCAAGGCACGTGCCGATGAGCACGTCGATCTTCTTGATGCGGCAACCGGTGTCAGGCCCGGGTCAGTGCGGTACTCTCCAGCAAGACAGAGAGCAGCCAGCCCACCTCACAGGCAGATGTTGAGAAGCTTGGTAGAACAGTCCACGGTCCTTGCGGCACACAGCAGCGCAGGTGGGACACAGCAGAGTCTTGGGTTCTTGGCAACCTTTCT
The DNA here is from genome assembly GCF_964204655.1 of Triturus cristatus. Taxonomy (NCBI): domain Eukaryota; kingdom Metazoa; phylum Chordata; class Amphibia; order Caudata; family Salamandridae; genus Triturus; species Triturus cristatus. The sequence continues at coordinate 344,134,375 of NC_140591.1, read as the reverse complement.
ATCCCTGGGTTGCGAAACAGGAGGCCAGCTCATCTCAGGCCCTTGGAGATTCAGGTGAAGACACAGCACACAGCAACGTCTTGTTTGGTCAAGTGGGTAGGGTCAGCACACAGCACGACCCCTTCTCCTCCTCAGCTTCAGTTGTACAGCAGAACAGGTCAGCCTTTAGAGCACACAGCACGGCAATCTTCCTTTCGTTCTTCAGCGGTCCGTCTTTCAGCAGAGGTTCCTCTTGATGGTCGAATCTAAAAATCTGTTGTCAGGGGTCTTGTACTTATACCCCTAAAAGTCTTTGAAGTCTTTGTGCAAGTGGGTCCTGAGCCCGGTCTGATCCAGTTCTGGGTGTTGCTGGAGCACTTTGTTTTCCTGGCTTCTGCTTTCTTTTCAGAGTGAGGGGCAGAGTCGTCAGCCGCCCAGCAGGAGGTGGAGCCAGCGGAGTGGCAGGCAGGCACAGCCCTATTCAATCCCAGGTGCTATCTCCTCCCTCCACTCTCCTTGCAAAGGTCGCCATTCAGCAGAGGGCTGACTCAGCCAACCTCTCGGGGGATCCCCAGCCCCTGTCACTCTCAAGCCAGACAGTCAATCCACAAGCACGCCCAGGCACACAGAAGGGTCAGACAAGAGAACAGCTACTCTCTAAAAAGTACTATTCTCCAACTCAGGATTTAAAAACAACCTCTCCTAAAAGATGTGTTATTAAATGCTGAGCTCAGGGATATCAAACACTCATGTCTTATCTTGTTCCTATGAGAAGATAGGCGGATAGCCATTGGCACCAGCCTCCCCCATGATAGCCTATGGAGCAAGATAACCTTGCAGCAGTGAACACACAAAATGGCCGGTGTTCACTACCAGAACATGTTACCTGTACTAGTACATGCTCTACCTTCTACATACACTGCACCCTGCCCAGGGGGGTACCTTGGGCCTTCCATAGGGATGACTGACGTGTACGAAAAGGGAAGGGTTAGGCCCGGCCAGTGTGGACACTGGCCAGGAAGACATGGCAGTCCGGGGACTGCAGGCAGGCCTGCGGCGGCAGGCCTGAGACACTGTTTTAGGGCTACACAGGTGGGTGGCGCAATCAGCGCTGCAGACCCACTAGTAGCATCTGTCATCACCAGCCCTGGCACACACAGTGCACTTTACTAGGGACTTCATGGTGATACAGATATGTCAATCAGGTATATCCAATCAATACGATATTTTACACAGGGAGCACTTACACTCTGGCACTGATTAGCAGTGGCAGAGTGTCCAAAGCATCTAAACCAGCAAAACGCAATCCATCACAGCATCAAAAATCCAGGTAGCAGAGGCAAAAGATAGGGGAAAAACCCACGCCAAGGATGTCAGGTCTAACACGTGTCCCCTCCAGCTGAAAGTGGGGAGAACTACCCACCCTCTTGGGAGTTCTCATCGCTAAGGCGGAAAAACCTGGACAGACCATCAGCATTGGCGTGCTCCGTACCGGGACGGTGTTCCACCGTAAAGTCCATTCCCTGTAGGGAGATGGACCACCTCAACAGTTTTGGATTTTCGCCCCTCATCTGCATTAACCATCTGAGGGGCCTGTGGTCGGTCTGAACACGGAAGTGAGTCCCAAACAGGTAGGGCCTCAGCTTCTTCAGGGCCCAGACCACAGCAAATGCTTCCCTTTCAATAGCGCTCCACCTCTGTTCCCTGGGAAGTAGCCTTCTACTAATGAAAGCTACGGGTTGGTCCCCGCCCTCGTCGTCCATCTGTGAGAGTACTGCTCCCACACCCTGCTCTGAAGCGTCTGTTTGCACTACGAACTCACTCGAAAAGTCAGGCGCCTTAAGCACCGGTGCTGTGCACATTGCAGTTTTCAGGGCATCAAAAGCAGTTTGACAGGCCTCGGTCCAATTCACTTTCCTGGGCTGATTTCTAGAGGTTAGTTCCGTCAAGGGGGCAACAATGGTGCCGTATCCCTTGATGAACCGTCTGTAATACCCGGTGAGTCCTAGAAAGGCTCTCACCTCTGTCTGCGTCTTGGGGGGTTCCCAAGCCAGAATGATATCGATCTTCGCCTGTAGGGGCGCCACCTGGCCGCTCCCCACCTGGTGTCCCAAATACACCACCGATCCCTGCCCTATCTGGCACTTACTGGCCTTGATAGTGAGGCCTGCCTTCTGCAGCGCCCTCAACACTTCACAGAGGTGTTGCAAGTGTTCCTCCCAAGTGGAGCTGAACACAGCAATGTCATCCAGGTACGCGGCGCTGAATTGCTCCAGCCCGGTCAGTACCCGGTTGACCAGTCTCTGGAAGGTGGCAGGGGCATTTTTCAATCCAAAGGGCATGACGCGAAACTGGAAGTGCCCCTCTGGCGTGGAAAATGCCGACCTCTCCTTTGCCCCTTCAGTCAAGGCAATCTGCCAGTACCCCGAAGTCAAATCGAAGGTGCTGAGGTACCTGGCAGCTCCCAACCGATCCACGAGCTCATCAGCTCTGGGGATGGGGTGCGCGTCAGTCTTGGTGACCGCATTGAGCCCGCGGTAGTCCACGTAAAACCGAAGTTCTGACGGGCCACCGGGTGTAGCAGATTTCTTGGGAACGAGGACCACTGGGCTAGCCCAGGGACTGCTAGAGGGCTCAATTACCCCTAACGCCAACATCTTGGAAACTTCTTCCTTGATGCTGGCCCTGACCTTGTCAGCTACTCTGTACAACTTCTGTTTCACAGGCAGGCTATCTCCAGTGTCCACATCATGGACGCACCAATTGGTGACACCTGGGGTCAGGGAGAACAGGGAGGCAAACTGACCCAACACCTGGCGACAGTCTCTCTACTGCTCTGGGGTCAGGGTGGGCGAGAGGACCACACCATCCACTGACCCGTCTTGCTCCTTGGTTGCCAGGAGGTCAGGGAGAGGATCACTATCCTCCTCCCCACCGTCGTCTGTAGCCATGAGCATCGTCACTTCAGACCTCTCGAAGGGTGGGTTTGAGGCGGTTCACATGCAAGACTCTAAGGGGCTGCCTAGGAGTCTTCATGTTGATCAGGTAGGTCACCTCACTCTTGCGCTCTACCACCTCATATGGCCCGGTCCACTTGTCACGGAGCGCACAAGGCTCCACCGGCGCCATTACCCACACTTTCTGCCCCGGATGAAATTCTACCAGAGTGGTATTCTGGTCGTACCATCTTTTCATCTCCTCCTGGCTGGCTTCTAGGTTCTCCTGAGCGAGCTTCCTGAAGCGTTGCGTTTGGTTGCGGATGGCCAGCACATAGCTGAACACATCCTGGGGGGTTTTCCCACGGGATTTCTCCCACCCCTCCTTCACCAGTGTGAGAGGTCCTCTAACAGGGTGGCCATACAGCAGTTCAAAGGGGCTGAACCCTAAGGACTTCTGAGGCACCTCCCTGTAGGCAAACAACAGGCATGGTAACAAGACGTCCCACTTCCGTCTCATTGGCTCCGCTAGGCCCATAATCATACCTTTCAGGGTGCAGTTGAACCTTTCAACCAACCCATTTCCTTGAGGGTGGTAAGGAGTGGTGAACTTATAAGTTACTCCACTCCTCCCACAGAGACTTCATATACCTAGAGATGAAGTTGGTACCCCGGTCGGAGACCACCTCTCGGGGGAACCCCACACGGGAAAAGATCCCCATCAATGCACGGCCCACCACGGGTGCTGTGATTGTCCTGAGAGGGACTGCTTCCGGGTACCGAGTGGCGTGATCCACCAAGACCAGGATAAACCTGTTGCCTAAGGCGGTCTTGGGATCCAGGGGCCCTACGATATCAATGCCCACCCGCTCGAAAGGGGTGCTCACTACAGGAAACGGCTGGAGGGGCGCCACGCACTTCCCTCCGCTCTTACCACTGGCTTGACAGGTTTGGCAAGACTTACAAAAGGTACCGACGTGCTTCTTCATCTGGGGCCAGTAGAAGTGGGTGACAAGCCTGTGATAGGTCTTGTCTTGCCCCAGATGTCCTGCGAGAGGCACGTCGTGAGCCAGGCCCAGTAAGAAGTTCCTGAAGCGCTCGGGTACCACCAGCACACGGGCTGCCCCGGGCTCAGCGAACTTAGGCACACTATACAGTAAGTCGTCCTCCCAGTAAATCAAATGTTCCTTGGACCCTAGGCCTGCTGCCTGGTCTGCAGCCTGCTGCCGCACACCGACGAGAGAAGGCCACTCCTTCTGAGCCTGGCAGAATTCCTCCCTGGAGGGGCCACCCTCTTGCTGCCAATGGGTCAGCTCAGGCAACTCCCCCAGTTCGGCCACCTGCTCCCCTGTAGGTTCCAGGGCATCCCCCTCAGGTTCTGCTTCCTCCTGGACCGTGGGAACAGTGGGGGCCGGTTTCCCGCGCCCTCTGCCCCTTCCTTTCCTGGCAGGTTCCTGGGCCATTGTTCCAGGCTCCGGTTCTACTAATCCACCCTTACTGGCTGTCATGGCACGTGTGGATACACAGATCCACGCTGGCAGTCCTAACATCTCCAAGTGAGTTCTGTGCTCTACGTCCTTCCATGGAGAGCTCTCCAGGTCGTTACCCAACAGACAATCTACTGGCAAGGCATCACTGACACAGACTTCCAAGGTACCAGAGACTCCCCCCCATGTAAAGGGAACACGCGCCATCTTGCAGAGGCGAACTGAAGTGTCAGCTGCCACTACGGGGCGGAGCACATTGGGAATGACTTGCTCTTCAGACACCCACTGACACCTGACAGATGTCACACTAGCCCCGGTGTCTCTCAGAGCCTCTATCTCCCTCCCATTGATGGTCACCTTTTGCCCGTATTTCTTAGTGTTAGCTGGTATCAAGGTATCCTGGACCATCTCTTGGTCTCCTAAAGAGACAAGGGTCATCATAGCTAATCCCTCTTCCCCACTGGAAATCAAATCCCCTCCCAAAGCTACACTAGCTAACCCTGGGACTGGAGCAGCAGCTGGTGCTGGGGGTTTCATGGGACATTTAGGGGTGATGTGCCCCACTTCCCTACAAGCATAGCAAGTAGGCGGTGGTCTGTTGCCCTTAGGGGGCCAAGACCTCTTAGGCTTGGGGGCTTGGGACTCCTTCTCCTGGGAACTGTTTTGGGGCCCTTTAGAGAACTCCTTACTGTTACCCTTGTCCTCCCCACCTTTCTGCTGGGGACCCTGTCCACCCTTGGCTGGCATACTTACCACCCCTTTGTTGACCCTGGTGCTAGTCCAGCGGTCTGCCTCTTTAGCAAGCTCACTGGGATCAGTTAACTTGCTGTCTAAAAGATGCTGGCGCAGCTCTGGAACACATAGACTACTCAAGTGCTCCCAACTAATCAAGTGACACAACCCCACATAATCAGTAACTTTGCTGCCCTTTATCCAACCTTCCAGTGCACGCGTGTACATACTCACACACTCCACCCACGTACTCGAATCAAGTTTCTTGAAGTTCCTAAACTTCTGGCGGTACTGTTCTGGTGTAAGCCCATACCTGAGGCATAAGGCCTCCTTCATAGTGGGGTAGGTTAAGGTCCCTGCTGCTTCTAAGGGTGCTAAGACATCCCTCCCAGAGGCCTCAAAATGCTTCCACAAACCTGCTCCCCAACTCTTCTCAGGCACTTCATTCATCTTCAAGGCAAGCTCATAGGATCTAAACCATGCATAGATATCCTCACCCCTCTGATAATTCTGCACCAAATCTTTCGGTATGTATACTTTACCCGCCTGTACTGGTTGTGCGCTGCCACCATTCGGACTGGACGCCACTTGTTTGGCTTTAATGTCCAGCTCCCTCATGCTCAACTCATGAGCCAACTGGAGTTTCTTCTCTTCCAAAGCGAGAGCATTCCTCCTCTCCTCCGCCTCTTTCTCACTGTCAAGGCGCAGTTTCCTTTCTTCCGCTTGAGCTTTGAGTTTAAAAAGTTCAATCTCATGGGCCCTAACCCTCTGGTTTTCCTCCAGCTCCTCTGGAGAGAGGCTCCTACTGGAATGGGTGCTGCCAGCCCTAGACGCTGGCCTATTCACTGGCAGATCATCGGATCCAAATCCGTGCTCCGGTGTGCCATCCCCTTCAGTAGTTTCCTCGGTTGCGCCGTTCTTGGCCTCCCACCAGGCCCTTAGAGCTTTCTGTAGCTCCGTCTTGTTGGCGCTGCCCTTCACTGGGCATCCAAGCTGCTTGCAGAATTGCTTTAGTTGCTCCTTCTTATATTCGAGCAACTTTTTCACTTCGAATTGCAATTCCGACTCCTCACCTACTCCATTCAGAGACATGATGCTTCGTCGATCCTCCAAGAATAGTCTTCGCAAAAAACTTTGTGCGATGCAACTGCTTACTAGATTAGTGATGTACGAAGAATCACTGCAGGTCAAGTGCAAATACTGGTTCTAATCCGCACCGCTGACCACCAATGTTAGATCTGGGGGTCTCTAATTGGCAGAGGTATACACCTTAGACCAAATAGGGACCCTTGCTTCTAGTCAGGGTACAGGGACACACACGGTAGATAACCCCTGCTCACCCTCTAGGTAGCTTGGCTCGAGCAGACAGGCTTATCCCCAAGGCAATGTGTAAGGTATTTGCACGTAGACACCACAATGATCCCCCCTCCGCACACCACAAACTTAGACCACACAGGTGAGTTATATCAAAAATAATATATCTTTATCTAGTTTCCGCAGTTGAAATCAAGCATCACAGGTTTACACAATATTCGCTTTCTTGGTTGGTCGGGATCGTAAGACGATAGTCTCTAGTCTCTTGTGTGATTCGATACTCACTGAGAATGAATCAGTTTGTAGGCTCTTGATGTTTAGGCAGCTACGTTGCTCCGGCGGTGTCGCTGCACTCATTGTACAAGCGCTCCTCGGGCTGTTCGGTGCAAGGATTCCACAACTCCCTCGACGAGCCCCCAGTGACGATGTCGACGTCACCGGAGTCAGCCACTCACAGCGCGGCTTCGTAGAGCAGGGAAGTACGACTCTCAATCTGCTTCAGGCCTCCGGGTCGCGGCAAGGCACGTGCCGATGAGCACGTCGATCTTCTTGATGCGGCAACCGGTGTCAGGCCCGGGTCAGTGCGGTACTCTCCAGCAAGACAGAGAGCAGCCAGCCCACCTCACAGGCAGATGTTGAGAAGCTTGGTAGAACAGTCCACGGTCCCTGCGGCACACAGCAGCGCAGGTGGGACACAGCAGAGTCTTGGGTTCTTGGCAACCTTTCTATCCCTGGGTTGCGAAACAGGAGGCCAGCTCTTCTCAGGCCCTTGGAGATTCAGGTGAAGACACAGCACACAGCAACGTCTTGTTTGGTCAAGTGGGTAGGGTCAGCACACAGCACGACCCCTTCTCCTCCTCAGCTTCAGTTGTACAGCAGAACAGGTCAGCCTTTAGAGCACACAGCACGGCAATCTTCCTTTCGTTCTTCAGCGGTCCGTCTTTCAGCAGAGGTTCCTCTTGATGGTCGAATCTAAAAATCTGTTGTCAGGGGTCTTGTACTTATACCCCTAAAAGTCTTTGAAGTCTTTGTGCAAGTGGGTCCTGAGCCCGGTCTGATCCAGTTCTGGGTGTTGCTGGAGCACTTTGTTTTCCTGGCTTCTGCTTTCTTTTCAGAGTGAGGGGCAGAGTCGTCAGCCGCCCAGCAGGAGGTGGAGCCAGCGGAGTGGCAGGCAGGCACAGCCCTATTCAATCCCAGGTGCTATCTCCTCCCTCCACTCTCCTTGCAAAGGTCGCCATTCAGCAGAGGGCTGACTCAGCCAACCTCCCGGGGGATCCCCAGCCCCTGTCACTCTCAAGCCAGACAGTCAATCCACAAGCACGCCCAGGCACACAGAAGGGTCAGACAAGAGAACAGCTACTCTCTAAAAAGTACTATTCTCCAACTCAGGATTTAAAAACAACCTCTCCTAAAAGATGTGTTATTAAATGCTGAGCTCAGGGATATCAAACACTCATGTCTTATCTTGTTCCTATGAGAAGATAGGCGGATAGCCATTGGCACCAGCCTCCCCCATGATAGCCTATGGAGCAAGATAACCTTGCAGCAGTGAACACACAAAATGGCCGGTGTTCACTACCAGAACATGTTACCTGTACTAGTACATGCTCTACCTTCTACATACACTGCACCCTGCCCAGGGGGGTACCTTGGGCCTTCCATAGGGATGACTGACGTGTACGAAAAGGGAAGGGTTAGGCCCGGCCAGTGTGGACACTGGCCAGTAGGACATGGCAGTCCGGGGACTGCAGGCAGGCCTGCGGCGGCAGGCCTGAGACACTGTTTTAGGGCTACACAGGTGGGTGGCGCAATCAGCGCTGCAGACCCACTAGTAGCATCTGTCATCACCAGCCCTGGCACACACAGTGCACTTTACTAGGGACTTCATGGTGATACAGATATGTCAATCAGGTATATCCAATCAATACGATATTTTACACAGGGAGCACTTACACTCTGGCACTGATTAGCAGTGGCAGAGTGTCCAAAGCATCTAAACCAGCAAAACGCAATCCATCACAGCATCAAAAATCCAGGTAGCAGAGGCAAAAGATAGGGGAAAAACCCACGCCAAGGATGTCAGGTCTAACAGGATCCTGTTTTCCTGCAGACTGAGCCGCTTCTTTCTATTCTTCTTCTCCTTGGCCTTCACTGACCCCGAGGTCCCAGGCTGGTCCTCCGGGGGCTTGTGGGGTTCTGGTTTTCCTCTGTACTTTCTCCGGAAATGTCCACTGTGCTTCGCTGTTTTTTGGCATCTGTTTGTCTGTTTTGTTTTCTACTTTTATGGCGATTGTTCCCGCCTGACGCGTGTGAATTGCAGGCCTGTGGCTGGTTTTTGCTGATTTTTGTATCGCGATTGGCCTCATCGCAGCTTTTTTTGCGTTCGTGTTTTGCATTTTTGCAGCGTGGCATTGATTTTAACGCGGTCATTTGACGCATTATCTGGAGACTATCGCATGGTACCACCGTGTTGTGAATACTTGGTTAACACGGCGTAATTTTCCTGCGATAGACTGCGATGTTGTGTGTTAAGTAACTTTTGCGATGATTATCACACGTTCTTGAGAATATCCCCCGCAGTTCGTAATTTGTTTCGCTGATGAGGCAGCCAAATCTGCAGAAGCCACATGCTCGGTAGCAGCAGTTACTAGGTCTAAGACAAAGATTGATTATGAGATTTTGGCGGCTATTGCTGCTACAAAGGAGGGTTCGCAGTTTCCCCAAGGGTTCCCTTCTCGTTACACCTATCATTTAACTTCTGCTCAAATTCCATTTGTGACTATACTGTCGGTTGGTGATCGGCTGATTCCCAACGAGGTCCGTAGACTTTCGTTGATCATGGCTGCGCATGAAGGCGTGGTTTCTGCCCATGCTGGTGTGACTGCAACTATTTCGCTTTTATAGCAGTGTTTTTGGTGGCGTGGCTTATATCAGCAAACACATGAATATTTGCTTTCCTGGGACATTTGTCAACAGATTAAACCTTCTACTGTTTTACGCCCACCTCACACTCAACTGTATATTTCAAATCAACCGTTTGGTTGTATTTATCTTGATCACTGCGGTCCGTTGACATCCGATAATGTTTTAAAATATATCTTGGTTGCAGTGGATTCATGAACTAGCTTCCTTTGGGTTTGGCTGCAATGCAGTCCTTTTGCTTGAACTGTTATAAAAGATTTGCTTGTCTTTGTAGGGATCTTTGCCTGTAGCACCTTCCATTCAGACCAGGGTCCAGCTTTTGCCTCTAAGGCTTACCGTGATGCGATGAAGTCTCTGGGGGTGCAGGTGCAATTCTCATCTCCATATCGGCCTGAGGGCAATTCTGTTGTGGAGCAGATGAACCGTGACTAAAAGCAATCTTTAACAGCTAGAGTATTAGGCCCTGTCAGGGGTTGGCTGACTCATCTTTATGGAGTCCAACATGCACTTAATAATCTCCCTAAAAGATCTCTGGGTGGGCGGACCTCATACAAATTGCTCTTTGGCATTACAATTTTTGTGCTATTGTGGCGGCTGCTGCAATTTGACATAGATAACCATTGTGCTGTTACAGGATCTACAAAAGACTTGTGACACACTGGCAAAGGCTCATTTGCCCTCTTTGAGGGATGCAATGATACTGATACCAGTTTCAGGCAGGCTACCTAGAGTTAGTGATCTGGTCCGAGAAAAAGTGGAGAACAAAAAAGAATTGGTTCCTTCATACCATGGACCAGGCCCAGTCCTTGGATTGAAAGGTACCCGTACTGTGATCTTACCTCCACTTCCTGGTCCCAAGAAGAATCGATTTATTTCTATTGATTATGTCAAGTTACACCATATGGCCGATACTTAATAGTATGCCTATAAGCATTCCCAGATGGGATGTTTCATTACATCCAATGCCTTCTGTCTCCCGGACAAGTTCACAACAGGATGGGGAGATGGAGACTTCAATTGACTTGTTTCCTGTTTTACCATCAACATCTACCACTGTAGCTAATGAATATGCCTTCCCACCTCTCGAAATTATAGTTGACGTTCCTGACAATACAATTCATTCACCTTCCAATGGGGAGCAGCCCCCATTATTTCCTCTAGGTTCCAGTGGTTACTATATGGATCAAGATAAAAAAAAATTCTGATACATCTTCATCGTCTTCATCTGAGGCAAAGCCCCCAACTCGTGTTTGTGTTTTCATCTCCTGGTTTAAAAGATCATACTTTGTTCCCCCTTGGACATACATCTGGCTGGTGCTGACAATGTTTCTCTTCATGTGGATTGGTTTCATGACAGTTTTTTTCCTGTTGATAAATGGCTGTTACTTACCTGAATGCTCTGCTTTAGACTTGGTGGACGGAGTTCTGGCCCCTCATACATTGTCACATAAAATGAAAAGAGATCAAGCCCTAGTTAATATTTCAGCATTCCCAATTGTTGATGGTATCATTTGGGAGAAGGTACCATTCGATGTCTGTGGTCCAACAGGAACTTTACAAATTCCATACGTATTCCGAGTTTCTTTGGGTGAGATCATTATAACTGGGTTGTTAATGCTATTTACTCACTGTTTTCGGATTTAAAATATTATACTGCTTTTGATACTGAAGATTTGTATTTAAATTCTGCAAATTATGCTGAATTATTCTGTTATCAACATTATGGACATGATTTTTTACACAAATCCAACACTCTGAGAACACCTTTTAAGTATACACAATGGGAACATGGCCCGACAACATTCCAGAGGAGTTCACTGACACAGAAAAGTAAATTTGTATATTTTTCTGGTTACAACCTATCTGACCCAAAATCATATTGAATTTGCCTACACACACCAAACTCATGCTGACCCATACTAAATTGGTATATTCTTCTTCCTTCATTACCGACTTGTCCTTAAGAGGTTAGGATTACTGAACAGAAATAGTTGATTTAAAATTAATATGGGGTACCAAAGATTGACAGGTGCAGGGCACTGAATCTTTACATTGTGCATGTTTAATACCATCTCAGCTGATATTTTTTAATAAGACTGTTCAACAAACTACATGATTTGGTTTGGCCACAGCAAAACATTTTAATGCTCCTTCCATTTCATCTTTGGCTACCTATGATAGACACATGGCATACACATTCAAACTATAGAAATGAGCAATTGAAAGTTCTGTTTCCGAATGGTACTCTTAAGTCTTCCACTTGTGACCCTTTGGGTTGGTTAATGTGGCCCATGAGTACCAATGCTTGTCAGTTACGCTTTACTAATGCAACAAATGGGTTTATGCAAGGCAGGCCAGATCCTCTGTTTCCACATTCCCACACGGTTACCACGTATTCTGTAGGTAAATTGTGTCAACAATTGTAAGAACATTCCACACTGTAATCTTTGAAACAACATCTTTCTCTCCTGTCAGGTGACATCGATCTGGCTGATTTCCTTTTAGGTCTGAAATCCCCTCGCACTAAATGTTTGGCATATGCTGCGTACAAAATTGTCCCAGATGGAAGCTGCAGTACGCTAATGGCAAATTGATCAGGATAATCGTGAAAAAGTTCTTGCTGTGGTTGATAACAATATTTACACTTTGTCTTCTCGTATTATATACTTTAGATACTATAGTATCATCTGTAATTGACATTTTTCAGAATGAAGTGTCTGTATTATATTATGGTCAAAATCAGTTACGCTCTGTTATGCAATTTGGTTGGACATTGCAAACGCTGAAAAGTAGGAAAGTACCATTGCATTATTTAAATGCTTCCGCCCCGTTTTTACAGTTTAATTTGATGGATAAACGAAAACATATGTCAATGAAGGACGCAACATATACAAAGTAAAACACATTGAGACACTTGAACAGTTACCATTCTCAAAATCAGAAACTAATTCAGCCGTATGGTTAATACATGGGGTTATTTCATTACCCATCTCACTGTTCCAGTTCACAGCTTGCATGAAACATTTTCCTGTGGGTAGGTATTAACCCCTTGGGAGTAGCTTTAGTCATGAATTATGGTCCTTGCCTTTTGCATTCCGTTGTCAATGAGCGGATAAGGAAGACTTCCTTACAGGGGAGGATTGTGATTCTACGGTAGGACACTCCCTAGTCTGTAAACAAGTGAAACTACACGGTGCTTGCAACATTTCAGCCCCCTAATTTGGCTTCTCCCGGCAGTTATTCCCACACTGACTCTGCTTTCCAAAGCAGCTATCTTATCCTAAATAAACACAACTGCTGCGGCTTACAGGTAGGTATGCCATATATAGTAACGGTTTCACAACGTGTTACATGTTGCAGAAATGTTCTCTTTCCACCCCCACACAGGATTGTAGATAGTTTGTGGTGGCCTTTTATTCGAACTTTGAATACAGATTTCAATAAGCTAAGCAGACTCAAAGCGCTATTTTTTTAACAAGTAGCCGCTCTCACATCAGCTTGTGAGACCTTTGAATAGCAGGTGGCTAGAACATCAAGTGAGATTCCGTCACTTCTGAACACGAATCTCCCACTACATTTTGGAGAATTAATTAACCAAATATTTAATGCATCTGATACAGAGGGCCTGGCTCACTTTTTTAAACTTGTAGAATCCAGCCTTTTCACCTCCTTACAGACTATTTTTGGAGTAATACCAGCTTTTATCTATTCTATTTTTTCCAGTGCCTTTGAAGGATTTCCTCTACTACTCCTTTTGATTTGCAGCATACTTGTACTTCTACTGCTGCTCCCCAATGGCTGCACAACCTGTGGTGCTGCCAAGCCGGGTCCAGTTGCAGCTGTACCTTGAGCGGATGCGGCAGTTTTCCGGTTTGATGCCATTAGAAGCTCTTAACATTGACTATTGGTTGACCTTCTGTTATGCCTACTTCACCTGCATGTAACCTGTGTTCTACTGCCTCCGGTGCCCTTTTCAATGAGGCCTGGATATCTGGCTCTCCAATACGTCACACGCAAGTGAGACACCATAGCTAGTCGGTCCTGGGGTAATGGGTACTAAGGTGGAAGGATGACTCCGTTTTGGTCAGAATCCCTGCAACAATAGAGTGGTCTACCGCCGTTTTATATTCAAGAGACAGGTCACACAACTAATAAAGGACAAATTCTGCAATGTGAGGCAGAGAATAGCTTAAAATCTCCCTCCACTGTGTTAAGATCTCCGTCCAATAGGGGCATATCGCGGGGCAATCCCATCAAATATGTCGACAGTCTCCCAAGAGCACACATCCCCTCCAACATCTATCCGTTGTCCCCGGAAATATTCAATGAGGTTTTGCAGGATATAAGTACCAATCGTAAAGGACCTTCTAGTGAGCATCCATTTAACCAATTGATCTATTGAATCTTGGAATATCAATCCAGAGTTTCTTCTATTGTTCCGGGGCAACTGGTATACCTAAAATCTGGTACCAGAGAGGTATGTGTCTAGGAGTGGTAGTGCTAGCAAAGGAGGCCAGGATCGAACAAAGGAAAGAAATACAGAAACCCCTCAGGAGGTGCTCAAATGTCCCTATGGGTAGTAACTCCCTAGTGGCCATCCACATCTCTGGCTGCATGATCCATTGCTTCCACTGATTGTAGTGGTAATGCTCTGAGTCTGGCAGGTTAAAGACTCAGCAACAGATTTCAAACATAAGGATCTCCCACCCATGGAGAGGGTCGGATTTGGGGACCTATTACGATGGCGGGTGGACTGTAACGGAGCACGGGACCGCTCGCTGATGCTGCGGCGGTCCCGCCATGCACATTAGGATGCGCCCGCCACACTGGCGGGCGCATCCTGTGCCTTTTCCATTGCGGGTTGATCCGCTGGATGCAGACCCGCTCGCAATGGGAAAGGACTGTGCACGGCACTGCCATGCACTACGTGGCAGGCACCAGTGGAAATGGAAATGCCATGTGCACCCCCACCCCCTTCACCCTGGGTGCCCGCAACAGGCCCCCAATGCAAGGAACGTATGCCTTTCCGTGGCGGCAATGCCGCTGTGGAAAGGCCATTGACCGCCTGTATCCTATTATGGATGGCGGTGTCTCGCAGACACCGCCACCATATGCAGGCACTTTTTACGAGTTGACTGGCAGAAAAGTTCATTCTAGTGAGGATGGCGGGCGCATCACCAGCCCGGCGGGGGCGATCCGCCCGCCATCCTAATGGGCCCCATAGTTAGGCAACCACCCTTTCTACAAACCTCGCTTGGTCCAGAGTTTAAGGCCTCATTGTAGTGTACGGGGGTATAAGGAGAGAGAAAGGTCATCAGGTGGTATAGCCAGGTTACATCATCCCAGACTTTCAGAGTAGTCCTAGTCAGTGTTCTTAAGTAGGCATTGGGTGGACGATCAGACTTAGGCTTCCACAGTAGATCCCAACTTGTTCTTCCCTCTACTGACCTGTCCATATGTAACCAGTGTTTGTCGGATTCTGTCAAGGACCACTACATTATTACTCACATCTTTAGGGAGAGTCAAAAGTTTATGTGATAGGCTCACTCTATGCTTTTGCCAGGTGAAGGCAGTGAACATGGAACAAAAAGTCAAAAAGAAGTTTTGATCAACGACAATAGGAAGGCCTTGGAAGTAGTACAAGATTTTCTGTAGTACCGTCATTTTTATAGCATTGATGAAACCCAGCTAAAATAGATATAACGGGCCCAGTTCTTAAGGTCTTGTTTTAGTTGTTGCAGAAGTGGGGGATAATTTTCTTTTCATAGATTGGTCACCCTGGGAGTGATCTGTATGCCCAGATACATGATTTTCTTTATGGCCCATTAGAAGGGGAGGAAGCCAACACGTTCATTTCTCTCATGGGGACAGTAAGGTTAAGTAAAAGTGATTTATGAAGGTTGACCTTAAAGCCACCGATGGGCTCAAATGCCTGGAGTTCTGCTTGCAGGGCCGATAGTGACTCTTGGGGCGAGGTAAGCGTCATTAAGAGGTCATCAGAAAACAAAGATATTTTATGGATGTTCGAGCCCAAGGGCAAACCATGTATGAGGACAGAGGGCCGTATTATAGCAGCATGGGGCTCAATGCTGAGAGCAAATAACAAGGGGTAGTGGGGACACCACTGCCTTGTGCCCTGTTCTAGTCGAAAGTCATCAGAAGCTGTCACATTCACAAGCACTCGGGATCAGGCATAATTGGACCTTACTATAGCTTTGAATTTGTCCCCAAATCTGAAGTGACAGAAGGTATGGAAGAGGAAGTCCCAGTCTACGGGGTTGAATGCTTTCTCTGAGTCTAATGACAATAGCACAGTCAGTATCTGTTTCTTAGTTGCTTTTTCTACCAAGTGGATCACACTTCTTAAATTATCATGGGTCTGCTGCCCTTAATGAATCCAGATTGATCCAGGTGTATCAAATCCGGCATGATATCTTCCAGCAGATTAGCAAGTATTTTAGTGTACAGTTTTGCATCAAGGTTGAGCAATACAATCGGTCGGAAGGATGCACACTGGCTGGGATCTTTCCCCGGTTTAGGGACGCCAGATATCAGGGCTTCTCTAATCTAGGGGGTCACTGCTTGTGTTTTGGCTATATAGTTAAACAAGGTAGTCAAATGGACTAGATTGGTACTAAATGCCTTGTAGAACTGAGCAGTAAACCCGTCAGGTCCCGGGAGAACTTTGAAAGAATTTATTGTCGCTTAGATCTCTTTGTCACTAATGGGTTCTAATGGGTTGGGATTAATGGATGAAGCGATCTCCAGGTGTCTAGCAGGCCAAGATTCCCAAGCTCTCATTTGGTAGGTTTTGTAAAGGTGCCTGTGTGTGTTTGATGGGGGTGAGTACTATCGAGGGCAGAGTTCCAAATTAGATTAAAATTGCCCAGTCTCACCACATCATCTGCCATAAAGCCCCTTAGTAGGGTGAGAAAGGAGAAGAGAAAATACGCTTGGCCCTAGTTTGGGGCATAGATTGTGGCTACAGTACATTTACGCCCCGTAATATAGCTCTTAACCATGAGTATCCTCCCTTATTGGACTATAACCATAATTTGAAATTTCATGGATGAGTGAAAAAGCCCCATAATGTTTAATACATGCAGAGGACATATAGATCAGTGGGTAAGATTTTTGTTTTAGCCTATGGTCCTCACTACGTTTAAGGTGGGTTTCTGCAGCGCTACCACATCAAGCAATCTATCTAGCAAATATTTTAATAATTCGTGGCATCTGGCAGAGGAATTGAGACCTTTAAAACTCCAAGAGACAGTGTTCAGAGCCGTAGGAACTAACTGGACATGTGTCCTGCTTTGAGTACGGGGCAATAGTGGCACAAATCATGATGCCATTGCATCCAACCAAATGCCACTAATCTCAATAGTTGTGGCCCCCCCCTCCCCGGTTCTGCCACTCTCCTCTCACTCAATTCCCAGTTGTCCCTTCACATGCCACAAGAAAAAATTAACAAACCATAAACACTTGGTAGTCTAAACATCCCAACATAGGAAAAACTAATTCCAAACCACATAAGATCTGGGCTGTTTGGTCCATGTCCGTAGCCACACTCTGTAGGTTTTTTTTAAGTGGCCAAAGTTGTCGGCTTAGTGCTGGTGGAGCCATCTCACTTATGTGTGCCTAGAGGGGAGACAACCCCAAAGAGTCCCCATTTGGACCAGCTCCTTGTTTTGTATAAAGAGCAGGACTAGGTGTTTGCTACAGGGAGGTTGTATGTGATGGGACCGTGCCTGAGTTTAAACTGTATGAGCTAGAAAAAACTTTTAGTTTTGTTAAAATCTGCACGCTATGCAGCAGATTATTGAGTATGTGGCAAGTGCGGCACCACATGGGTCCTGGTGGTGGGTAGGTAAGAAGTTGGTGTCCGTACATGGGTGGCATCATTGGGAGTGGGAGGAGTCCCGGTTTGTTGGAGTTTCTTCCCCAACTGTTGTTGCTGAAGTTGCTATTTTGGGAGCATCCAGAGTTGGTTGAAGCGGATGATCCAGCATCCGATCCGGTGTCGTTGTCAGATGGCAAGAAATCCTCCCTAGTGTATGGATATTTCCTTTCCCTGTCAAATTTCTTGATGTCTTTCTGCAACATAGTAATCTCTTGTTGTAGCAAATAGTCCCGGTGGTCGGACATCTCCGCATTAATCTCGGCCAGGCGTGTTTTGTAAGAAGTTATGCTAATGCCCGTTTTCAGGCCATTCTCTGCAATGTTGATTTTAATAATCAAGGCCTCAGTGAGACGTTTGGCAGTGCCAATGATCAGGATAATCCAGTCGCGGGTGCACTTTCACGCGATCTGGCTCCATTCTCGTCTGAACACTAGATCGTCAAGGAAGATCCTGGGAGCTGTGCGTACTATCAAGCCGTTGGGTGCCTCATTGGCTCTGAGGTACTCTGTCATGACGGAGCCATGGAGTGCAACTTTGATCTGTAGTTTTTTGAGGGCAACTAATGAGTTCCAGTCCCCTTGTAAGCCAGTGCTTGCCAGCTGGCCCTCACTGTCTAGTAAAGAGGGGGTTCTAAGAATCTCAGCAACTATGTCCTCGCCGAAGGAGATGCCTAGGTTGTCCCCCATGTTAGGGGTGGTAGAGGTCGTCATGTCTCGTGTAGTGGGGACGAGGGAAAAGTTACGAGAGGAAGAAAAAGAGAGAGCTGTGGTCCCTCGGCTGGGCCGACGTGTCAAAACTGTATCAAAAAAGAGGGGGGACCAGGAGCCAGTTAAGGTCCAGTGCCCGTGCTCCTAAAGCCAAGGCGTCAAATCAAAACAAAGGGGCACTGTTCCAAAAGAGGGGTGTCACGTGTCACCCACTCAATCCAAGCAAGGAGAGGGAAGACTAAGAGAAAAGGTAAAGGTGTCCTCTATATCTAAACACTACAACCTATAGAAAAACGATGGATCGCAACAGCCTACTCAGTTTCAGGAGTCACCATTCCAAGGCCCTGAAAGAAAACTTCCAATACGGCCAATTCTTGAGGTTGTGCCATTACTGTTGCAGCATCCAAGAGTATGACACCCAAGCCAACTTCCTGTCTATGAATTTACAGAACAGGGACTATCCCAGGGACGTGATACAAAAGGCGAGGAAACGCGCCAGGAATAACACCAGACAGGCTCTTCTCGAAACTAAAGAGAAACAGCCTAGTAAAGTTATCACCTGTGTCACAACCTAAACTCCTTTGTCCACCAAAATCAAGAACATTATCAACCACAATTGGAGGATCTTGAACACTGGAGCGTTGAATCTGGATAAACCACGTTTCGCCTTCAAAAGAACCAAACACGTACGTGATGAATTGGTCCACACCAGACCACGAATTAAAAAGAAACCACATGACACTACCCTATGGAACCTCCCACCGGTATTTGGCCACTACCCATGTGGCATGTGCAGTGCATGCTCTTCCACTCGACATACAAAAACACTACATCTGAATGATTTTATATGGGATCAGTGCACACACACTAACTGCAACACCAAAAACTGTGTGTACCTGATCACCTGTCCGTGCTCCCTTATGTACGTTGGGATAACGACATGCCCAATCAAGACTAGGATTAGTGAACATAAGAGCACGATTAGACGGGGCAGAACGGCAACAAGAATGACGAACCACTTCTTGGAAAAGGGGCACTCCTGTGAAGAAATTCAGTGGACAATACTGGAGGCAAACCAGATACGGAGCAATGCGTCCTTGCTACGCAGGGAGCAAAGATGGGTGCACCGCCTTCGAACCCATGAAAGAGGACGCAATTATAAAATCCCCTGGGTAGAGCTATAACCATCATAGCCTACCCTAATCAATTGCCCAGAGCCTGGTTCTGTGACTCGCACCGGGATACTCCTCGTGAGAAACATACCCTGCCATGGACTACAGAGGACAGTTCTCTTCCCTTCTCCCTCCTCTGTCCAACGTGTTGGGCTGCCGCACTACAAACCAATAGGGGCTCCGAAAATAAGAGGACAGCCTACCATAGTTCATGCGCATGATCTATGGTTATGACATACCTGATTCCTTAGCGAGATACATCCTCCTTTGCCACGATCGTTTACTGATCACTTGCCGCCCCTCCTTCCTGACCCTGGCGTTTGTCATAACTATGGCAACCAAGATTTACCAAGTATACACATGCGCAGGCCTAAGAGTAAGCGTCCCTTCAAGAGACATGCGCACTACACACCTCTTAGTCACGCATGCGCACAGAAGGAAACAATGACTGGCGTTCCGGAAGAGGGAAATTCCCGTGAAACAATTAACCACAGTATATCTAGCCACCGCCACCAGGATTATTTCACCGCAGGCAGGCGTATGGACGGGGTAGGTGGACTAGAGCCGGCACCTGAAGTTAATTGTGAGTAAAATTAGATGGCTGTTACATGGTTGGGATTTATACAAGTAAGTCATAAATGCATGATTACACGAGTTGTGTACCGTTGTCTTATGTACACTTTCCCTCTTTTTCTCATCTGCAGCCCCGTAAGGTGTGGGCATCCTACGCTCCCTAGCCTTTGGAGCATTACTCCCACTATTGTTAGGTAAAATAGCGGACAGTGGCTGTGTTTCCGCTGCGGGGGAAACCCGTGTCACAAGGGCTGTGTCAAAACACTGCATGTGTCGCCGGGGCAAATGTACGCATGGGACTCCGTTGAAGCCCAGCCTGTGCACACTGGGTTCAGTCCCCCCGGCAGACAAAAATTACATAGAGCACATAACTCCTCCATTCTACAATCATTGTAACTGTGCTCCCAGGAGGCAGGCGGCACCGCACACGCAACGGCCAGGCTTTCTGGTGCTGCGAGTGTGTGGTCTCCTCCCAACCATCTTTTGGGGTGTGTGAGGGCAACAAGATGGCTGGGTTCAAACTATAATGGCATGGTGAGCAAAAAAATGATGGATTTAGGCCCAGATCTCTGTACTGGGGGGAATGCATGACATTGTTCTGCATTCTGTCCATCAACTGTTGTTTTTGCATTTGAGGGCAACAAGAGGCAGGACTTGTTCTTCCTTTATATTAGTGGGTCCTAGCACCTAGGACACCTTTACCTTTTCTCTTGTCTTCCCTCTCCTTGCTTGGATTGAGTGGATGACACCCCTCTTTTGCAACAGTGCCCCTTTGTTTTGATTTGACGCCTTGACTTTAGGAGCACGGGCACTGGACCTTAACTGGCTCCTGGTCCCTCCCCTCTTTTTTGATACAGCATTCACACTGTACCATGTTCAGTCATCAATTATTAGAGATGCATATGAACAGTTGTGAACAATTGAGCACTATGAAAATGTTCACGGATTGTTTAATACTACTCAAAATTGAAGTCCAATAAAATAAGTGTGCCCAGTTACTAAGATGAAAACGCTAATAGTGAATTAACCATACACACCGAGTGAGTCTATTAGGTGAACATACCATGTGGTTGCGTCTTGTGCATATTTTTATTATTCCAGACATTAGAGTATGGTGTGCGATTAGGTGGTTGTGCTAAGAAGTTGGGACGATTGAAAAAAAATTGCATGATATTAGTATGACGAGTGAGTCTATAGAGTGATCCTGATACGCTGTATTGTCACGTGCGGGAGTGCATTAATTCGTGCCCGTAAACATGTTGACACCCAGCCTGCCTCCTCATATGTAAGGACGGTGGAGTATACACTTCTAAATATTATCATTGTATGGTTATTTAGTAACAGTTTTTAGTTTGCCAACGTGAAACTTTCTTTTGTTTGATTCATATTATGTACATCCTGGACCACTTGAGTATCCTGTTCAGATATTAACATCATATATACATATATTCATGCTCTAAGCATTTCGATGTGGGTTAACCCGTTGTGTGCCCATGACGAGCTGGACTCGTCATGGAGCACAGTCGCGCTGTGCCCATGACGAGTCCAGCTCGTCATGAGGCATTCCCTGGGGAATTCCTCTGGTGCGGGCACCAGAGGGATTCCCTTTAATTAAAAATAGCCTCGGAGCTGGGGAAGAGCCCAGCTCCCGAGGCCCCCCTCCCCCTTTCACTGTAATGACGATCGGCGCGCACGTCATTACACTGAAAGTGAAACTGAAATGAGCCAAGAGGCTCATTTCAGTTTCACTTTCTACGTGCTCAGGGGGCCCCCTGAGCACATAGAAAGACGGGAGAGGTATCGTTGGAAAGGGGGGAATCTCCCCTTTCCAATGGTACCCCTCCCCAGTGGATCCCTGCTTGGGGATCGCCACAGGAGGGCGATCCCCAAGCAGGGATCCATCCACTAGACACCAGGGAGGGGGAGCGGCCCCTTGGGCAAGGGCCTTTGCTCCCCCCAACTAATGTTGGCACCATTTAGTCTTTTTGCCCCCCTGGGGGGCAGATGGGGGCATTATCCGCCAATCTGCCCCCCAGGGGGTAAAAAGCCCACTAAACACCAGGGAATAAAAAAAATAGGGGTGGGGGCTGCCCAAAACGGGCAGGCCCATGCCCCCCCACCCCAATTACTACAGTCTTTCTGCCCCCCCGTAGGGCAGATGGGGAATTGGCCCCTAATCTGCCCCTTCGGTGGGGCAGAAAGCCCACTAAACACCAGGGATTTGTTTTTAGATTTTTTTAGGGTGGGGGCTGCCCGAAATGGGCACGCCAATGCCCCCACCATCATTACAGCCTTTCTACCCCCTGGGTGATAGGAAATTTGTGTCAGCCCGGTGATGCCACAACTTTCCCACACAAAAATGTGTGAAAAAGGTGATTTTTTCAGCTAAATTTGAGGTTTGCAGGGCATTCTGGGTAAGGAAACGTTGGGGGATCCATGCAAGCCATACCTCCCTGGAATTCCCCGGGTGTCTAGTTTTCAGAAATGTGTGGGTGTGGTAGGTTTCCCTAGGTGGCTGCCGAGCACCGGGCCAAAAACCCAAGTGACCCCCCTTGCAAAACCAGGTCGTTTTGAGATAGGCAATTTTCATGTCGCCTCACTACGTTTTGGGCCCTTGCCTGTCGCGGGTACTTGGGCCTCCCACACGAGTGAGGCACAGTTTTTATCGGGAGACCCGGGTGAACGCTGGGTGGTGGGAAATTTGTGTCAGCCCGGTGATGCCACAACTTTCCCACACAAACATATGTGAAAAAAGTGATTTTTTCAGCTAAATTTGAGGTTTGCTGGGAATCCCCGGGGTGTCTAGTTTTCAGAAATGTGTGGGTAACAGAACCTGGTGGGAGGCAGTCAAGTCACCCCATCTTAGATTCCCCTGGGTGTCTAGTTTTCAAAAATGTATAGGCTTGCTAGGTTTCCCTAGGTGCCGGCAGAGCTATGATTAAAAAACTACAGCTAGGCACTTTGCCAAAAAAGGGTCATTTTTCACAGCGAAATTGAGGTGTGTCCACGTTGCGTTTTGCGCCGTTTCCTGTCGCGGGCACTAGGCCGACCCACACAAGTGAGGTACCATTTTTCTCGGAAGACTTTGGGGAACGTGGGGTGGGTGGAAATTTGTGCATCCACGCAGATTCCAGAACTTTCCACCAGAGAAATGTGGGGAAAATGTGTTTTTTTGGGCAATTTTTTAGGTTTGCAAGGGATTCTGGGTAACAGAACCTGGTGGGAGGCAGTCAAGTCACCCCAACCTGGATTCCCCTGGGTGTCAAGTTTTCAAAAATGTATAGGTTTGCTAGGTTTCCCTAGGTGCCGGCAGAGGTATGGTTCAAAAACTACAGCTAGGTACTTTGCCAAAAAAGGGTCATTTTTCGCTACAAAATTGAGGTGTGTCCACGTTACGGTTTGCGCCGTTTCCTGTCGCGGGCACTAGGTCGACCCACACAAGTGAGGTACCATTTTGCTCGGAAGACTTTGGGGAACGCGGGGTGGGTGGAAATTTGTGAATCCACGAAGATTCCAGAACTTTCCACCAGAGAAATGTAGGGAAAATGCGTTTTTTAGGCAATTTTTTAGGTTTGCAAGGGATTCTGGGTAACAGAACCTGGTGGGAGGCAGTCAAGTCACCCCATCCTGGATTCCCCTGGGTTTGGTAGGTTTCCCTAAGTGGCTGCCGAGCACCGGGCCAAAAACCCAAGTGACCCCCCTTGCAAAACCAGGTAGTTTTGAGATAGGCAATTTTCATGTCACCTCACTACGTTTTGGGCCCTTGCCTGTCGCGGGTACTTGGGCCTCCCACACGAGTGAGGCACCGTTTTTATCGGGAGACACGGGGTAACGCTGGGTGGTGGGAAATTTGTGTCAGCCCGGTGATGCCACAACTTTCCCACACAAAAATGTGTGAAAAAAGTGATTTTTTCAGCTAAATTTGAGGTTTGCAGGGCATTCTGGGTAAGGAAACGTTGGGGATCCACGCAAGCCATACCTCCCTGGAATCCCCAGGGTGTCTAGTTTTCAGAAATGTGTGGGTTTAGTAGGTTTCCCTAGGTGCCGGCAGAGCTAGGGTTAAAAAACTACAGCTAGGCACTTTGCCAAAAAAAGTTCATTTTTCACTGCGAAATTGAGGTGTGTCCACGATGCGTTTTGCGCCGTTACCTGTCGCGTGCACTAGGCCGACCCACACAAGTGAGGTACCATTTTTCTCGGAAGACTTTGGGGAACACGGGGTGGGTGGAAATTTGTGGATCCACGCAGATTCCAGAACTTTCCACCAGAGAAATGTGGGGAAAATGTGTTTTTTGGGCAATTTTTTAGGTTTGCAAGGGATTTTGGGTAACAGAACCTGGTGGGAGGCAGTCAAGTCACCCCATCTTAGATACCCCTGGGTGTCAAGTTTTCAAAAATGTATAGGCTTGCTAGGTTTCCCTAGGTGCCGGCAGAGCTATGGTTAAAAAACTACAGCTAGGCACTTTGCCAAAAAAGGGTCATTTTTCACAGCGAAATTGAGGTGTGTCCACGTTGCGTTTTGCGCCGTTTCCTGTCGCGGGCACTAGGCCGACCCACACAAGTGAGGTACCATTTTTCTCGGAAGACTTTGGGGAACGCGGGGTGGGTGGAAATTTGTGCATTCACGCAGATTCCAGAACTTTCCACCAGAGAAATGTGGGGAAAATGTGTTTTTTTGGGCAATTGTTTAGGTTTCAAGGGATTCTGGGTAACAGAACCTGGTGGGAGGCAGTCAAGTCACCCCATCCTGGATTCCCCTGGGTGTCAAGTTTTCAAAAATGTATAGGTTTGCTAGGTTTCCCTAGGTGCCGGCAGAGCTATGGTTCAAAAACTACAGCTAGGCACTTTGCCAAAAAAGGGTCATTTTTCACAGCGAAATTGAGGTGTGTCCACGTTGCGTTTTGCGCCGTTTCCTGTCGCGGGCACTAGGCCGACCCACACAAGTGAGGTAACATTTTTCTTGGAAGACTTTGGGGAAAACGGGGTGGGTGGAAATTTGTGGATCCACGAAGATTCCAGAACTTTCCACCACAGAAATGTGGGGAAAATGTATTTTTTTGGGCAATTTTTTAGGTTTGCAAGGGATTCTGGGTAACAGAACCTGGTGGGAGGCAGTCAAGTCACCCCATCCTGGATTCCCCTGGGTGTCAAGTTTTCAAAAATGTATAGGTTTGCTAGGTTTCCCTAGGTGCCGGCAGAGTCATGGTTCAAAAACTACAGCTAGGCACTTTGCCAAAAAAGGGTCATTTTTCACAGCGAAATTGAGGTGTGTCCACGTTGCGTTTTGCGCCGTTTCCTGTCGCGGGCACTAGGCCGACCCACACAAGTGAGGTACCATTTTTCTCGGAAGACTTTGGGGTACGCGGGGTGGGTGGAAATTTGTGGATCCACGTAGATTCCAGAACTTTACACCAGAGAAATGTGGGGAAAATGTGTTTTTTTGGGCAATTTTTTAGGTTTGCAAGGGATTCTGGGTAACAGAACCTAGTGGGAGGCAGTGAAGTCACCCCATCCTGGATTCCCCTGGGTTTCTAGTATTAAAAAATGTATAGGTTTGCTAGGTTTCCCTAGGTGCCGGCAGAGCTATGGTTCAAAAACTACAGCTAGGCACTTTGCCAAAAAAGGGTCATTTTTCGCTGTGAAATTGAGGTGTGTCCACGTTACGTTTTGCGCCGTTTCCTGTCGCGGGCACTAGGCCGACCCACACAAGTGAGGTACCATTTTTCTCAGAAGACTTTGGGGAACGGGGGGTGGGTGGAAATTTGTGGATTCATGCAGATTCCAGAACTTTCCACCAGAGAAATGTGGGAAAATGTGGTTTTTTGGCAATTTTTTAGGTTTGCAAGGGATTCTGGGTAACAGAACCTGGTGGGAGGCAGTCAAGTCACCCCATCCTGGATTCCCCTGGGTGTCTAGTTTTCAAAAATGTATAGGTTTGCTAGGTTTCCCTAGGTGCCGGCAGAGCTATGGTTAAAAAACTACAGCTAGGCACTTTGCCAAAAAAGGGTCATTTTGCGCTACAAAATTGAGGTGTGTCCACGTTACGTTTTGCGCCGTTTCCTGTCGCGGGCACTAGGCCGACCCACAGAAGTGAGGTACCATTTTTCTCGGAAGACTTTGGGGAAGGCGGGGTGGGTGAAAATTTGTGGATCCATGCCGATTCCAGAACTTTCCACCAAAGAAATGTAGGGAAAATGCGTTTTTTAGGCAATTTTTTAGGTTTGCTAGGGATTCTGGGTAACAGAACCTGGTGGGAGGCACTTAAGTCACCCCATCCTAAATTCCCCTGCGTGTCTAGGTTTCAAAAATGTATAGGTTTGATAGGTTTTCCTAGGTGCCGGCAGAGCTATGGTTCAAAAACTACAGCTAGGCACTTTGCCAAAAAAGGGTCATTTTTCACAGCGATATTGAGGTGTGTCCACGTTGCGTTTTGCGCCGTTTCCTGTCGCGGGCACTAGGCTGACCCACACAAGTGAGGTACCATTTTTCTCGGAAGACTTTGGGGAACACTGGGTGGGTGGAAATTTGGGGATCCAAGTGGATTCCAGAACTTTCCACCACAGAAATATGGGGAAAATGTGGTTTTTTTAGGCAATTTTTGAGGTTTGCAAGGGATTCTGGGTAACAGAACCTGGTGGGAGGCAGTCAAGTCACCCCATCCTGGATTCCCCTGGGTGTCAAGTTTTCAAAAATGTATAGGTTTGCTAGGTTTCCCTAGGTGCCGGCAGAGCTATGGTTCAAAAACTACAGCTAGGTACTTTGCCAAAAAAGGGTCATTTTTCGCTACAAAATTGAGGTGTGTCCATGTTGCATTTTGCGCCGTTTCCTGTCGCGGGCACTAGGCTGACCCACACAAGTGAGGTACCATTTTTCTTGGAAGACTTTGGGGAACACTGGGTGGATGGAAATTTGGGGATCCAAGTAGATTCCAGAACTTTCCACCACAGAAATATGGGGAAAATGTGTTTTTTTAGGCAATTTTTGAGGTTTGCAAGGGATTCTGGGTAACAGAACCTGGTGGGAGGCAGTCAAGTCACCCCATCCTGGATTCCCCTGGGTGTCTAGGTTTCAAAAATGTATAGATTTGCTAGGTTTCCCTAGGTGCCGGCAGAGCTATGGTTCAAAAACTACAGCTAGGCACTTTGCCAAAAAAGGGTCATTTTTCGCTATGAAATTGAGGTGTGTCCATGTTACGTTTTGCGCCGTTTCCTGTCGCGGGCACTAGGCTGACCCACACAAGTGAGGTACCATTTTTCTCTGAAGACTTTGGGGAACGCGGGGTGGGTGGAAATTTGTGGATCCACGCAGATTCCAGAACTTTCCACCAGATAAATGTGGGGAAAAAGTGTTTTTTTGGCAATTGTTTAGGTTTGCAAGGGATTCTGGGTAACAGAACCTGGTGGGAGGCAGTCAAGTCACCTCATCTTAGATTCCCCTGGGTGTCTAGTTTTCAAAAATGTATAGGTTTGCTAGGTTTCCCTAGGTGCCGGCAGAGCTATGGTTAAAAAACTACAGTTAGGCACTTTGCCAAAAAAGGGTCATTTTTCGCTACAAAATTGAGGTGTGTCCACGTTACGTTTTGCGCCGTTTCCTGTCGCGGGCACTAGGCCGACCCACACAAGTGAGGTACCATTTTTCTCAGAAGACTTTGGGGAACGCGGGGTGGGTGAAAATTTGTGGATCCACGCCGATTCCAGAACTTTCCACCAAAGAAATGTAGGGAAAATGCGTTTTTTAGGCAATTTTTTAGGTTTGCTAGGGATTCTGGGTAACAGAACCTGGTGGGAGGCACTCAAGTCACCCCATCCTAAATTCCCCTGCGTGTCTAGGTTTAAAAAATGTATAGGTTTGATAGGTTTCCCTAGGTGCCGGCAGAGCTATGGTTCAAAAACTACAGCTAGGTACTTTGCCAAAAAAGGGTCATTTTTCGCTACAAAATTGAGGTGTGTCCATGTTGCGTTTTGCGCCGTTTCCTGTCGCGGGCACTAGGCTGACCCACACAAGTGAGGTACCATTTTTCTTGGAAGACTTTGGGGAACACTGGGTGGATGGAAATTTGGGGATCCAAGTAGATTCCAGAACTTTCCACCACAGAAATATGGGGAAAATGTGTTTTTTTAGGCAATTTTTGAGGTTTGCAAGGGATTCTGGGTAACAGAACCTGGTGGGAGGCAGTCAAGTCACCCCATCCTGGATTCCCCTGGGTGTCTAGGTTTCAAAAATGTATAGATTTGCTAGGTTTCCCTAGGTGCCGGCAGAGCTATGGTTCAAAAACTACAGCTAGGCACTTTGCCAAAAAAGGGTCATTTTTCGCTATGAAATTGAGGTGTGTCCATGTTACGTTTTGCGCCGTTTCCTGTCGCGGGCACTAGGCTGACCCACACAAGTGAGGTACCATTTTTCTCTGAAGACTTTGGGGAACGCGGGGTGGGTGGAAATTTGTGGATCCACGCAGATTCCAGAACTTTCCACCAGATAAATGTGGGGAAAAAGTGTTTTTTTGGCAATTGTTTAGGTTTGCAAGGGATTCTGGGTAACAGAACCTGGTGGGAGGCAGTCAAGTCACCTCATCTTAGATTCCCCTGGGTGTCTAGTTTTCAAAAATGTATAGGTTTGCTAGGTTTCCCTAGGTGCCGGCAGAGCTATGGTTAAAAAACTACAGTTAGGCACTTTGCCAAAAAAGGGTCATTTTTCGCTACAAAATTGAGGTGTGTCCACGTTACGTTTTGCGCCGTTTCCTGTCGCGGGCACTAGGCCGACCCACACAAGTGAGGTACCATTTTTCTCGGAAGACTTTGGGGAACGCGGGGTGGGTGAAAATTTGTGGATCCACGCCGATTCCAGAACTTTCCACCAAAGAAATGTAGGGAAAATGCGTTTTTTAGGCAATTTTTTAGGTTTGCTAGGGATTCTGGGTAACAGAACCTGGTGGGAGGCACTCAAGTCACCCCATCCTAAATTCCCCTGCGTGTCTAGGTTTAAAAAATGTATAGGTTTGATAGGTTTCCCTAGGTGCCGGCAGAGCTATGGTTCAAAAACTACAGCTAGGCACTTTGCCAAAAAAGGGTCATTTTTCACAGCGATATTGAGGTGTGTCCACGTTGCGTTTTGCACCGTTTCCTGTCGCGGGCACTAGGCTGACCCACACAAGTGAGGTACCATTTTTCTCGGAAGACTTTGGGGAACACTGGGTGGGTGGAAATTTGGGGATCCATGTAGATTCCAGAACTTTCCACCACAGAAATATGGGGAAAATGTGTTTTTTAGGCAATTTTTGAGGTTTTCAAGGGATTCTGGGTAACAGAACCTGGTGGGAGGCAGTCAAGTCACCCCATCCTGGATTCCCCTGGGTGTCTAGGTTTCAAAAATGTATAGATTTGCTAGGTTTCCCTAGGTGCCGGCAGAGCTATGGTTCAAAAACTACAGCTAGGCACTTTGCCAAAAAAGGGTCATTTTTCGCTATGAAATTGAGGTGTGTCCATGTTACGTTTTGCGCCGTTTCCTGTCGCGGGCACTAGGCTGACCCACACAAGTGAGGTACCATTTTTCTCTGAAGACTTTGGGGAACGCGGGGTGGGTGGAAATTTGTGGATCCACGCAGATTCCAGAACTTTCCACCAGATAAATGTGGGGGAAAAGTGTTTTTTTGGCAATTGTTTAGGTTTGCAAGGGATTCTGGGTAACAGAACCTGGTGGGAGGCAGTCAAGTCACCCCATCTTAGATTCCCCTGGGTGTCTAGTTTTCAAGAATGTATAGGTTTGCCAGGTTTCCCTAGGTGCCGGCAGAGCTAGGGTTAAAAACTACAGCTAGGCACTTTGCTACAAAAAGGGTAATTTTGCATTGTGAAAATGTGGTGTGTTCACGTTGGGTTTTGAGCCATTTCCTGTCGTGGGCACTATGCCTACCCCTAAAAGTGAGGTACCATTTTTATCGGTAGACTTACGGTAATTCAGATTTGTAAAGGAACTGTTATTACCTATTGACTTTCGATGCATTTCTGCCTTCTAAATGAAAGACATTGTCTAAAAAGAAGTCATTCTAAAAAATGACTGATAATTCTCATGCTAGTATGAGTATTCCCAATTTCGGAAATGTGCAAATATCTACTGTTTCTAAACTCTATATTTTGTTCCCATTTCAGAAATACATAGGTGTCTTTCATACCGATTTTTCCATGTACACATTTTTACAGAATAATTACTATATACCCGGTACATAATAAAAAACCATTGCAAGTTGCTGCTCAGTTTTTGGATCTGGGTTCGTCGGGTTCTTGGTGAACCTACAAGTCCTATATATCCCCATAACCAGTAATGTCCAGCGGATGTAACGGTATAATGCTTTCAAAGAGCTGTCATAATTAGAAGAAGTTACAGGTGAAAACGTTGACAAAAAAGTCTTTTTTATTCAACAAATTTTCAATTTATCCTATATTTAACTGCTAGTTTCTATAAAAAAAACCTTGATGGATTTACACAAATGAATTCAGAATTTTGTCTACTTCTCTAAAATGTATAGCTTTCCAGGATCCATTATTGCTTTTGTACCCATTTCTACCATTAACTGGAAGAAGGTCGAAAGCACAAAAAATAGCAAAAATAGGCTATGTCCCAGAAAAATGCCAAAACTGTGTAAAAGATTTTGAGTTTCTGACAAAAGTCTGGTATCCCCTAAAAGCTGGGGAAATGGTGATTTCAGCCCCACAAACCCTTTTTTGATAACACTTGCAGGGAAAAACTCAGAAGCATTCATTTGCAGCCCGTTTTTCCCATTTCCCCCCCAAAAAACTAAATTTTGCTGTATTTTGGCTCATTTCGGTGACCCCTTCAGGGGAATCCACAAACCCTGAGTACCTTTAGAATCCCCATGATGTTGGAAGAAAAGGACGCAAATTTGGCGTGGATACCTTATGTGGTCAAAAAGTTACAGGGGCCTCAGCGCGCACTACCCCAAATAGCCGTCTCTATTCGTATCATACCATCATCATCCTATGGTCGGGGCATGAATCCTGGTTATATCTAATACATACATATGTGTGTGAACACCCTGAAGACCAAAGTGTCTAATGTAAATAGCATCACAGAGATGACTCAATCGACAAGAAAGTACAACATCTCGTGTTCTGTGTTTAAACCCCATTCCACCGTTCTGAGACACACGATCCATGTTGCCTCAGTGCATCAGAGTTTCAGCTCTCTGTTACCTCCCCTAGGCCCCTGAGGAATAACCTCGATTACATCGCGTCAGGCGTCACAAGCACTAGTTACGCCACTGCAGCTGTGACTTTCTCCACTCTGCCATGAGTTGACGGGCTGGTACCTGATCCATGCTTCTTCAGTTAGGGTTAAGACATGGTTCACAAAAATATCTCTTTCTAGAATGCTTCCACGGTGTCTCACGGTCTCACGTTGTTAATGCACTTAATAAATCGTTCTGAGAGGGAAGATGATGAATTCCACTGCTAAATTCCCTAATATTACCACAAATAATACTTGCAGAAGGCACAAATGTGAACATTGCCATTCCCTCAGAGGTCAGAGTCAGCATATCTTAAAAAGTTCGGAGTTGCACGATTTGCAAATGTGGGCCTCTGTTTTTTACTATCAAATGCACAAACGAAGGCAATTCTTTGGCTCCCAGGGCCTATTTTCTAACCCAGTCCGTAACTGCGCTGTATGTAAAATGTTAGACTCTCTTGCGAGGTGCAAAATTACTTCTGCTCCACTGAATGTAACTCTCATTCTGTTTAGCAAAGTGCTGTGTGTTTTTTCCAGCCCATCATGCTGTCATTTTATAATGGTCTGTTTTGCCCCAGTTTTGCACATCCACTTTGTCACTAGGTCCTCCAGTAAACAAAGTTTGAGTCTGACCAAATCAAGCCCCATTTCACATGGACTGTCACAGGCTTAATCAGAGAATTGTCTTGTGTCATGCCCATATCTCCACACCAGAAGATATCAGGATGTACACAACACCATCCCCCCCAGCTATCCGCGAACACATTACTGTGATCTTTTCAAAGCAGTGCCATTTTAGGACACAAACACTCCATTCTAGTGGACATGTTGGAGTTCACTTAAGGGCCCCCTTTGCAGTGTCTCCAGACCCAGGGCCTCTGGTGTGATTCGAATACACACATACCAGACACTATTTCTAAGTCTAATCTTTTTTCCCCACAGCTGCAGGGAGAAGTTGGGGGCATATTGTCAAGCACGGCGTTAAAATTATCGCCGCTTTAGCGGTAGAAAACTGCCGCTAAGCGGCGATAATGGGCTTGATAATATGCCCTTGAGAATTCCAATAGAAACCCATGTTGACACCAGAACATGGGCTTCTATTGGAATTCCCAAGGGCATATTATCAAGCCCATTATCGCCGCTTTAGCAGCAGTTTTCTGCCGCTAAAGTGGTGATAATTTTAAAGCCGTTTCTTGATAATATGCCCCCAAGTCCTTATGTACAATACCACACACTCGTTCTGTCTCGCCAACGATTGTTCTCTGTCTGGTGGCCACTGAGATTATGACACAGGTCCTACACCACAGCATCTTTTGTCCCTATGCATTTGGGATTATGGATGCGGTGTATAACACAAGGATGTTGAAGACACTCTATCCAGCACCAGTGGCAACAGACAACCATAGTTGGACTGCTATCCCTGCAGTGCTATTTTATGTTTGTATATTAAAACGTCTTGAATGTGATGTGCAGAATGCATGCTGCTCTAGGCTCTGTGAAACTGGGTAGGAGGAAGGAACATTAGTGCAAAAAAAGAACTGGCAGTGTGTCATAGCAGTGCCCGACTGCATCATTTCTTGTAAATAAGGCT
Organism: Triturus cristatus; assembly: GCF_964204655.1. Taxonomy (NCBI): domain Eukaryota; kingdom Metazoa; phylum Chordata; class Amphibia; order Caudata; family Salamandridae; genus Triturus; species Triturus cristatus. The sequence goes on along the minus strand of NC_140591.1, from coordinate 344,101,824 downwards.
CAGACGTTTTACTCTGTGAGAAGCCTTGTTAGGCCATTTTAGGAGAGATATTATTTTGTTAAGCCAAAGGTAATTTTGTGCACCTTTTTAATTATGTGACTGTGTCTCATGGTTAGAAGACAAAAGAGGTACGGTGTTCCTGGGTGGCAAGTTGGCCACCTAATGAGTACTCAGAGTGGTGGGGTGGTGGGAAATACCTCCTTTCGGAACTAGGACCCTCACACACCCAGCAAGCTAGGTGTCATGCTTCATCATATGTGTCTGCTCCTCGTCGAGCCGGCGCTGCAATGCTCGACGGGCACCCATAAAGGGGCTCTTTATCGGAGATCTTTTGTTCCTTGCCGTATAGGTGCCATGGGTGTGAGGGGCCTGGTAAGATGTAGATGTGGTGCGTGGGTTAAAACAGGTAAGGGAATCCTCTATAATTATTTTTATTCTGGAGAGAGCACAACCTGATTAAAAAGTAAAAAGAAGAAGGAGGGCGACTATTTTGTTTTAATCTGACAAAAATTACGCTCTACCCCTGAGTGGTCAACATGTTTCTCGCCTATAAAATGTCTCTAATAGATCAGTTGGCGATTCCTCAGGACCTAGTGACTAAATGAAAACTATCTACAGTGTGTGGTGTGGTTCTACATACCACTTCTTCTCTCGGTAGGATGTTCCCCCCGGAGAAAAGCAGCCAACCTGGAGTACAAACATAAAGGATCAAAAAACCAAATGGAGATATTGGTACATGGTCCTATTAATTCCAGTGGGTGTATTTCACCGTACACAACCTCTTTGAATCTATACAAGTGATAAAACCAACGTGATTTCATGCATATCACATTCTAAGCGTGCCTTCATTTGTATTTAGAATATAAAAACCTCTGTGTAACCAGTTAGAGTAATTGAACATCATGGTGAATGTGCATCAGCTCACCTCTTAAGGATTCAAGTGCGGCTTCATCAGACCGCAGCGGAGTATATGGACACTCAACGTAGTGTCGCTGTTTATTAAAAGGAAAAAACAAACAACAAGTATGTTGGGTGTGGGCACAACGTTTAGTTGCTAAGGCCATGACTCTAGAGCATTAAAAGTGAAAGTGGGCATGGTTCAGTTTAAAGTAAGCCCATAGTCGTGAAATTGGTATCATTGACAAAGTTATTCAACAGACTCAAAAGTGCCCCAGACATGCCTGCGTAGCTGCTGGCGCCTTCACCATGCTCTCCGACATTATGCCAATCGTGCGGTGTGTTAAGAGCACCTACAGCGCCCAAGCTATGTTTTAGTGCAGAGCTCTACAGAACATCAAAGTCAGCGTACCCTTCCCAAAGACCAGCGGTAACTTGTCAGCATTTCCCAGCACCCCTTACCTCTCTTAAAAGCTTGTGACCAGGCATAGTCTCAACGCGTAATCCATACTCACCTGCTCCCGCTCAGAGCAGTCCGGCTCACCTACCCGCTCCGCTGCATCAGGAAGGAAAAGACAGGTTGCAGGTTCCTGTCTTAAATACCCTCTCCTGGTGCCGTTAAGCATGGTAAATCAGCCGCACCTGGTGTGTGGTGTGATGGTGTTGGCATGACATCATCTACAGTGTAACCATGGAGGCCATATTTGAATGTGGTTAAAGTCTATAGTTCTGGCTATTACCTTGCTGTGGATGTTATGTTATGTTATATAGATTTATAAAGTGCACTGTTACCCGAGGGTGTCCTGGCGCTGCACACTGTTTACCTGAAAAGAGAATCCCACCCCCAGGAGCCTTGTTGGATACTAGGCTGAAAAACAGCCAGGTCTTCAAGTTTTTTCTAAAAGTTAAAAGTTCAGTGGCAGACCTTAAATAAAACGGAAGCTCGTTCCAGGCAGTGGTGGCTCTGAGCACAATGCTCTTTCCGCCCCAGTTGGCCTTTTTTACCCTGGGAACGGCTACCCGTTTAGCTTCCATTGAGCGCAGTGGTCTCCCAGGGACATACCATTGGATAAGTTCTCTTAGGTCTTTAAGTCCTGTTCCCTGCAGGGCTTTGAAAACCCTGCAAAGAGCCTTAAATAGGGCTCGTTTTTTGATTGGGAGCCAGTGAAGTTCAATAAGACCTTTCCTGATAGATACAGACCTAGGAGTGCCTGTAAGCAGCCTAGCTGCCGCATTCTAAACCATCTGGAGTCTGTTAAGATGTTTATTGTTAACCGTCAAATACAGACTGTTGCAATAATCCAGACGGGATAATATTAGTGCAGAAACTACAGATCTAAAGCTTTCATCATCAAGGAGAGGTTTGATTTTTTTTCAATGTTCTTAGGATGAAAAAGCATGTTGACACCACTCTGCTGACCTGGTCCCCAAATGAAAGGGTATTATCCACAATCCCACCCAAGTTTTTTACCTTGAGTGCGGGTGCTGGCAGGAGGCCCATCTCACTGGGCCACCAGGCCTGGGTCCAGAGGTTAGGATTGTTCCCAAATATTATCACCTCTGTCTTGCCTGAGTTCAGCTTTAGGCAATTAGCAGACATCCATCCTGTGATGGCCGCCGTGCAGTCCTGACAACTAGTGGACATTTCCGCTTCTTTCCCTCTCTGTAGAGATAGCACAATCTGCGTATCATCCGCATAGGAGGCAAGAAGTAGGCCGAACGTATAAGGGCAGCCAGAGGTTTCACATAAATATTAAAAAGCGTGGGGCCAAGGGAAGATCCCTGTGGGACTCCACAGGGAAGAACAAATGGTTTAGATCTATCCCCTTCCAGGTCCACCGTTTGTGTTCTATCTGTCATGAATGGTTTCAATAGGTTCCAGACAGAGCCTTGGACCCTGAACTTCGACAGACGATCCAACAACAACTCGTGGTGAACGGTATCGAAGGCCACTGACAAGTCTAGCATAATAAGAATGGCTGAGCCACCCTGGTCAACAGCCTCACTTACCTCTTCCGTAGCTTTTATCAGAGCTGACTCCGTGCTGTGCTCGGCACGGAACCCATATTGAGAGCAGTCCAGTATGTTATTTTTTTCCAAGAACAGGCTTAAGTGCATGTTCATGGCCTTCTCCAAGATCTTAGCTGGTAAGGGGAGGCGGGAGATAGGCCTGTAGTTATTGGGATCACTTGGCTCTAAATTGTTTTTTTTTATGAGAGGTAGGATGGATGTTGTCTTCCAGGATACAGGATAATGCCCTGTACCCAATATCAGATTGAGTAAAGGGGTGAGGGTGTTGGTGATGACTTTCGGAGACATCTTCACAATAGTAGCCGGACATGGGTCCTTAGGGGAGCCAGATCTGCAGCCCATAAGCAGGTTGGTGACCTACACGTTGGCCAGAGGGATGAAAGTGTTAAATGTGGGGGCAATGTCTCAAGACCTCCATCACTGACTGCTCCCAGTGGGTTGTTAAAGGAGGAGAAGATGGCATCTACTTTGTTTAGAAAAAAAGAGGCAAGGGTGTTACAAAACTCAGGGTTGCCGTGCACAATGGGCTTGGAGGGGGTCATGAGTTTGGTTACAGTTTTAAAAAGTTCTTTTGCTGAGGATTTAGCTCCAGTGATTTTTTTCAGAAAAGTAAACCTTTTTTTCCTCCTGCAGGGTTTTTTATAGGCTGTAAGGCTGGTTCGATAGTATTCCGTTTTTTAAATTATATCCATTTCTCCATATGCGCTCCAACTTTTTGCACTCTGATTTGAGTTCCTGAAGTTTGCGTGAGAACCAGGGGGCAGAGGGAAGCAATCGTCTGGGGGAACACCATTTGACCGGGGGCCAGTTTGAGGCAGGCTGTATTGATCCAGTCCTCATATGCTGCTGTTGCTTCCTCTATATTCGAGGTCAGATGAGGGACTGACTCTATCAAGGCTGTATCAAGATTAGATGGATTTATGTTTTTCCAGGACTGGATGGCTATTTTTCCCCTGGGTTTAGAGTGGGACAGTGTGGTGGGAGAAAAAGAGTTTACAAAAATAATGGCTGCATGATCAGTCCAGGGTAGTGGCAGGAGATCCAAGATGGAAAGTTTAGAGGAATTAGTAAAGATTCCATCTAAGGTATGACCCATCTTGTGGGTGGGGCCAACTACCTGCTGCATTAGATTCCCACCACCCATAATTTCCAACAGCCTAGCGGCGTCAGACTCGGTGGGGTCCTCCAAGTCAAAGTTAAAATCACCTAGCATGGTGAAGGATTTGGCGCAAAAACCCTCCTCCAGTAGTGAACCAAGTGAGTCCAGGAAACCACCTTTGGGGCCTGGAGGTCGGTAGATGAGCATTGCTTTAAAAGAATCTCCTGGTGCAAAGCGTACATTGACTGAAAGAGCCTCACATGTACTGTTGGAGGCTACCTCAAATGCGGGAGTTAAACTCTTGTGATAGATGACGGATGCGCATCAAGGGCTTCAAATTTGGCATTGAGTGGCGCGGTTTTGTCAACGATGTGAACAAGAATATATACAGTGCAAAAGCGCTTGCATCACTGCGCTAAATTTGTGCATAAGTTGCTGGCGACTGCCGATTGGGTGATTCGTATGTCGGCCATCTTAGAGTGTAGTATTGTACTCTAATGTTAGTTATTAGATATATCGTCCTAACATAGCCTAATCTCCATATCTGCTTAGCCTGATGTCGATATCATGTGGCAGAGATGAATTAAGAGGTGAGAGACTAGCGCGGAGTCGTAAGCTAATATACTAATTCGTTAAAGTTGCGGTCAATGGTTGTATATATCAGATTAATTAATGGTGCGCCAGGGTATGGCGTCATTCAGGCCAACATTTGCTAAGTCAAGACGGAACACCCACCTTTGTTCAATCCTGAACAAAGCAGTCTGTGTTATTTGTTGGTGGGATTCTAGGATGACCCAGCGAAGACTCTCTGGGGGGTGTCCGAGTTCAGAGAAGTGGGTGTATAGTTTGGTGGTAGTTTTATGGCAATGAATATTGCTCTTGTGCTCAGTGATTCTGACCTTAACGGGCCTCATGGTCATGCCAACATACCTCGTCACAAGGGCAGGTCAGCATGTACACACAACATGGGGTGTTACAGTTAGTGTGTTTGATTAGCGTCCATGTAAATGTGTCTGATAGAACCAATTGTTTGGTGTGTCTGGGAGGTGAAGGTTCATCAGCCTCTGGATCACCATCTGAGGACTGGACCTCCCTTTCCAATATGAAAAGAGACTGGGTGAAAATAACGCACAATGGTGCAATGATGATGGAGTACTTGAGGGCCAATATTGCACCAAACGGCCTAATAGTCAAGAACTTCCCTAGACTTTTCCTGGATGACGCTGTCTTTAAAAAGGAAAGGTCCCTGGTAGCATGGACATGCACCAGGGACTTACTTATCCTCATTATTAATTCAGCAAAGAGGATAGCTGATGCCCTCCTTATTAGAATACAGGTTGCTGAAGGGGCCATAAAGACTACCATACATGGCACTGTATTTAAAACCAAATTGACAGAACTCAACCATGAGATTGCTGAGCACAAGGAATTTCTGATGAAGCAGAAGGTTAGCATGCTTCAGAAGCATATAAGCAGATTTAACAAAGAAAAAATATACCCCTATCTGAAAACAGACTACACCAACAGCAAAACTAGCTACTCTTCTGATGAAAATAGTGAATCCGACAGAAGAGACTCGGCTAGCAGTGATTCCAGCAATGGGAGCTGGAAGGGTTCGAATCAGAGGATAAAGAATTATCGACAAAACCCCCACTACCCTGTACAGAATTTTCAAGGGCTTAGCAAATGACGGCCTGAATGACGCCATACCCTGGAGCACCATTAATTAATCTGATATATACAACCATTGTCCGCAACTTTAACGAATGAGTATATCAGCTTACAACTCCATGCTAGTCTCTCACCTCTTAATACATCTATGCCACATGATATCGACATCAGGCTAGTCAGATATGGAGATTAGGCCATGTTAGGACGATATATCTAATAACTAACAATAGAGTACAATACTACACTCTAAGATGGCCGACATACGAATCACCCAATCGGCAGTCGCCAGCAACTTATGCATGAATTTAGCGCAGTGACGCGAGCGCTTTTTGCACTGTATATATTCTTGTTCACATTGTTGACAAAACCACGCCACTCAATGCGAAATTTGAAGCCCTTGATGCGCATCCACAGCAAGGTAATAGCCAGAACTATAGACTTTTACCACATTCAAATATGGTCTCCATGGTTACACTGTAGATGATGTCATGCTAACACCATCACACCACACACGAGGTGCGGCTGATTTACCATGCTTAACGGAACCAGGAGAGGGTATTTAAGACAGGAACCGGCAACCTGTCTTTTCCTTCCTGATGCAGCGGAGCGGGTAGGTGAGCCGGACTGCTCTGAGCGGGAGCAGGTGAGTATGGATTACGCGTTGAGACTATGCCTGGTCACAAGCTTTTAAGAGAGGTAAGAGGTGCTGGGAATTGCTGACAAGTTACCGCTGGTCTTTGGGAAGGGTACGCTGACTGATGTTCTGTAGAGCTCTGCACTAAGACATAGCTTGGGCGCTGTAGGTGCTGATAACACACCGCACGATTGGCATAATGTCGGAGCGCATGGTGAAGGCGCCAGCAGCTACGCAGGCATGTCTGGGGCACTTTTGAGTCTGTTGAACAACTTTGTCAATGATACCAATTTCACGACTATGGGCTTACTTTAACCTCAACCATGCCCACTTTCACTTTTAATGCTCTTGAGTCATGGCCTTAGCAACTAAACGTTGTGCCTACAAGCCCACACCCAACATACTTGTTGTTTGTTTTTTCCTTTTCATAAACAGCAACACTACGTTGAGTGTCCATATACTCCACTGCGGTCTGATGAAGCCGCACATGAATCCTTAAGAGGTGAGCTGATACACACTCACCATGATGTTCAATTACTCTAACTGGTTACACAGAGGTTTTTATATTCTAAATACAAATGAAGGCACGCTTAGAATGTGATATGCATGAAATCACGTTGTTTTTATCACTTGTATAGATTCAAAGAGGTTGTGTATGGTGAAATACACCCACTGGAATTAATAGGACCATGTACCAATATCTCCATTTGGTTTTTTGATCCTTTATGTTTGTACTCTAGGTTGGCTGCTTTTCTCCGGGGGAACATCCTACCGAGAGAAGTAGTGGTATGTAGAACCACACCACATACTGTAGATAGTTTTCATTTAGTCACTAGGTCCTGAGGAATCGCCAACTGATCTATTAGAGACATTTTATAGGCGAGAAACATGTTGACCACTAAGGGGTAGAGCGTAATTTTTGTCAGATTAAAACAAAATAGTCGTCCTCCTTCTTCTTTTTACTTTTTAATCAGGTTGTGACCTCTCCAGAATAAAAATAATTATGGAGGATTCCTTTACCTGTTTTAACCCACACACCACATCTACATCTTACCAGGTCCCTCACACCCATGGCACCTATACGGCAAGGAACAAAAGATCTCCGATAAAGAGCCCCTTTATGGGTGCCCGTCGAGCATTGCAGCGCAGGCTCTACGAGGAGCAGACCCATATGATGAAGCATGACACCTAGCTTGCTGGGTGTGTGAGGGTCCTAGTTCCGAAAGGAGGTATTTCCCACCTCCTCACCAGCAGCGACGGCCCGTATAGGGCGTGTTACCGGGGTGGTGACGTGGGGCAGAGGAGGGGCAGGGTGGGGGGTTGCAAAATGCGGCATACGGCCGATTGCAGGTAAGTTACGAAAAAAATAAAGGAAACTAATTTTGTTGCGCGCGCTGCATCGCTTTTGACGATGCTGCGTGTGCAACGAAATTCGTATATTTTTTTTCCGTAACTTACCTGCAATTGGCCGTATGCCGCATTTTGCAACCCCCCCATCCTGCCCCTCCTCTGCCCAACGTCACCGCCCCGGTAACACGCCCTATACGGGCTCGCTGCTCACCAGGTGGCCAACTTGCCACCCAGGAACACCGTACTTCTTTTGTCTTCTAGTTCTACCCAGGGCAAGTACAGTGGACCTTTATCAAGCCCTCATTGTCCCCCTTGTTGTTTAGTATGTGTCTCATGGTTGCCTTGTGAAAAAGCTTATTTTCAAAACTATAGGCCTCATTTGGGTATTTTGACAAGCTATATGCCTATTTGGTGCACAAAAACATTATGTTAGATGCCACAGGTTTGGTGCTTATTATGGAACATTATGACGAAGTTGATCTAGTTTGTTAATTGTGAAAAACATGTTAAAGCTAGTAAGCTTTTAACAGCTGGTTGTTATTACAATGTGTTGCAGGCTAGAGACTGGTATTTTGTTAATCTCACAGATTACAATAGTAGGCAAGGGTTTTGACAATGGCCACCCACATTGAAATATACTGGGGGTTTTCACTGGGATGATTCTTCTTATGCCCTTTTGAGAGGGGATATATATCCCAAAGGCGAGACAGATTGCATTGCAAATGCTTGTTCTATACTGTGGTTGGGCCTCAATCCGGACTGCATGGTGTCAAGGAGCTGATGGCTGCTAAGATGGTTCGTGAGATGTTGGTTGATTAGTTTATCTAAGACCTTAGCCAGGCATGGTAGGAGGGTGTTTCAGGCTCTGCTTTTGCAGGTGATACCTGCATTGCTTTTCTGGTCTATTAAAACTAAATGGTTTTTATATTTCAATGTAAAGGTTTGTCTCTATAACACTCTAAAATAGATGTCTCCGTTCAGGAGCACTATTACATATAGGATGCACTTTCCCTGTTTGCGCCATGGTGCACCTTAAAACAGGTGCGCAGGGCGCAAACATGTAAAGTGCACCCTATTGCATTGAATGTTCTGCCCCCACGCCAGCTGCAAAGTCATGCTTCACTAGATACAGTGCATTCAAATAAAAAACAGAGCGGCTTTGAAGCTGCGGGTCTGTGTTTCACTGTGCAGGTGGCAACCCACCTCACCTGCACTTTTAAGAGGTGTGAATGATCCGCTTGCAGACAGGTTCAGTGAGTGACTTCACCTGCTTGCATACATACATATGTGTGTGAACATCCTGAAGACCAAAGTGTCTAAATAGCATCACAGAGATGACTCAATCCCCAAAAAAGTACTACATCTCGTGGTCCCTGTTTAAACCCCATTCCACCATTATGAGACACATGATCCATGTTGCCTCAGTGCATAACAGTTTCAGCTCCCTGTTGCCTCCCCTCGGCCCCTGAGGAATAACCTCGATTTCATAGAAGGAAAATTGTTTATGGGGTCCATGTGCTGTACACTCTGTGGTATGTATTGCCATTGGATATTACTTATCAAATTGTTTCAGTGATCTTGCATATTGGCTGATTCTCTCTTTCAACGTTCTAATAGTGCTGCCTACATAGATTCTCTTTCTCTTACACTCAATGATGTAAACCACGTATTTAGACTTAGTTGATGTTCTGTCTGATCATGTATTCATGTCTGTCCTGTCCAGCAAATAACTTTCTGTTGTCCGAGGCCCATCTACATACCCCACAGGACCCACATTTGTGGAATCCTAATGAGCGTCGGGTGAGCCAGTTCAAGTTTTTCTTGTCCCGCGGGACCCTGGGACAAAGAATAGTCCTCAAGGTCCTACCTTTTCTGTACGTTATCCGGGGCCGGACTGGCCGTAGCGTGCACAGGGCGTTTCCCCGGATGGCAGAAAATGTGGGGGCAGGTTTTAGACTGGTGGGAGCCGTGTTTGTTACTGGGAGCCAGTTTTGCAGCCGTGCTGCAAATCAGCCCCTTGTAACAAAAGCGCAGCAGCAGTGCTGCCACCAGCACAACCTCTACCCCCCCCCACCCCCGGGCCAATCGAACATAATTGCCAGGGCTGGTTTTCCCTACCAGCCCGGCCTTGACGTTATCTGGGGTCTGATGGTGGTGAATTCTTCCAGCGATTTGTCGGCTTTCAGAATATTCCAATGTTTGTTTAAGCTTTTGACTAGGATTCTAGTCAGGCCATTGTAATAGGTGACTAGTCTGAAAAAATGGGAAGATGCGTTAACATCGAACTCTAACACACTAATGGGATTCTAACTGAGAATGCTGATTGTAAAGTATCAAGATTACAAGCAGAAATGAACACTCTAGAGGGGGGAGATCAAGGATCTAGGCTTACAAGAAGCCACTCAGAAGAACTATACCATCCTAAAAGAGGTCCTACAGAATCATCAGGTGGACATTAAACAAAGGAACGCTCGGAAAATAAAGAGGGACGAGATTAATTATAAAGAGAGCAGAATATTCACCTTTGCCAGGAAGTACGACCAACTCTTACACAGTGATCAGGAAGGAGGGAGACTGATATAACCAGACACTATCTCCATCTCCTCAAGTTCAACATCTTAGTTTTGTTTGGGGCCTTTTGAAAATCTTCATCAGTTTCTTCGGGGTGTTGACGCAGGATACAGTGATGCTGTTGACTTGTGTGGGCCTGTCCTATTTGCAGTCTATAATGATTTCGGGGCTCCTGACTTGTACTGGGTATGGTTGTAAGTCCAAGTTCAGCCTGCCACCAGTTTGAGTCCTATGGTGAGGTATTCTTGCAGAAGATCACTACTTTTGTCTTGTCTGCGTTGAGCTTGAGACAGTTGGCTTTCATCTAATTAGTAATTTCAGTCATGCAGGCAGTGAACTTATTTCCTGTGTTAAGGGTTTTGTGTGAGAGGGAGAGTATGAGGGCATGCTGTGGGTGTAGGAGAGGATGTTGATGTCATGTGCATGCATGACGTTGGCTACAGGGATCATGTACGTGTCAAAGAGGGTGGGTGGGTAAGGACCCTTGTGGCACTCCACAGATGAGATTGCGGGCTTCCGAGTAGTAAGGTGCCAGGTTGACAATTTGTATTCTATCTGGTAAGAAGGAGCAGATCCAGTGAAGACCATGTCCTTGGATGACAATCTCGTGCAAGTGCCTAATGAGGATGGGGTGTGGGACTGTGCCAGATGCTGCAGAGAAGTCCAGGAGAATGAAGGCTGTTATGTCTCGTTGGTCAAGGATCATGCAGATGTTGTCTCAGGTGACGATGAGCGCTTTTTCTATACTGTGGTTGGGCCTCAATCCGGACTGCATGGTGTCAAGGAGCTGATGGCTGCTAAGGTGGTTCGTGAGGTGTTGGTTGATTAGTATCTCTAAGACCTTAGCCAGGCATGGTAGGAGGGTGTGTCAGGCTCTGCTTTTGTAGGTGAGACCTGCATTGCTAATCTGGTCTATTAAAAAAAAAAGGTTTTCTATTTCTATGCAAAGGTTTGTCTCTATAACACTCTACAATAGAAGTCTCAGTTCAGGGGCACTATTACATATAGGGTGCAATTTCCCAGTTTGCACCATAGTGCACCTTAAAACAGGTGCGCTGGGCGCAAACAGGTAAAGTGCGCCCTATTGCATTGAATGTTCTGCCCCTATGTCAGCTGCAAAGTCGTGCTGCACTAGATACAGCGCATTCAAGTAAAAAACAGAGCGGCTTTGAAGCTGCGGGTCTGTGTTTCACTGTGCAGGTGGCAACCCGCCTGCACTTTTAAGAGGTGAGAATGATCCCTTTGCAGGCAGGTGCAGTGAGTGACTTCACCTGCTTGCACGGGGATGTCTGGGGGTCCATAGGACCCCTTTTCCCCACTCCAGAGGGCTGCCACCAGGGGGCACACTGTCAGTGCACCACATTTTAGTGGTGCACTGTCAGTGAGCCTCCTGACAGCTTATTTGTCCCGCATCTATAATGCGGTGCAATATGTGCATATACAGAACACATCTTTATGCTAAGACTTGATGGCTGTATAAAATGCTTCTTCCTATTTGACTGACGATATCGGAAAGCTTACTTTGTGGCATTTCCAAAGTAGCCACGTACTTTTGGTTGACTTCTGTGGATGCATGTCTATGCGCCTGCTCAACAAAGGGCCTATTGGGACAGGCTAACATTGCCGTTTGTGCTCACCCCATTGGTGCACCTCTCTATTTACCACTCTAACTTTGCCTTCCCGCCCGGTCTTCTCATCCTCCTGCAGCAGTCCGCATCTTATAAAAATACCCCTCCTTGCTCCTGTTATTACATTCTTGGTTCCCTCCAATGACTTGCCCTGCCTCTGATGTAGGGAAGGATTACCAGGACATATTTGTTAAGCGTTGTAAATCCTCTATTACCACTGGGTTCCACCTTTAATTTCTGCAAGAAAAATATTTTATTGTTTTAATTCTATTTTAAGTCCTATCTGATGACCCCCAATTCTCAAGACACCCCCTCTTGGCTTATTGTCTCCCTGTCAAAGTGTGTTATAGAGAATGGATCATGGACTATTGCAGTGTAACTGTACATTTATTGTAAACTCCACTTAAAATGCAGACAAAGAAGGTCGCAAATTAGCAGCACCATGCAAACAGCTGTGCTTGCTTGCCTATTTTTACACTTTTCTATCTTACTTTGACTGTTCTCCCAGTCACTTTGAAATATTCAAGATCGCTGTAGAAGTTTCACATATCTTTATTGCGTTATCAGCAGGGATTCGTCTTGACTGTGGGAAACACAATGTGTGTGTCCCTACTAATGGTGAATGGGTGGCTACGCCCCTCTCACCAGGCTAGGGAAATTGATGGTTAGTGGTGTCTTATTTGGTACAATATGACTCTAGACTTTAAAGGTGACCACTCACCCTGTCATGCAAATTCTTCCAGTATTCATAAACTAGTTTCTTCCCTCCCCTCTGATTGTGTGCTGTGTGAATGTGCTACACGTGGTGTGAATGTATGTCGTGCTCATTGAATGATGTCCTTTACAAGGAAACCTGATTGGCCATGGCTTCCCACCAAAGCCCCCAGCTCCCCAAAAGCACTGGCCCTTTGGAGCTAGTACTTCAGACCAGCATACACTTCAAAAGGAAGCTGTGCAGCATCGACTTAGAGCAATGACGTGCCAGAAACAGGGCACCCACCTCTTATTTACTTCTAGGCTATGATGAAGCCTACAATAAGATGAGAGTGGAAGTGCTGCCTCCTTGTCTGGATTATGAGTGAATTGTCTGCCTCAGTTGATAGGAAGGAGCCAACGTCCCCCTTGCCTGCAACACTGAAAGTCATTACCGCAACCTGCCATTATAGATGACATTGGATCCTGAAGTTTGGAAACACCCTTGAATAGCAACTTCGAGATGCTTTGGTAGTTCTCAACTTCCAGTGGCACTAAGAGCTACAACATTTGAGTCTTTGTAGGTCCCCTTGAACTGTATCCTGTGCCTATATTGAGGACCATTAGAGCCAGAGGGTTCAAGGACATCTAAACTTGGACTGCTGGGTGGGAAGGGGTGCACAAGTGACAATCATTTGTGTATTTTGTTTTGATCCTTCATTAAAATACATAAGGGTTGTGGATTTGTATTACCAACTCCACAGCTTCACCACAGTCATCTGAGCTACATGAACTTCTATACAGTTGAGCAAGGTGTATCGTGTACATAATTTCAATAAAATGCATAATCAGTGTACATGGCTTGAATGCCATGCAGCTGTTCTAGACCCTCGCATTACAATGTTCCAAGCACAAGAACAGCACCATAACTATGCCACAGAAGGTGCTAGGACAGCCAGGTTTTCTTTGTTCACCATTATATTTACTGTACCAACTAATTCGACTGTAATTTGTGAGGCCAGATATAGTTGAACATCGACCATCACACTGTTACTTTTTCTTCTCAATCTGATTGCAAGTCCGACTCCTGATGCTGCCTCCTGCAGTAGCCATTGACTACTCTCCAAAGGTACATCTGGGGATTCAGACATACAACAAAAGTATTTGTTCCATCAAATTTGAAAGCAAAAGTAGAAAGGAACTGGGAAATCAATGTTAAAGTGCAGTTCCAAGGATGTGTACTATCCAGTTACTGACCCAGAGGAAAGGCCTCACTGGAGGCAAAAAAGAATACGTGACAAAGAAGTATTCTAAGAATGATATTTCTAAACATAGACATCTATGGTTACTTTTCTACTTGGTAGTCATGAAGAAAAATGCATGATAATTTTAGGAGCTGGACAGTGGCAGTATGTCGACAAACAACTTTTCTTATCGACATTTTGTACATTGCAAGTGCCAATATTTGTTATGCAGTAGCTGCATGCACATTTGTGCTTGAACAGATTTTTAAAGACTATACTTTTTACGATGGAAGTGGTTTCCGTCATTAGTGCTGCAAACGAATTTACATTCCAGTGAAACAAAATTGCACTGTTGTTGTAAACCTACACTGTTGCAATATGGCTGCCTTCTGTGAGAGGTCCCCGGGGCAGATGCACATTTTGTGGCTGTGACCATGCAGGGATGGCAGTGCTGTGAGCAGGTGGTGGGAGCTGAGGAACGAATCGGAAGCCTGGTGATGCAGGAGCTTTCCTCTGTTGGTTGACCACTTGGAGAATGGAGTTTTTCTTGCCACCTCTCCTATGCCTGTTGTGCAGATAGCGCCTGTCAAGCAGCTTTGAGTTGCTGTGCTGCCTTTTAATCAGTTTGGCCATGTGTGCCCTGATTGAAGATGACCTTGCTTTGGTAAGGCCAATCGGAGGCGCACAGACACTGATGTTTTATGTGTGAGTCCCAAGATAGTAGATGATGTGGACGGCCTGACATTTGGAGTTCGAGCAGGGGCCTACTGTTATGGGTGGAATGCATCATAAGAGTGCTTTAAGAGCAGAGTTGATGTGTGATACCTCAGAAGCACTGGTGGAAATCTCTGGATGTGGCAGGAGCGTCTACTTAATACTTTTGCTGGTCAAATGGATCCAGGGGGCGCTTTAGTAAATAGATTTGAGCCTGCAGTAGTGTGGAAATGCTCTGACCCCTACAATGCAGGGTAATGAAAGCATACAGAATAATGGAGAGTTTGAGAGCCATATGCAGACACCTCGGGTCATCTGAAGATCGTTGATCTCTATTCATGAATCTGGACTGCCACCGCCTTAATTCCAGAGGGGGGGACTGCAACACAGATTCAGGGTTGTCCTATGATCATCATGCTCCACAATAGCACGTTAACCATCTGTGTACCGAGGAACAAGGGAAAAGTGTAATTCATAATTCCAATAATGTGATATTTCCATTTGTCAGTTGCACCTCTGTGAATAGACATACAGAGTTGGAGACGATTTGAAGAACATTTCTGGCCTCTGTAGCACAGATTGGGATTTTGTTCCCCATGAAGATGCGAGAGGTTCTTCAAGACAAACAGGCTGCTCTTTTATTTCTGGAGCAGGCCGAGTCCCACTCTGAGGAATGGTAGAAGGTGTTGAGTTTTCTGGTTGCAAGAATTCCAGGAGTGGGAACTCCCGGCTCTTGGTCAGGCCAGTGTGAGGCAACAAATATTGATTTTGGACAGGCTGATACAGCTACAAATAGTTCTTTGTTGCGGATCTTCTTCCACTCACCACAAACCGAGTTTTGTATATATGTTTAGGACTGTTGTTGTTTTCTTCCTTCAATACATTTAATAAATACTCACTCTTGAAAGAAATCACACCATTCAGATTGTTTATAAGACATGAACTGAGATACCATTAATGCTTATTTTGAGTTTCAACAGCAGACATAACACAAAAATAACATATGGGTGGTTGTTTTAAGTAATTCTCAGACTGAAGGCTGAGGAGGACATGCTGGAGGCGGAGGTGGTTGAGGCGGGTCACATTGTTTTGTTTTGGATGCTGCTGAGTTATCTTCCGTCCTACCTACAGTGTTCAGGAATTGTTGGATTGCCTTTCTCTCTGTGAAAAATAAAAATAGCACAAATGTAAAACACAAAACCTCGGAACAAAACACCCGCAACAATGGTTGAAAGCATGTTTACCAGACAATGGAAACACTGCAGCTTCTCCACTTTTATTTAAAGGCTGCTGTGTGTTTGGAACCCCTGTGGCCAAATCGTCCCTGCCTTTAGTTTAATGATATGGCTCAATATGTGTATTCTTTTGTGGCAATCGATAGCCTAAATCTCACCTTCTGTTGACAGAGACCATTCCCCTATTGAAATGTGGTACAAAGGAGTCATTGATAATTGCAGAACAACTGCAAATGTTCTGTAAAAACAAAGAGTAACTACATAAAGGAAAAAGAAAGCTGTATTAGGAAACTAAGAAGGCAAGACAATAGAGAGGGTTACGGAAGAGCTCCTCCTGTTAAGAGATGAAAAAGGACTATTCACACCTAAAGGGTACCTAAGGTGTTGGAACTAATGTGCACGAACCTCACATAATGGAAAGGCTTCATTTTGCCTTGAACCACGTATTATGGACAGCATCTTCCATTAAAAGTGATTTGCCAATATCTCGAGAATATAAACATAACTATCTTCAGTGGAAAATGGCTCATTCATCTGGAACATTACCCTCCTTTTGTTCACTAAACAAGCGGCTAAAACACACTTTCAAGTCACTAAATAAACTATTAGTACCCCATGGATCACAAAGCAGAGGTAAATCATTTTCAGTATTTAACTTGTTTGCGAAAATATAGATGATTATTCAGCCATCTCTTGGCAAAAGTAACCATGGGTCATCTGTAGAGCCACCCTTTGCTCCCTTACATTTGTGATCTTCTATCAGCCTACTCCTTAACTTAAATAAAAAATATTTCTTTCAGACTCAATTGGAATTAAATGCAGAGAAAAAATCATGCTAACATGATAGAACAATATAGGTCATAGTGAAATATGGGAGTAATCAGTGTACATTATCCAAAAGCTACACATCATTATATATAGGTGCATTACATCTCAGAAAAACAATCATAATAGGAGCTCTACCATATGTCCAACTTCAGCGCAAATGCCTAGATTAAACACCAGACAACTAAGGACATTAATTCAGTAAGCTAAACCCCCCTCTACAACCCATGTACAAATGATATGCCAATGTAAATAATCAAATAACAATCAGAGACAGAATGGGAATGTGCTTTCTTCTCATTGTTTAAGTATGTTCTGGACACACAGAAAGGCTACATGAGTTAAAGGGAAGTATGTGCAATTGATTACTCTACGCTTTTTTACATGTTAGCTTCATAAATTGTTTAGCAAAATGATATGGAACCATATGTTTTAAATGTGGGCCTCAGGACATCATCCCTGTCACATTATTGATGCCAATGTTGGAAAGGTTCATGGAAAGGGTACCACCAGAGGGTCTATTAACACCAGCCATGTATGGATGTAGCTCAAACCTCCTCAGGGCCTGGTTAAGGGTTTGGACGGCAGGGTACTCCGTCAAAAATGCAACAGAGTACCCCGTCTTGTCTGCCAAACCCTAGGTCCATCTGCCTCTTTTAGAAATGAATGGACCATAAAGGCAACATAAGACAGAAAGCTTCCTCTGACGGCTTGATAGAGTACAGCCCTTCAGAGGAAGGGCATTACACTGCCCGCCCTATTTAGGGTGGACCGTATAATATCTTTTTGTTTGGTTCATCATCACCAGGAAAAGCCTGAGGACAGAAAAAAAACAATAATGACCCCCACACCCTTGGATAGAACTCTCCCAGAGTGTGGGGTCATTTGTGTTTTGTTTTGCAGAAGCAAACTCCCGCTTTGGGACTTTGTTTTTAAAAAAACGAAAACTTTGAAAATCTTTGGTGGTGAGATGAGAGCTGGCCAGTGGTCATCCCTAAATCTGGCAGACAGCTGTCCATCAGGGTGGCAGAGGTAAAGTCCTCTGCCACCCTGACAGATGGAGTATCATTTGCCAAACCCTAATCAAGCCCTATGTATGTGTAAGAGTGCAGTGGCAGACATTGTGGAATGGACTTAATCCCTCCCTGAGACCTGACCAATTTGGATTTAGAAAACTCCTGAAGACAGCACTCTACAAGCTTTCCGACTGCGTTTCCTCACTTCTACCGAAGACCATCGATATGAGCTCTACCTTTCAGAATGACTGATAACATCCCTTGCATTCACACATGTGTACAATAACTCCTCAAGAACTTTGAAATAATTGAAAGGTAACAAGCATTTTGTTTAAATTAACCTCTTCAGTGCCCATGACGAGATAGTCTCGTCATGGAGCACGGTTGCGCTGTGCCAATGACGAGACTATCTCGTCATGAACCCCACCCACTAATGCAACGCCCGGCACAGGAGGGGGAAAGGGCGTGGCACTGAAGGGGTTAACCTTCTAAATAATTAAATAAATAAATAAATATGGTCTTGTAGGATCTTAGGGTCTAGGACAGTGGGTGGGGGGTGCCTCATTTGCTTTTAAATACATCTCACACTTTGAAAGGGTTTATGCATGTGAATCGTATGCCATAGAAACAACTAGACATGTAGTTTTGTACAAAAGAAAGATGTAGGTCTTGAGGCAATTGGATACTCTGACATAAACATGATTGATATCCCATGCATTGTATTACAAATGAAATACATCCTACTGGACTTGTAATGAGGTTAAAGGATAGCCATCATGTGTTTTATTACAGATAATCTAATCTGCCAAACTCTAAATAAGGCCCTTAGTATTAATTGCCTCACTAATAAACTATTCTTACACAGCCTATTTCAAGGCATAAATAATGTATAATTAATTGTTTCTATAATATTTAGGGTAAATTCAGAGTGTATAATGCATCTACCTAAAGGCAATAGATATACGTGTATGTCTCAATTTGTGGTGACATGGATCTTATAAATATTTAGCCATGTTTGGCGTAGGACCTGATTCAAAGTGTACTGGACCTGATTCACAAAAGTAAACTTAGACCAAAATTCAGTTTAGACCTAAAGTCTGGTCTAAGTCTAGACCAAAAGTCTAACTTAGACCAAAAGTCTAACTTTACTACTATTAAAGTTAGACTTTTGGTTTAAGTTAGACTTTTGGTCTAAACTTAGACCAAATGTCTAACTTTAGTAGTAGTAAAGTTAGACTTTAGTTCTAAACTTAGACTTTTAGTCTAAGTTTACTTTTGTGATTCAGGCCCACTGACTTTAAACGTTACGCTCTCATACCCCTTTTAAAAATGTGGTTCTTTCTGCAGGATGTCCACCCAAAATGTAAGCCAAACAATAAAAAACAACATTAATCACCGTAATATATCAAAGGTCAAATTTACACTAAACACAATTGAACAAATACCATGGTATCAATAATTACCATCCTTTGGAACTTTTCGAAGATATCTTTTAACTTCCTCTGGATCTACAGAATTTAAGGCCAATTGAAGGTCTAAATACGTCTTTCCAAAATGTCTTTGGTAAGTAGTGCGTTGAATCCTGTTTTCTTGGTTTTTGATATGTGCCTTTATCACTGTGGGAACTGAAAGCAGATTTCAGTCCAGTTAGTGAGCTAACTGAGGATATACTTTACACAAATGTAAAAACACAGAAAACACATAATACATTCCAAACCTTTTTCCTTATGGGAAACTTTCCCTGTAAAATGTAAAGAGAAAAGATGGTCACAGCGAGTGAGAAATAACTCTTTCATTAACTGAGAAATACATTGCCCATGATTTTTGTCGATTGCCATGTTTTTTCAAGATTGTTTGTGTGGTTCACCAACAGAATATGATGTAATTTGCCACATTTATATTTATTTGGTTTGCAAGAGAAATAATATTGGTGACATCATCACTTATCAATATGACGGGAATAATATACAAAGTTTCAATGCAGCACAACAGTTTGCAAATTATTCAGATGTATGGCACTATGAAACTACATGTTTAAGTACCTTCACAATCTCAAGAAAAAGGGTACAGGGAGAATGAAACAGATAACATGGTGACATGGCTGTTCAAAGGGCAAAGCTAGAACGTAATAAGAATTGCAAGAATTGCTCTGCATTGTACAGTTCTTGTCATAAAACGTAAAGTGTGGGTTAAGAAAAGTTAGCATTATGCCCTATCAATGGGATATTTCTCATCCAAATATGCAAGTTATAAGTGAGCAGCACTACTTTTAGGTCGTCGGATATACGTTTGAAAGCGAACCGGACTATAGATTCAATCATAATTGGTGATGACAGATTGCTTATACTAGGAACGGAGTCAAAGGAATTTCTCCACATGTCCCATTATTCTACCCTTTTGATAAAGAATTCAAATGCAGATCTTGAAATGGTGGCAATTTACTGGCAGACTCCAGGACTCCCATTTCTATTCAAAATTCACAAAACCACGTTAACAGTACAAACTGTTTGCATACCTGGGAAACAACTCAAACATCTGTGATTTAAAATGTGTATTCCATGCACTCTAAGGACTCAAATCACCATCATGAATAAAAGAGAGGAACTGTTAACAACCAGAGACCAGGTTCAAGTCTGCACATTGATCTGCCTAGATCTCTCTGAGACATCTCAAGGAACTCTTTGGAATAGTTCTGTTAGCGGCTAAATCCTTTCTCATTGTGAACCCACATGGTTAACCTGGGTTTGTACCTACCACAGCCACTTATAGTGAAACCCAAGCATTCTTCCACATCCTCTTCAAAAACGACTTGTTCCACTGCCACATATTCAAAACAGCCAGAATGTTGGTTATGATCTGATATTCAGCTACATATTAGAATCTATGATGGCTTGGAGTGTCAACAGCAGGTCAAGGATTGTTTTATGACTATCCAATAATGACTATAATATTGATTACGGCTTAACTAGTGCCTCAAAGCAAATCAAATATAAGTACTGCAAGTATTGTGCCTTATTACAAGCCTACAATGCTGCCATTTAACTGGGCATCTTCCCTGAGTTTGCCTTATACCCTTCATATTTGAGTAATATTCTAGAAGTTATAGTAATGCCGCAAAATGATCAGATTTGTGTTTTTTCATTTCTACTCCTTTTGGGTGATAGTTCCTATTAGAACTTGGGTTTCTGGTTGGTACAGGTATGCACCCTGTGCAAACAGGAACCACCACTCTAGTCAGGGTAAGCTAGATACACACTAAAAGATAACCTGTGCTCACCCTCTGGTAGCTTGGCACAGAGCAGTCAGGCTTATCTAAAGAGGCAATGTGTATTTGTGCAAAACATGCACACACACACACAGTAACACAAAGAAAACACAACAAAAATACTCCACAAAGGATTAGAAAATAGATTGTGTTTTTATGAGTAAAACAAGACTAAAACTACTAAAATTCAATAAGTAGAACTGGAGTTATGAATTTTTAAAAATAAAAACAATATGTAGAGTTAGAAGCAAATAGCACGTAGGGGTTAGTTGAGGTTGTGCTGGATAAGAGGAAAATCCAAAGTTCAGGCCAACTGCGATGTAAGGTAGGCCAGCTGCAGCACTCAGGCTACAGGCTACAGGAAAGCTTACTTACAAGGGCCCAGGAGTGGTTCAGCACCACCCAGCAGGGCAGGACTCACAGATGGAAGGGTCCAGGTACTGTTGGAGGGTTAAAGAAAGTCTTTGAAGGCCCTGGGACTTTAGAACAGGGGGCAAGCTAGCAAGCCCTTGGAGTCATTCCGGCTTCAAGTAAGATGGGTCCAGTCATTGTCCTCAGCGGGCAGAGATCAGTAGGCAGCAGGGCAGCACAGCAAAGCATAAAAGCAGTTCCTCCAGAGCAGCAGTCAGGCAGAGTGGCAATCTGTGTACCACAGCAGTCTTTACTCCTTACAGAGTTCTTACCAGGCCCAGTAGTATACTGCCTCGGTAGGGTCAGAGGCCCATTAGTTATACCCAGTTGTACCTTTGAAGTCGGGGTGACTTCAAAGCAGGCCTTTGAAGTGGGGTCACTTTAAAGCAGGCCCTAGAAGTGCACAGGTCCCGCTTTCTTACCAGCCCTGGCTCCAGTCTATCAGCAGAGGGTAATCAGCCCTTTGTGTAGGAAACAGGACACTGCCTATTCAGGTGTAAGTGTCAGCTTCCCCTTCTCTTCCTGCCCAGGAAGAGCTATCAGAATGCAGATGAGTTCTCTAACACCCACACTTCTATTGTTTGTGGCTGTCGAAAGGGAATGCACAAAGTGTAGCCGTCACCCACCCCAGACCTGTATTAGAGACTTGTACACTTTCTAAAAGTGGCATTTCTAAAACAGTAATGTTGAATACAACTTTACCAATAAAAAGGATTTATCATTACCATTACAAGGATATGAAACATGATGCAGATACTCCTTTCTGATCAGGAATTATAGCTTAAAGGATTAAGGAATTCCCAATGCTAACCTATGAGAGGAGTAGGTAGGCCTCACAGTAGTGAAAAAAAGCTGTTTGTCACTATCAGGACATGTAAAACCTAAAAGTACAAGTCCTACCTTTTTATTTACATACCTCCCTGTCCTGAGGACTACCAAGGGCCTACCTTAGGGGTGATTTATGTATAATAAAACGGGAAGACGAGGCAAGTGGTTTAATTTAAAAAAAATAATAATAATTGAACTTTTATAATGGTAGAACAAAACATACATAGTTAGAGGAAACCAATATTAATAAAAGGAAAAACATTATACGCAGAATGTAAGCAGTCGACATGGTAACACAATTTATATGAGTCAGCAAAGAACGGTATGATGATATTGTTAAATGAGGCAGCAAAACCAGGAAAGAGAAACAATCTATAGGATGATACAAAGGTAGGGTACCAAAAATATAATGAGGAAGATAGTTCAGAAAGGAGAAGTTGGTACAAACATAGAGAGTAGCTGTTTAGTCGGAGTCGTTGGATTCTAAAGAAAGAAAATCTCTCAGTGGCTGCCAGACATCTTTAGGTATCAAGGTGTGCGGTTGCACTGTGCAAAGTCCTTACTAATCTTATCACAATGTAACATACTATGGAGCCATGTCAATTCGGTTGGGACTTTTCCGCTATGCCAGTGCAGTGCAAGCTCACGTTTTGCGAGCAGGAGTGCAATAGATACAAATCTGCAAACAGATTTAGATATATCATATGTGCAACCTAGAAGGGCCACCAAGGGATCTGGTGTGATGGTGGAATCAGTCACCATGGAGGAGAGAAAATATGGAGCACCTGTACCAGCTGACATATGGACATGTCCAGGTTAAATGAGTGAAGTCAGCACCTGTGGCATGACATTTGGGGCAGTTTGTGGAATGTGTGAGGTCAAAACGTGCAATTCTGTAGGAGTTATGTAAACTCGGTGGGGGAACTTGAAATGTAGAAGTTTGTGCCTGTGGGTAACACAAGCTAGCTGTATTTGCGAACAATAAGACCATTCATTATCGGACAGTGGATGCCCCAGTTCTTCCCCCGGCCTCTCTCACACGTTTTGTGGAGTGAGATTTCAGTGATAGCCATGTACGGTATAATCTCAAGACTAGTTTGTCCCCATCGATGTTTGATATGAGGAGTGTCAGCGGAGGGAAATCCTTAGGGGCAAGAGGGTTGGTGGGGATTGAATATGCTACTTACCAGTATGCATCTGTTCTTGGCATGTAGGGCTGCTGACATTCATATCTGTGCATAGATCGCCGCCTAGTGTTGGGTCCGGATGTTTGCACGTTGTTGTCCTGGAAGAGTCTTCGAAGTATCCTGGGATAGGTGACTCCTCCCCTGGACTACAGTGCGCATGGGCATCCTCTCCATCCTCAGATTGTTTTTCGCCATTGTGGCAGTGATGGAGTAGATACAGAAAGTGATGACCATGCTTTACAGTAATTCTGAGAGCTGCAGCTGCTACAGGCGCCGGGGAGGAGGGAGGGCGATATGAATTTCAGCAGCCCTACATGCCAAGAACAGATGCATACTGGTAAGTAGCATATTCAGTTCGAGGCATGTGGGCTGCTGAATTCATATCTGTGCATAGAATATATAGCAGTGCCCTCTTATTAGCGGCGGCTACCAGTGCCAGCTGCAGCGGTCTGAAAAAGAGTTTTGAGAACAGCCTGTCCTACAGCTGCCTGCTGTTTTGATTGCACATCTACACAATAGTGTTTGGTAAATGTGTGTGTAGTGGACCAGGTGGCTGCTCTACATATATCATGCAAAGGAATGTTTCCTAGGAAAGCCATGGAGGCCCCTAACTTACGTGTTGAGTGGGCTTGTGGGGGAATCGTTAAAGTGCGTTTAGCCTTTTGATAGCAAATTTGAATACATTTAACGATCCATCTGGCTATACCTGCTTTGGAGATAGCGCTACCTTTGTGGTGTGGGGCAAAGGCAACGAAAAGTTGTTTTGTTTTCCTAAAGGGTTTGGTCCTGTCGATATAATACATGAGGGCCCTCTTTACATCTAGTGTATGGAGTGCCCTTTCTGCGACAGTCTGTGGGTTTTGAAAGAAAACAGGCAGTTCAATAGTTTGATTCATGTGGAACTGCGATACCACCTTGGGCATGAACTTGGGGTTGGTACGTAGTACGACCCTGTTGGCGTGAACCTGTATAAATGGCTCTTGGACGGTTAGTGCCTGGAGTTCACTAACTCTTCGTAAAGAAGTTATCGCTACTAGGAAAGCTACTTTCCAGGTAAGGAATTGAATCTCGCATGAGTGTAGAGGTTCAAAGGGTGGACCCATCAGGCGTGTGAGGACCAAGTTGAGGTTCCACATTGGGGCTGGTGGGTGGCTAGGTGGAATGACTCGTTTGAGTCCTTCCAAGAATGCTTTGATGGCAGGCACTCTGAATAGAGAGAGGTGCTGCCTGGTTTGTAGATAGGCTGATATTGCGGTCAAATGGACACGTATAGAGGTGTACGCCAGATTGCATCGGTATAGGTGTAATAGGTAACAAATAATGTTTTGGATGGATGCGTCTAGCGGGTTAATGTCATTATTATTGCAATAAATGACGAACCTCTTCCATTTGGCTGCATAGCAAGCTCTGGTAGTGGGTCTCCTGGCCTCCTTAATGATGTCCATACAGTCAGGTGGCAGGTTTAGGTAGCCAAACTCTAGGACTTCAGGAGCCAGATTGCCAGGTTCAGCTGTTGCGGATCTGGGTGCTGAATCTCTCCATGGTTCTGCGTCAAATGCTCGGGTTTGACCCGCAGCCTTTGATGCGGCACCATGGAAAGTTCGAGAAAGGTGGTGTACCACGGCTGGCGTGCCCACGTTGGAGCAACCAGGACGAGTGTCAGTGAGTGTTGCCTGAGTTTGCGTGCCACCAGCGGTATCAGTGGTGCTGGGGGAAAAGCGTACGCAAATCTGCCGGACCAGTTCATCCATATCGCATTTTCCTGCGACTGCGGATGTGGGAACCTGGCGGCAAAGCTTTGGCATTTTGCGTTTTCGCTTGTGGCGAATAGGTCTATCTCTGGATGACCCCACTGCTGGAAGTACGGTTGGAGTACTGATGGATGTAGCTCCCACTCGTGCATTTGGTGGCTGTGTCTGCTGAGCAGATCCGCCATTTGGTTGTCCTTGCCCGGGAGGTGTTCCGCCATGAGGAACATGTTCCTCTGAATGGCCCACTTCCACATGCTCTGAGCCAGATGAGACAACTGTGGAGAGTGTGTTCCTCCCTGCTTTTGTATGTAGTACATGGCGGTCATGTTGTCCGTCCGGATCAACACGACTTTGTTGCACAAGTGTACTTTGAATGCTTTCATTGCGAGAAAGATTGCCATCAATTCCAGAATGTTGATGTGCATCTTCCTTTGTTGTGTTGTCCATAGTCCCTGCACTGTGTAGGGAGAGACGCGTCCGCTGTCAGTATTATTTGTGGAACAGGCTCTTGGAACGGTCGGCCCTTGCAAAGGTTTTGTGGATTCCACCAATGCAGAGAGTTGTATGCCCGACCGCTCACCAACACTAGGTCTTTCAACTGTCCTTGAGCCTGATTCCACTGACGTGCTAAGCACTCCTGAAGCGGGCGCATATGTAGTCTCGCGTGTGGGACTATGAAAATGCAGGAGGCCATTATGCCTATCAACTGCATGAACACTCGCGCGGGAAGGGAGTGTTGTGGTTTGAACTTGGAAATCAGCATTTGCATGCTGTTGATTCTCACTAAATTTGGCTGAGCTGTGGCCGTCAGAGTGTCTATAGTCGCACCTAGGTACTGTTGTACGTGTGCGGGCTGGAGATGGGATTTTGGGTAATTTAGTGAGAACCCCAGACTGTGAAGGAGGTGAATGGTGCGGGACATGTGGCTGGCACATTGCTGGGCTGACTTCGCTTGAACGAGCCAGTCGTCCAGGTAAGGGTAGACGTGTATGTGCTGCCTCCGTAGATGTGCCGCCACAGTAGCTAGGCACTTTGTGAACACCCTGGGTGCTGTTGTCACGCCGAAGGGAAGGACTTTGAATTGGTAGTGCTGCCCCTGAACAGTGAACCTGAGGTATTTCTTGTGTGAGGGGTGAATGGGTATGTGGAAATACGCATCTTTGAGGTCCAGTGTGGCCAGGAAGTCTCCCTGCTGGAGCAGCGGGAGGACTTGCTGTAAAGTGAGCATGTGAAAATGCTCGGAAAGAATGTACCGGTTCAGGGGTCTCAGGTCTAATATAGGTCTGAGTGACCCGTCCTTTTTGGGTATTAAAAAGTACAGGGAGTACACCCCCGTACCTTGCTCGTGGACGGGTACGACCTCTATTGCGCCTTTTAGTAGCATACTTTGCACCTCCTGCTGTAAGAGCGTTAAGTGCTCTGAGGACATAGGACGGTTTTTTGGAGGTATTGTGGGTGGAGTTGAGGTTAATTCTGGGCAGTAACCGTATTTGACAATATCTTTGACCCACCTGTCCGTGGTGATGGAGTTCCACGTGGTCAGGAACCTTTGTAGCCTTCCCCCGACAGGTGTTATGTGGTCGGGAGGAAGGGAGAGGGCGTCACTGCTTGTTCTTGGGGGAGGACCTGGTGTTGCCGTAGCCGCGTCCTCTGCCCTTTGTGCTGGAGCCACGATATCCACCCCGGGTGTTCTTATCGTAGGTGCTTTGTGTGTTGCCCTTGTTGTATGTTTGCTGTGACCCCTGTCCTCTACCTGCTCCTCTATTTCCGGGGCGACGAAAGGAGCCGCTCCGAAAGGACTGCGTTTGTAGGGCCCCCATGGACTTTGCAGTGTCTGTGTCCTTTTTTATTTTCTCTAGGGTGGTGTCAACCTCCGGCCCGAATAAGTAGTCGGGGTTGACAGGTTGGTTGAGGATGTTATTTTGTACCTCAGGTTTGAATCCGGAGATTCGCAACCAGGCGTGTCGTCGCAACATGACGCTAGTGTTTATGGCTCTGGCAGCTGTATCCGCGGCATCCAGTGCACACTTAATGGATGCATTTGTGAGCAGTTGTCCCTCCCTATTGAGGATCTCTGCACCTTCTTTGAATTGGTCAGGGAGATGTTGGAGTAGTTGTTCTAATGTGTCGTAGTGTGCTCGATCGTAGCGAGCGAGGAGCGCCTGAGTATTGGCAATGCGCCATATGTTAGCTGCCTGGGCGGCAACCCGTTTGCCGGAGGTCTCTAGCACCTTGGACTCTTTGTCCGGGGGAGGAGCATCACCTGTTGTTTGCGAGTGTGCCCTCTTGCGAGCATTCACAACTACAATGGAATCCAGAGGTAACTGGCCTCTAATGTAAGTAGGGTCCCCAGGCGCCGATCTGTATTTCTTGTCGATCCTGGGGTTTATTACTCTTGCCCTGGTGGGTTCCTTGAAGATGTCCTTTGCTGGTTTGAGGACACCCTTCAACATGGGCAGAGTCTTTATATTCCTTTCTGAGGATGCGAAAGTATCCATGAGAAAGTCGTCCTCGACGGTGTCAGAGTGAAGTTGCACCCCATGATTGGCCGCAGCACGTTCAATTAGAGCGTTGAACGCGGCAGTGGCCTCTGTGGGAGATGTTTTTGCTCCATAGAGTTGCGGGTCCTGTGCATCCATAGGTGCACCTGAGTCTACAGGGTCATCCCAAGCTTGATCAGGGTCCTGTTGGCCTTCAGGGTCCATCTCTCCGGGGTAGGGGACGTGGCCACCCATGTAGTCCTCCAAAACATCTGTGTCGGAGTGTGTGGGAGAGAAGGACTGTGGATCCTGGTAGGGGGAATGGAGAGGTTCGTAAAGAACTGGTTCCGAAGCCACTGGCAGCTTTCTCTTAAGCGGGATCCGGAAGGAGTCCAAAGCTGGCTCAGAAGTTATTCTCCTTTTGTGGAGCTGTGGTAAATAATTTAATTACCGGAACTTAATTTGATGCAGAAAATCTATAATAATAGCTCAGTAAAATAAGAGGCAGAATCCGTGGTATTAGAGGTTCGGAACGGGCTTTATTTCAAAATCAATTCGAATTGATGGACTCCATATTCCATCACCACGAAGGTTCAGGAAGTGAAGGACCATACTTTATTGACAAGTAATCATTTTTATACAATAGGCATTACAGTGAAAACAGATGCAGGAGGCGTAACAGTTGATAACAAAGATAAAAACATACATGCGTAACTAAAGTGGGTGTAACTGGGCGCAACTAAAGAACGTCATCAGGTATGATGTCATAAATGGGTGGTTCCATGAAAGAATTTCGCAATGTCAGCAGAAATACTTTGGCAGAGATGCGCGCGCAGCAGCATGACGTGTGATTGACGTGCAACTAGGGGGTGAAGGGGACTTGACATTTAGCTCTACATGTGGAGACGGAAGTCTGGGGTTATGTCAACCTAATCCTAAATCATATCTTACATCCTATGTTTAAAGAACTGTGTTATCCAAAAAGAAAGGTCTCTTAGGATAGAATCTTATTCTATACTGACTATACTGACTGTTAGTGCGTGTACAAGCGTCTAAGTGTCTACACTAGATGCGAGGGCAGAAATCTTCCATAGTAACAGTGCTATGAATTACTTGCATAAAGACAGAGAAGCCGGGCCTTTTGCTCGGTAGCTGGAAGAATGTTTACTTAAACTACTAGACAGGAATGCATTGGATGGGGAGCGGAGCAGATAATCTCGAAGGTGAAATACAGTTTTTGGCAAGCAGACAGGTCGAGTCAGGCACCGTTAGCCGCGCAGGGAGTAGGACAAAGTTCATGGATACAGATGCGAGCTCAAACTGGAGCTTTCAGAGGCAGAAGGCAGGAAAAGGCTTAATGGCAGAATCAGGGCCTACTCGCCTGGACTGTAAAATGGGATAAATGAACCATATAAAGCCGGTGGCCTTTCATACTTAGGAATGGAATATCCGACCCATTCAGGGTGGATCTGAAAGAGGACATGTTGGCGGTGGACGCACATGTGTTTGCGTCTTCATAACTGGAACTGGAGGAAACATACATGTACTTGTGATTTATACATGAAACCGTTGGGGTCCAAGATAGGGGACATAACTGACCATAAAAATCCATATTTCCACAGAGCATCATCCTGCCGGTGTCGGCGTCGATGAGATGTGATGGAGACGTCTCCGCAGGAGAGCGTTCGGCAGGCGTGATCGTGGTGTGGGTGACCCGTGTCCTGATTTGGAACAGTTTCGGGGCCGTGGATGGCGGCAGGCCAAACGTAATGTTGGCCGGTGCCGAAGAGGCTGTTGGAGCTTGTATCGGCTCGGAGCCCGACGTGTCCTGGAGGACTGTTTTGTTTTTGGTGCGTTGCGCAGCAACGGGCCGCACCTGGAGCGCCATCGATTCCTTTGCGCCGACCGGTTCTGTAGAGGCGGGCGTGGACTTCTTCGGCGCCGGTGAGTCATCGAGTCGAGGGGCGGTAATGGCCGTCGACGTCTTCGATGAGTGTGCCTTTGGTGGTGCTGTCGAAGCGGTGTGAGACGCAGGCAGTTTGACCTTTGGGGTCGGAGCCGATTGCGTCGGTGCCGGGAGCCGAGTAGGTTTGGTGGCACCGAAGGTCTTTTTCCGTATGTCGACTCCGACGTCGGCCGCTGCCAGCTTGGCACCGAAGTCTCGTTTGGTGCGCTCGGTGCCGACGGGTTTTGCTGGCGTCGAAGGTGTGGTGGGCCTCGATCCGACCAGCGTCACTTTTGGTTTCGGTTTCAGTTGAACCAATACAGCTTTCGGTTTCGAAGAAGGGAAACCAGCCGGTTTGGGAATTAATGGCTGCCGCTGAATGTCCGAGGCCGGGCCAGAGGGCGGGGCCAAAGAACTGCGGGATAGGTCTTGGGTAAGGCCCGAAGGCGATCCCTCGACCGGAGCCATAGACTGGCGCACTGGGATATCCTCAGTCTGTACGGGTAGGCCTTGCTCGTCACCGGAGCTACTCTCTTCGGCCCCTAAGGCCTCATTGTAGTCTCCTACCTCGGTGTCGTCTTCATCTCTGCGAAAGAGTCTTTCTTCGACGTCTTCCGAGCCGGAGTCATGTTCGGAAGCGGGACTGGAGGGTAGGTTCTCCACGTCTTCGACATCTTCGTTCTTGGCGCTGAAGATGTCGGCCGGGGCCGGTGCCGCTTGCTGCGCTTCGAGTCTCGCTGCTCGTCGATTCCGGAGAGTCTTCTTGGATCGGAATCGGGCACAGGCCATACATGTAGATTCGTCGTGATCCGGTGAAAGGCATTTGTTGCACACCGGATGGACGTCGATGTGGGGATATTTTGCATTACATACAGGACACCGCTTGAATGGTGTCCTCGATTCCATCGTCGATGACGGGTCGATGGTCGGGTAAGATGCGAAAAAGTTGGTTCTGGAAGTTAGTAAACTAACAAGATACTATCGATACCGATCGGGAACAGTACCGACGCGAACTAAAGGCCTTTTGGCCTAGAAAAAGTTTTTCCTAACTTGAGTCAAGATAAGCACATCCTAACCCAATGGCGGAAAAAAACAATCTGAGGATGGAGAGGATGCCCATGCGCACTGTAGTCCAGGGGAGGAGTCACCTATCCCAGGATGCTTCGAAGACTCTTCCAGGACAACAACGTGCAAACATCCGGACCCAACACTAGGCGGCGATCTATGCACAGATATGAATTCAGCAGCCCACATGCCTCGAACACATGAGCGCAACGTAATATGGAGTCGTTGTAAATTAGAATGGTCCATGTATGAGGTGTCATGGAAACGGACCTCGTAAGTGTGTGCAAAAAAATGGAACATATCTCCGATAGTTTGCAGATCATGCCGCAACAGGGTAGGTTTGACAATGCTCTCCTTCGTAAGGAGGAAACAAGGGTTGTCTGCTGGAGGGAGGGCTGGAGAATACAGAGGGCCGCCACCAAAGAGATGGTGAAGTATTCTCCACGTCCAGCAAGTGGTAGATATGGTTTGGATATCAGCACTATCTAGGGAAATGTCCTTCGGCAGGATAAAAGAGAGTAGTATGTCACCAAGTTGATCCCTCTCGGGTCGAAAGTAGGGGACACGAGCATCTGGATGATACCAATGATAGGTTTATTGAAATTTTGCATTGGGATAGGTATATTGACTGACACTCTGAAGCCACCGCTGTCGGAGGGTAGCATTAATGTGTGCCAGTGGATGCGGGGTTTGCAGCCAGCCCAAATAAGCTGGAGTAGGAGACTACGGAGGGAAATGAAAAACTGGAGTGTTAGTGGGATGGGGATGTTGAGAAAAAGATACAGGAATCGAGGAAGGACAACCATTTTGATTATTGCCACCTGGCCTGCCAGTGACATGGGAAGTTTCATCCAGTGTTCTATTTGGGAGGAATGTCTGTCTATGGCCGGGCCATAATTGAGTCGGAGTACTTAGTCTTCGTCTCTATGTAGGTAGATGCCCAAATATTTGGTAGAGTCTTCAACCCAGGCCAAAGAGTAGTCTAGTTTCCAAGGGTGGTACTGTCAGTGAGTGGGAATAGTCCAGATTCAGTCCTGTTAATATAAAGACTGAAAGGCGACAGAACCACAGAATCTCGCAAATCAAGGGAGGAAGGTTGTCAGTGGGATGGCTAGCAAACAATAATACATTGTCTGCAGAAAGAGAAAGAAGAAGCGGGCCATGTGTAAGCTGGAGACCACAATGCATATGTTGCTCCTAGAGGTGGTGGACCAAAGGGTATATTGCAAGGATAAAAAAGGAGAGGAGAAAGGGGGCAGCCCTGCCTGGTACCCCTGGTTATGGAAAAAGCGTCTGTGAGGGAGCCATTCACTCCAAGGCGTGCCGCAGGAACTGCATACAAAAGCATAATCAAGGCTATAAAGCAGCTAAGCAGTCTGAGTTTCAGTAATGTTGCTCTAAGGAAGGGTCATTCCAGGGAGTCGAAGGCCTTCTCGGCATCCAACGGAGCCGCCACTGCAGGGGTGGCAGAGGGTACACGGTTCAAGACCGCGAAACACCGTCCTCAGGTTGAGAGAGGAAGACCGATGTTGAACAAAGCTGGATTGAGCTGAAGAGAGAATCTGTTCCATCAACACGGACAGCCAGGTGGCAATGACCTTAGCAAGAATTTTGTTGTCTACATTTAGAAGCGAAAGCGGGAGATAAGAGAAGCACAGATGTGGGCCGTTGCCTGGCTTCAATAATAATGAGAGGACTGCCTCGCGGAGTTAAGGTGGCAGGGAGCCTCTATCCAAGCATCCGTATACAAGGCAAGAAGACGTGAGGCCAGTAATTTCTTATACGCCTTAGAAAACACTCCAGTGAGCCCATCAAGGCCAGGGGCCTTAGTTCCATCAGGGAATCTAATGCTTGTACTATTTCTTCTTCGCTCTCTGTCAGTATCAGTTATGGTGGTGCCAGCACTGGTTTGGAGTTCAGTGATGTAGCCACTGAGTGGGTTAGGAGGCAGAAGGCGCACCCGTGTGTTCCCGGTCTTTCGCCCTCCCCATAGCGTCTATCGGTGGCATGCTTCCTCATAAATAATATCTCTCTATCTACCAGGTCTCGGAACTCGGTCATTAAGGCTGTGCACTTATGGAGCTGAGGGGAGTTGTCCAGTAATAAAGCCGCCTCGTTGACGTCCCTCAATACTGACTAAATCCGGTGTAATTGTGAACAGATATCTTTCAGGATCCCTACATGCTTTGACATACATACGTCGCGGATACAGGCCTTGAAAGCCTCCCATAGGGTAGCATGAGTAGGCACCATACCATCATTTAAATCAAAGCATTTAACTACAGATTCCCACAGCTCGGTGCGGAATATCTGATCATGTAGAGCATCATTGGGGAACCTCCGTGATTACGTCTGCCCCCTGCCATATGGTATATGCAATTCAAGCACTACGGGGCAATAATCAGATAAGGTGCGTGGAAGATACCGTACTTCTGATGTCCAAAGCGAAGCATTGGCCGAAATCAGCCAATATTCGATCCAAGTCCACACATTACGCAGAGCAGAATGGAAGGGGTGCTATGGGGAAACAGCCATCACAATGCATGCGAAACAACGCATGCGATTACCACGCGGTCATTACAACGACTGCGTTGTCACATCGCAGTACCATTACAACGCAAGTTGTTACAACGACTTGATCTAGGGTGCGCTCTAAACTAAGGAATAGTATAATTTACTATTCCAACACCATGCCTACTGTTGCACAAACTGGAGTTGGAATAGTAAATTATACTATTCCTCAGTCCAGCACGCCCCCTAGAGCAAGTTGTTGTAACGACTTGCGTTGTAATGGTACTAAGATGTAACAAAGCGGTCGTAGTAACGACCATGTTGTAATCGCATGCGTTTACAACGCATGCAATGTAAACGCTTATATTCGTGCTCCGAGAGTTACGGATGGAATGTCTGCCAAACCTCACTATGAACATATGTGTCTATGATGGATCGTAGAACTTCCCAAATCTGAGGTTTGGTACTTGGCTGCATGCTAGTTGAATCTAATATGGGGTCAAGGATGGTTTGAAATCCCTACCCAGAATAGTAAGGTCTGCTTCCTCTTTGGAGATGAGAGCAGAGAGAGTATGGACGAATTCGAGTGAGTCAGTGTTAGGAGCATAAATATTGAGAAGAGTGACACATCTGTCTGCCAAAACAGCAGTCACCATAACATAGCGACCCTCCGAATCTTCGTGGCAGGAGAGAGGGGAGAAAGGCACTCTTTGAGTAAGAATGCATATCCCCCCCCGGAATAAGAACAGTAGTTAGAAAAATATCTATGTGTGCCCCAAAAGTATGCGAGGTCTGCAGTGGAAGATACGTGGTCTTGAAGAAATGCTATTTTAGCCCCATGCCGTGAGAGGTTGGAGAGGACACGCGTGCCCTTTCTGGGGTCGTTAATACCACAGATATTCCATATGAAAATAGATATAATAGACACCCTTTTCCTATTGTCAGAAGTGGACATAGAGAACAGGGTTGTAGAGAAAAATGCACCATGTCAACAAACAGCAGTCTGTGTGTGTAACGTGGAAGACAATAGATTAGATATAAATAAATAACTACATAAGTCTGAAAACTCACCCTCCTTCCACACTGAATGATACAACATCCAGGGAAACCCAACATGAAAAAAACAAAACTAAACAACACCATTGAAAAATGCGGTGTACACCACAGGGGGAGGCAATGCCTCAGACGGTATGGGCCGCAATGCTGGAGTTTCCTGCAATAGAATGTAGGTCACCATGAATAAACAATAACAATAACCATGTCACCAATCAAAAGTAGCAGGGATGCAACTAAGGCAGTTGCAGCGGGGTCTCCATTCAGACAAGACCGTAGACAAGATAGGCAGCAAGGGGATGTCTGGCCCGTCGAGGACAGCAGTCAAGGGGGGTCACGCCCCCTCCCCCCTCCCCCCCAGGGGAAGAGGAGCTGGGGCCGTCAGCACCAGTGCATTGAAATGGGGATCCAGATGTGGTATTTTGTTTACAGATGTCCATCACCTCTGCAGGTGTATAGAAGAAGCGAGCTTTGGCATTGTCCTCAACCCACAGCCTTGCAGGGTAGAGCATTGCATATTTAAGGCCCAATTTGCGCAACATGTTTTTTGTATTAGTACATTTTTGCCTTGCCTCTTGGATGGTGTGAGAAGTTGGCCTGGTATATGCTGTCCACTAATTAAAGTGGGCACCTTGCACCAGTCCAAACAACCCTTATGATGATATAAGAGGTCAAAGATAACCTTAGAAAGCTATCCAAGTGGTAGCTGTGGAGAGCAGCCTTCAGGCTTAGTTTTGAAGGAACGTTAAGCAGCTTGTTTTACCAGAATGCAATCTTATAGTATTGGTTAAATGAAAGGAGAATCACACAGTAGTTATAAAAATATGTATTTAATAATATACCACTATTTAGTACGACACAGTATCTTCTACACGGAGATCATCACAAAGTACACAACACTTAAGCACAGAAATGACAGTAAATAACACTAATACACAGTGGGCGCCGGGGGGGGGCCAAACCATAGTATAAGAACCACGACTCGAGTCAAGACAGTGTCGAAAGGACGTAGAATTGCTGGGATCCCAAGGAACCACCTAAGGTGAGTTGATAGGGATCCCGTGGAGTGCGTGAGCCTAGTGGGAACACGATCGCGTGCTCCGTAAAAGTCTATGGGGAAGTCGTGGTTGAAGTTTTAGAGTTTAAGGACCCTTCCCAGTGGACTTCAAAGAAACCCTGTGGAAGACAGAAGGTTGGAGAGCCGCCCCACCAGTGGATACTGAGGTACCCAAGTTATGTATCCCGGGAAGCCGGGTGCATAGGTCTGAAGTGGCGTCGGAAACCGCTGAAGAAGAGCCACTTCTGGAAGGAAGAAAAGTGTCTGTTGGAATCCAAAGTTGGATTCTTGTTGAGAAGTACCTGAAACCAGAAGGGACAGAGTCTGGGTCACTTGGGAGTGACCAGGGGCTCGGTAGACGAATGGCCACCGATGTCGGGTGCTTCAGGTTGGTTGATGGAGTCTTTGACTCTGCAGCTGCGGGAGCCAGGAGATGTCGAGGACAACCAGGAGCCGTATGCGAGCTGTCCCACGAAGGATGTCGAGTGCCGAGGGGTCGGTGTCCGGTGGGAGCTCCAACAAGCCTTGGAAACGGCAAGCCACGCAGAAGGTCAAGGCAGTGTACGATTCGAACCAGCAAGGCCCAGGAAAACTCACCACCCACAGGGGAGTCAGGGCAAGCCTGGAGCAGCCAAGGGAGCCCAAGAAAAGCAAAGTTGATCCTCAATTGGACCCACAGGATGGAGGCACAAGAGTCGTGAGAGGACCTCAAGCGATTTCACCAAACAGCCCACGGAGCACTCGGTGCGAAGAGGTCAAAGTTCTTGGTAGGAAATGGTGCCAGAGGTTGAGGCTACTCGAAGCCCAATGCACTTCTTCGGGAAATGCCAATAAGCAAATGCACTTGAAAATACACGAGGTACACAGGGGTTCGGGTATTGCCGCCCCCACGAGGGATACTGGCCTCAAACTTGGTAAGAGGGCATTTTGGGCATCGAGGGACATAGAAACCCATTTCCTGTGTTGCTGGACCCTTCAAAGTCCGTAGGAGCTCGGGATCAGCAGACTGGTCAGCAGTGTTGCGGTGCCTGCGATTGCAGGGGAGTTACTCCTTTACTTGAAGGGAGATTATCTTCTGTTGTCCTTGATGCTCCACAGGTCCTATACAGATCCTGTCTGGTGCATGGGCACAGACGATGCTTCAGACTGAGAGGCAGACGAAGTCGGGCCCAAACGAAGTCCAGAGTGTCCAGACGGTTGAAGTTCTGTGGTTTCTTGTTCAGAATCTTGTCCATGACGAATCTAAGGTCCTACAGCCAGGTAAGCCCTTAAGTACTGACAGAAGAGGGTTGGCAAGATTCATGGGAGGGTCTGGACAGTGGGGAGGTTACTCCCATCTCGTTTGTCCAGTTCTGCGCCAGAGCATGAGCCAACAGCTCCCAGGGCTGGTTTGAACTGGACTATGCACAGGGACACCAAATGTGCCCCTCATGCAGACTTTCAGTCGCTGGCAAGGGCACCCACCCAGTCCTAATACACTAAATCCTGTCTGGTAGGCGGTCACACCTCCCTGTGATGGGATGCCTATTGTTCTGCCTTCCCCTGCTCGAGCTTGGCTCAGCAGCAGGAGGGCAGAAATGTGTCTCTGGTCGGCAGCAACCATTTTGTACTGTCTAGAGTTAGATGGCTGGTACTGGGAACACCAGGGACCCCATGAAGCTCACTTCTGAGGGGTGGAATCATACCCCCACACCAGTTACAGGTGTGGGGTTATGATTCCAACATGTTTGACACCAAACACGATAGGATTAGTTTCAGCCGTTTTAGAGTTGGTCATCACGCGGTCGCGTAATGCCCCTCTAGATGCCGTATATGGCTGCTTCACTGACAACCCAGGAGAATGGACTCCTTAGGCTCATGCAGTGGCACCCTCTCACTTAGAACCAAGCACCCTGCCTTCAGGATTGTAAAGGCCTGCTCTAGGGGTGGGTGACTTGTAGGTTTTAAGTGCAGTGACCCTTAGATATAGTAAACCTATATCTTAAGTAAGTGGTGCATGCACCAACTTACACAGGCTGCAATGGCAGACCTGTAGTTCTATTTTGCATGGCCTCTCATGGGTGGCATAATGCGTGCTTCAGCCCATGGGAGGCCTCTGGGGCACCTATGCCCTGGGTACATGGGCACCATATACTAGGGACTGACAAGTGTACCCCAGTATCCAATCTGGAGTGTACCTAAGTACATTGCATAAAAGTTTAAGGAGAAAGCAGATAGACTGTGGTCCTGATTAGCAGGATCCCAGTCAGACCAGTCAAAAACAGTATTACATTTAGCAAAAAGTGGGGGTAACCATAAGAAGCAGATCCTACGTTCCTACAGATGGTGATAGTAAAGTCCAGGAAGAATGAAATAGAGGATCCTTGATACTGTAGCGGACCACGCTCCTGGGCCAATTGAAGAACAGTGCCCCTGTCCAGTAAGTTGAGCAGGCATGCAAGAAGTGGTAGTGGAGTGGCGCCCACAGGGGGGCATGGGCCAAGGGTGCAGGGAGCACACTCTACAGCAAAAGTGGAGGAAAAGTTATAATGGTTAGAAACCTCTGAGAGTAGTTTTTCCACATAGACATCCGGCTGTCCCATATTAGTCTCAGGAATTCCCAATTTTCGAATTGTATTTCTCCTGGACCGCGCCTCTAAGTCTTCGTTTTTGATGGCTACTGTTTTCAAAAGTCGCTCCTGCTTCTCTAGGAGCCTGGGCACAGATGTCTCACCAGCCTTGAGGTTGGAGACACGCTCCTCTGCCTCGACAAGCCCAGCAGACTGTTGATCCAGGCGCTCGCCTATACGATTTTGAGGGCTTCAAATCTGGCATCTATAGAGCAGAATCCAGCCCTGAGTTCCGGTATGATGGCTGCAGTCCCCCTGCAATATCAGAGTTGGCCTCCCTGTTCGCCGGTTCATCTGTTTGGGAATAGGTACCCAGGCGGTGGGGTGGGGATGGATAGTTCAAAAAGCAGTTTACGTTGTTTGGGATCACTTCAGTCCATCATTGAAGGCAGAAGTGGTAGAGACAGGAGAGGTAAATAAGGGAATTGCGCAGCTGTGCAGGTGGTCTCAAAATGGAATATAATGCCCTTGTAAGCCAGTCCAGGTCATCCAAACTCTGCAATGGAACAGCCAAACAGATCCAGCAGTGAGGGTGCTATAGGGGTCGACAGGCAGGAGTTATTGCTTAACAGGCCACGATAATTTGGTGATCACCAACGCATAAGGCGCTGTGCAGAGGCAAAGGCAATGTAGTTTGGTTGGTGGCCCAGGGAAATAAGGCCAGATGATGGTGCCCCTGGCTGCAGTCACAGGATAAAGGGCAGGCGCAGCAGCCACCCCCAGACCAATAACTATACCTGTGCCTGTGGGTCCTGCAGATCGGCAGGAGGACAGCAGGCCCAGAAGGGAGTCGCAGGTCACAACCAGGCCGCAGGGCAGGTCCCGGGCCAAGAGGCAGAAGGAGGCTACCCCTGCAACCAGAGGCGCAGAAACAAACAGTTTGAGGAGGTGGGGCCCAGATCCTACAGGCAAGCCCCCACTGCCAGACTGGTTCCACCAGGAGAGGCGTGCTCTAATCGGACGCCACTGGCGACAGGACACAAGGCCCATCCACTCAGGGCACCCAGCAGTGCAAGCGCCGGCGCCGACAAACAGTGTCACAGCAGGGCAATCCAGCGTCCACAGCACCTAACGACACCAGCACAGAGCTCTCGGGCTCCAAGTCTATGAATGTGGGGGACCCGAGGCCCCTGCTGGACTTGATAGTCCAAGCCTGGGGCTCACCCGCGGCCCTTGTCACCGGGGGCCTCCGAGGCAGTAAGGGTTGGCACAGGTCCCACTCGCTATCTATGGCCCTGGGTATATGGTGACTATACAAGGGTCTTATAAGTAAACTAAATATGCCAAACAGGTGTAAACCAATGATACCATGTTTAGAGGAGAGAGTGCATGCCCTTTAGCAATGGTTGTCAGTGGTAAAGTGCTCAGAGTCCTAAAGCTAACAATACCAAGGTCAGAAAAATAGGAGGAGGAAGGCAAAAAGTTTGGGGTGACCCCTCAAAGAGGGCCTTTTCCAACAATATCCTGTTGTCCCTGCCAGACTAGATCACTCTGGTTCTAACACTTATCCTTTCCTTCATCGT
Source organism: Triturus cristatus (assembly GCF_964204655.1). Classification (NCBI taxonomy): domain Eukaryota; kingdom Metazoa; phylum Chordata; class Amphibia; order Caudata; family Salamandridae; genus Triturus; species Triturus cristatus. Next base: position 344,062,531 of record NC_140591.1, on the reverse strand, counting down.
TTACTATAATGCTACCTCCCGACCATCCTGTCCAAATGCTGGGAAAACATCAAAGAATATAGAACTTTGTGGCTCCCCACATTCTTACCTTGAAATGAGGCATATCAACTAAGCACTGCTGTTATTCCACTGACTTACAGTCAAGTGCAGGATGAGCTCAAAACCCTGTGTAATGTACAGAAAGCAATGTATAGTTGGACACCTATCTATTGCCGCTATTGTTCCAATACCAACTGATCAGAGTCCCATATCTCTGACAGCTGGGATATAAACTCTTCAGCAGCATGTCATTCCACTGGCAAGGCTCATTTCCAAGGAACTCTGTCCTAGTGAGCCTTCACCTCAAGGAAGCCTTTGGAAAGATGTGAATCCGCCTGTCTTGCCTTCCACCAGGCATATGGGCTTCTCCTTGACTAACTACAATTGTGTCACAATTGAAGTACCTTTTTTCAACATTCAGATACCCACATTTCCCTGCACTAGATTGATAGATCAGGAACACAGCACCTACCACAAGATTGCGGATTATAATGCAATGCATACATATATACATAACATGGAACCAATCTGTAGGCCACATACCACAGCTCCTAGAGCAGTCTCGCAGGTATAGAAGGGCAGGCATTGAAGCTCACTAGCATGGGCTGCATCACAGGACCCACTTTCTGCCTCTGAATGAATACCTGTGTGGTTATATGTGATTTAATAGAAAAATGACTTCATGGAATATCATTACTGAGAAATCATTTCATCTAAACTGTTTAATGAAATTTTTCAGAATGAGTGGCATTTACCTTTTCGTAGAAGCCAATTCATAGAATGTCTTTTTGGTAAATAGGCTTTTGAATGCTTATTTTTTAGGTGTAAATGCAATGGTTGAAGGTCTTACTTTCAGAAACACTTTTGTCGGAGATATTTATTTCAGTGCTTTACTTCAGGAGACATCATTTCATCCCTATGTCTTTTACACTGTCAAACAATTACTTCAGATGCTTTTAATTCGCTGACCCATCATCACCCGTAAACACCATCCATTGCTGACCCCTCACTACCCCTAAACATCATGAATCTTTGCCCCCTAAAACCCCTCCGCACACCTACTGCACTCCTCCCTGAAGCCTAAAAGCCCATTCATTTCAGAAACTCCCCAAACCCTGAACCATAAAATCAATCGCTAGCCCTATCTCCACCCATTCCTGAACCCTAAAAAACCTCATTCTATGCCTAAACCCTACTCATCCCATACCCCTTAAGTCACCTCAGCACATCCAACTTCCACCTATCCCTGAACCCTAAAAAAGCCTAACCGTCCTTCAACACCAGCTATCACGACCCATAGGAACTCCTCATCACCCTAAACTACTCATCGCTGAACCCTAAAAAAGTCTAAATCTAAACCCCACCCTATCCTGAATCCTAAAAACTCTCCAAAACCCCGGCCACTACCCATAATTTAACCTTAAAAACCTGAAATGTCTAGGTAGGCTCTCACATACAGATTTCGAATGACGTTTCCTTTTGGGTAACATATAACACTACTTTGAAAAGTACACCTTTGGGGTATTTTTAAAACAGTTTTCTGACTGTGTATGTTTTGGGCGAAAGCGATAGAGATGAAGAGTACAATTTTGACTGGTATACAAACTATTCTCCCCAACATGGCATTTGTGTTTTACTGCTTTTTACTAGATCTCTAATTCACATTCACTAGATTCCTTTTTTCACAATTTGCTATGTTAAAAAGCCGTATGAACACAGATGTGTTATTACTATTAGTCCAGAGGAGCTACATCTTTAGTTTTCACCTGGACCCACTTAAAACTTGTCAAACTATGGTACGTGTGAATAGTGCTTTGGATTCAGACACTCCTCGCCATTCTGAAAACAGACTACACCTAAACAGATAAAAGGCTTACGTAAACAAGGTGAACTGTCATAATAAATTATGAATACAAAAGACTTATCAAACTTCAGGATTCACTTGAGGTATCTGGGTGGACAGATTGTAAAAATGAAAACAAGTTCATCAAGTTAAGCAGAGGTAGTCTGATCGAAACTGACAATCCAACTTAGTGTTAGTATACAAAATATCTAATACACATCAGATCAACGACAGTCTGCAGATGGTTTTTTTTTCAAACTCAAACATAATACGCATTAGTGGGTATTCCACATATCTTGATGTTAGGCAACAATCGTCACTTCATTTAAGAAAATGTCAAACAAAAAGGATGTGGGAAAATCATACAGTGCCACAGAGCCACTGTGTACATAGGGCCAGATGTACGACCAATTTTTACATGCACAAATGGGTTAGCGACCCGTTTACGCATGCAAAAACTGTTAGGGCCATGTACAACCCTATTTAGCGAGTCGCAATTAATTTGCGACTCGCCAAATAGGAATTGCGACTCACAATAAGGAAGGGGCGTTCCAAGGATGCCCCTTCCTAATTGCAAATCGCAATCCTATGTAAAAATGTTTTGCGACCACAACTGCGGTCGCAAAACACTCGCAATTTACCTCCCGTTTCAAGAGGGTGGTAATGCAGTTGCAAATGGGAAGGGACCCCTTCCCCTTTACAAATGCATGAAAAAAATTTTTTAGGTGCAGGCAGTGGTACCAGCCCTAAAAAATTAAACAAAAAGGTTTCATTTTTCTTTTTATAAATGCATCCCGTTTTCCTTTAAGGCATACGGGCTGCTTTAAAAAAAAAACTGCTTTATTTAAAAGCAGTCCTAGATATGGAGATCTGCTGAGCCCAGCAGGCCACCATACCTGGGAGGACCAACCGTTCCCTATGGGGTCGCAAATTGCGAGTGCCTCATTAATATGCATGAGGCATGCAAATAAAACCCCATTGGGATTCGCAATCAGTGTCGCAGACACTGTTGTACATCCCAATTTGCGACTCGCAAATTGCGAGTCGGTATTGCTACGCAATTTGAGAGTCGCAAATTCCTTGGTCGTACATCTGGCCCCTTATATTCCCCTCTTCGTGTGATATCAGTGATGGAGACAATAACAATGTGGAGAGGTGTGGCTCACTGGTTAGAGGCGGCAGATCCGCAAGCAGAGAATCGGCCAGGGACCAGGGTTCAATTCCCGACGCGGCAGGGTCGTGGACCAGGGTCAAAACGGACTCGATAATTCTCGCCTCGGTACCTACTCTAACCAGGAACACACTCGGCAACTCTGGGCATTAGCTTGCCTCATCTCCACAACGGCCCCCCACATTCGCCGGGGATGCCTGGTTTCACCTTGGAGATACCCAGGAGGGACCATCTCACAGGGATAGCCAGGACGGGTTCCCCAGCGGTCTACAGCGCCACGACGCCTCAGGGCAGCAGTGCGCTTTACAAGACACATACATACATTTACATTTACAATGTTTCCTTTTTTCAAACATTTGGCCTTTGTTATAACTACTGCATACAAAACAATAATTATAAGTTTTGTTCTACCAATGAGGGAATACAACTCGCCTGCAGGTGTGTCTCAATTTCATAATTTCAGCTGGTTCTCACTATTTTGAAATGATTTTCATGTGGTAGGGCAAGGGCTCAGAAAGTACAACATAGAATGGTGTGGTAGTTGTGACCAATGAAAATGTAAGGTCATCAATTATTTACAAGCAAGTTCGTCCCCATCAAACAGTTGGTACTAGACAGATATCTAAGACAATTAATGACTTGGTCAGAGGTGCACCAGCATAGCCAAATATTGTTCTTGTCCAGGATCAACATACTAATAATATTTTGGGAGTTTGGGGAAATTATGAAATTAAGTCAGAGTGGTAGACTTACACATCTCAACTATATTTGTCTGAAAACATGCCAATAGATGCCTTGAAACATACATCTTGAAAATCACAATTTGATTCTGGTTTATGACTTTTGCAATGTCGGCTCAGCTGAAGCATCGACACAGAAGGAAAATGCTACTTTCCAGTATGCATCTGTTCTTGGCATGTAGAGCTGCAGAGATTCACACGTTGTGCATAGATCGCCATCTGGTGTTGGGCTCGGATGCTTGCACTTTGTTGTTGTCTTGGAAGAAGTCTTTTGTAGTCACGAGATAGGTGACTCCTACCTTGGACGATAGTGCGCATGGGCATCGACTCCATCCTCAGATTGTTTTCAGCTGTGATGGGAAATGATAGAGTTTGTAAGAAACAGAAAAGATGTCCATGTGAATGTATCTAAGTAAGATAACACTGAAACAGATACAGGTTCCGGGGAGGTGGGCGGGCGTGGGAATCGCTGCAGCTCTACATGCCAAGAACAGATGCATACTGGTAAGTAGCATTTTCCGTTTGAGGCATATGAGCTGTAGAATTCACACTTTGTGCATAGAAAGCAGTGTCTCCCCTAGCGGTGGTCGCCTGTATCAGTTACAGTAGTTTGAAAAAGTGTCTTATGAACAGCCAGGCGTACAGAAGCTTGTTGGTTCGCTTGCACATCTACACAATAGTGTCTGGTGAAGGTGTGTGTAGTAGACCATGTTGCTGCCTTACAAATGTCTTCTAGGGGAATGTTCCCTAAGAATGCCATAGAAGCCCCTAGTTTGCGAGTTGAATGCGCCCTAGGGGGAATTGTTAATGTACGTTTTGCTTTTTGTTAGCATATTTGAATGCATTTGACTATCCACCTCGCAATTCCAGCTTTGGAGATGGGGTTGCCCTTATGAGGTGGAGAGAAAGCTACAAACAGTTGTTCTGTTTTTCTGAAGGCTTTAGTCCTGTCTATGTAATAAAGCAAAGCTCTTTTGACGTCAAGCGTGTGAAGAGCTCTTTCCGCTATCGAATCAGGGTTTTGGAAAAACACTGGTAACTCTACTGATTGATTAAGATGGAAAGCAGAGATTACTTTGGAAGGAATTTTGGATTTTTCCTAAAAACCACCTTGTTACGATGTATTTGTAAGAATGGCTCTTGTATGGTTAAAGCCTGGATCTCACTAACTCTCCTGAGAGAGGTGATTGCGACAAGGAAAGCTACTTTCCATGTAAGGAATTGTAATTCGCATTTGTGTAACGGCTCAAATAGGGGACCCATGAGTCTAGGAAGAACAATGTTTAGGTTCCACACTGGAGAGGGTGGCAGTCTGGGTGGAATTATCCTTTTAAGGCCTACCATAAAGGCTTTGATTGCAGGTACTCTAAACAATGACAAATGTCTGTTTTGTAGGTAGGCGGCAAGGGTGGCCAGATGTAGTCTTATACATGAGTATGCCAGATTCCATCTTTGTAGATGCAGCAAGTAGCAAATTATGTTTTGAATTGAAGCATCTAGCAGGTCAATGTTGTTGTTATTGCAGTAAATGACTTATCATTTCAATTTAGCTGCATAGCAAGCTCTTGTAGTGGGGCGTCTGGCTTCTTTATTAATGTTCATACAGTCGCGTGGAAGGTTGAGGTAACCGAACTCTAGGATTTCAGGAGCCAGATTGCTAGATTCAGTTGTACTGGATCTGGGTGCCTTATCTCATGAGCAGTGTTGGGGAGAGACGTAGTTTTTGGTGTGGAACTACTGAGAGTTTGAGTAGTGTTGTGAACCATGGTTGCTGTGCCCATGTGGGAGCAACCAGGATCATCTTGAGAGACTGCTGTTTGAGCTGCATACTACTAGCGGAATGAGTGGGAGAGGCAGAAAAGCGTACGCAAATCTGCCTGACCAGTTCATCCATATTGCATTGCCCTTGGACAACGGGTGTGGGTAACTGGTGGCGAAGGTTGGGCATTTTGTGTTTGCTTGTGTGGCGACCAGATCTATGTCTGGGTGGCCCCACATGTGGAAAAAGGGTTGCAGAACTTGTGGATGAAGTTCCCATTCGTGTATCTACTGAGTCTGACGACTCAACAGATTCGCAATCTGATTGTTCACTCCTGGAAGATGTTCTACCAGAAGATATATGTTTTGTAGAATGGCCCATCTCCATATGCTTTGCGCCAGTTGAGACAGCTGCAGCAAGTGTGTTCCTCCTTGTTTTTGTATGTAATACATTGCTGTCATAGTGTTGGTGCGGACTAGAACAGTTTTGTGGAGGAGATGTACTTGCAAGTAATGTCTGCGCATTAGCTATCCTACTGTGATTAGCTTCCTGGGCGGCAACTCGTTTGCCCGAAGCATCTAGTAATTTAGACTTTGTCTGGAGGTGAAGCATCACCGGAGGTCTGAGAGTTGGCACGCTTTCTAGCATTGGTCACTACCAGGGAGTCTAAGGGAAGTTGGCCCTTAATGTAGGTAGGATCATTAGGGGCGGGTTTATATTTTTTATCAATCCGAGGATTGAGAATTCTAGCCCTTATAGGGTCTTTGAATATCACTGGGGCATGTTTAATGATGCCTTTTAACATGGGTAAAGTTTGTACTGTCTTTTGTGACTGTGCAAAAGTGTCTAGTAGGAAGTCTTCCTCCGTGGGGTCCGAATGCATTTGAACACCATGGTACTAGGCAGCCCTATCAATGAGCTGACTAAAGCCAATATTGTCATCTGGGGGAGATGGCTTTGTTGGGTATGCATCAGAATCAGGATGGTCTGGAGGATCTACTGGGTCCTCATAGTCATACTATTTGTCAGGGTCAGTAAAAGGGTCATTGTTGCCTCCCCCCCACCTAAATCATCATCATCCTGTGGTGGTGGTGAATATGGGAGAAGTATGGGAGATTTTGGAGGAGAGGAAGGCTTAGTAGGAAGAACAGGAGAAGAGAGTCGTAAGGGTGAAGTTGCACAGTCTTTTTTTCTTCACAGGCACCTCAGGGATGTGTGGGGTGTCCAATTTCCTCTTTTTGTGTAGAATGCTGACAATATGGCCTGTCTTAGGGTCCCCTTGGACAGTTTTTTGTTTCGGATCGATGGGATCCGGCAGAAAATGTTCTTCCTCTACGATAATTGCTTTCGGCGCCGATTTTTTTCCGGTTCCGAGCGGGATTTGGATTTCTGCTCTGGAGCCTTTGAAGGGGTTTTTGGATCCTTCGGCTTCGGTGTCAAGTCGGAAATCTTTTTCGGTTCCGAGTGTGTTGGTTTCGGATCTGAGGCCTTTTGTTCTTTCGGTGCCGAGGCCTTTTTGGAGACTGCGGGAGTAGGATGTGCTCCCAACTTCGGTGCCAATGGTGTCTGTGGGGCACAGACATGCGGCTTGCTCAGTTCCCGAGCCGCCAGAAGGCTTTTCCTTTGTCTTCGGAGCCGGGCCCGGGCCGTTTGAAGCTTTATTTCGGTCGCGACTGGGGCCTACAGGCGAAGTCTTGAAAAGAGCCTTCGTTTTTTCGGGTGGGGTCGGAGCAGGGGCAGTTTGTACTCACTTGTTGACCTGGAGTGATGCGGTCGTCGGATTTGGAGTCGTCTGCCTCGGAAACGATGTCCAGATCCTCCGAATCCTCTGCCTCCTGAACATCGGGGCCTTCATCGAAGATGTCTTCTGGCACCGGTGCGGCCTGTTGCACCATAACGTGCCGTCGGGCCCAGCGATCACGGATAGTCTTCTTGGACCGGAAGGAGGCGCAGGCTTGGCAAGTTTTCTCCTCGTGCTCGGGCAAGAGACAGAGGTTGCAGACCTTGTGTTGGTCGCTGTGTGGGAATTTAGCTTCACACTGGGGGCATTTTTTGAATGGAGTCCCTTCCATTAGCCGTAGGCCTGAAAGGCGTCGAAAGGCTCAGCAGCCCGCATCGACGACCGGATTCGAGTATGTGAGCTAGCGCATCGAAAGGCATGTAAACGAAAACAATACCGTCGAGCTTGCGATGGTTTGCGCGTCAAAAAGCTTTGGATAACACGGTACCGAACCGAAGCGCTGAAGTTACATCCGAACCCGATGGCGGGAAAAAACAATATGAGGATGGAGACGATGCCCATGTGCACTATCGTCCAAGGGAGGAGTCACGTATCTCGTGACTTCAAAAGACTTCTTCCAAGACAACAACAAGGTGCAAGCATCCAAGCCCAACACCAGATGGCGATCTATGCACAGAGTGTGAATTCTACAGCTCATATGCCTCGAACACAGGGTTGTCATTGTTATAAATACACATGCACTTCCATGCTCAAATTAGAGGAGCACTCAGCAGTCACTTGCGAGGTGTTGTTGTTTCAGCTTAGCCGGTTCCTGTTGCTCCCACTGCAAGGAGCGATGTCCAACCTGTGACCAAGACAGGGACCTACATACCTTGCTTCCAGGTAAAGGGGAGTTAGATTATCCAATAGGGAATTCTTGACAGAGCACACAATCCCTAGATTACTAGGTTAGGGAACGCATAGTAGGAGTACAATATACTCAGCACTTACATGCCAGCATATATACACTGTTTTAGCATGATGGTGGACATGTTCATTTGCTTCACCGTCCTTATACTTTTAATCACTTTTATCTGCTTCTGTCTAATTATCAATGCAGCGCACAAATCTTATACAATCATCATGGTTCAATAAGTATTAAAAACGTCCCTGTGTGTATGTCTTGTATATCTTTCCAAGAGTGCACGAGTGACTTAGCAAAAAGGTGTTAGATCTTTTACCACAACTCCTGGGAGGGGCCAGGGTTGTCATGTTCTTAGGTTGCCCAAAGCATTTGTTACCCATCTAGGTTGGGATGACTTATGGTGGCACTGCGAGCAAGCTGGCCTTTAGGACAACATATCCTGAGGGTGTGCACAGAATCAGTCTGGCACCAATCCCAATGTTTATGCTTGCCCAACAAACGCGCAGTTCCTACTGGAAAGTGGAAACTGTACGACATGTTAAAAAGAGTTATCGTTTCGGGTCAAATGCACAAAACCACTGAAATTTAGCAGTTATGGTATGCAACACGCATAATGAATGCCATAACTTACCTCGCCTGCCATGCACAAAACACTGATTTGCGTATATATATATATATATATATATATATATATATATATATATATATATATATATATATATATATATATATATATATATCTATATATATATATTAATTAATAAACAAAGTGCCCGAAAGCATTTGGAAAGGCACTCGACATCACCTTCGCCTTCCAGCCTAATTATGCAGCTTGGTCTCATACCCCAGCCATTACTGTTATCGCCGACGCGTTTCGAGGCTTCACGCCTCTTCTTCTCGGGCTGCTGAGGAAAGGCATCACGGGCTCACAGAAATGTATTTCCGGCATCTTTTATTTCATTTCAATTGCCGGCACCTGGACTCGCTAAGTGCAGTGTCAGATAGGTGCATTCTGGGATTTATAGTTCCAACCTTGAGCTAACAATGAAATCCTTGAGTAGGTGTGGTGCACAGTCCCAATTAAAAAGCTTTTTGTAATCCTTAGTAGGATGTGGAGTATGATATGCCAGCTCAATCCGCATTTGAAGTGATGTGCTGAGCAAAGTACGAACAGGTTTCGCTCCTCCAGCCTCTCCAATACGATGAAAATGGTGCCCCTCCCAGGACAGGGCTGCCCTGCGAAAAGATTAATAAACAAAGTGCCCGAAAGCATTTGGAAAGGCACTCGACATCACCTTCGCCTTCCAGCCTAATTATGCAGCTTGGTCTCATACCCCAGCCATTACTGTTATCGCCGACGCGTTTCGAGGCTTCACGCCTCTTCTTCTCGGGCTGCTGAGGAAAGGCATCACGGGCTCACAGAAATGTATTTCCGGCATCTTTTATTTCTATAAATCCCAGAATGCACCTATCTGACACTGCACTTAGCGAGTCCAGGTGCCGGCAATTGAAATGAAATAAAAGATGCCGGAAATACATTTCTGTGAGCCCGTGATGCCTTTCCTCAGCAGCCCGAGAAGAAGAGGCGTGAAGCCTCGAAACGCGTCGGCGATAACAGTAATGGCTGGGGTATGAGACCAAGCTGCATAATTAGGCTGGAAGGCGAAGGTGATGTCGAGTGCCTTTCCAAATGCTTTCGGGCACTTTGTTTATTAATCTTTTCGCAGGGCAGCCCTGTCCTGGGAGGGGCACCATTTCCATCGTATTGGAGAGGCTGGAGGAGCGAAACCTGTTCGTACTTTGCTCAGCACATCACCTAAAATGCGGATTGATCTGGCATATCATACTCCACATCCTACTAAGGATTACAAAAAGCTTTTTAATTGGGACTGTGCACCACACCTACTCAAGGATTTCATTGTTAGCTCACAGTTGGAACTATAAATCCCAGAATGCACCTATCTGACACTGCACTTAGCGAGTCCAGGTGCCGGCAATTGAAATGAAATAACAGATGCCGGAAATACATTTCTGTGAGCCCGTGATGCCTTTCCTCAGCAGCCCGAGAAGAAGAGGCGTGAAGCCTCGAAACGCGTCGGCGATAACAGTAATGGCTGTGGTATGAGACCAAGCTGCATAATTAGGCTGGAAGGCGAAGGTGATGTCGAGTGCCTTTCCAAATGCTTTCGGGCACTTTGTTTATTAATCTTTTCGCAGGGCAGCCCTGTCCTGGGAGGGGCACCATTTCCATCGTATTGGAGAGGCTGGAGGAGCGAAACCTGTTCGTACTTTGCTCAGCACATCACCTCAAATGCGGATTCAGCTGGCATATCATACTCCACATCCTACTAAGGATTACAAAAAGCTTTTTAATTGGGACTGTGCACCACACCTACTCAAGGATTTCATTGTTAGCTCACAGTTGGAACTATAAATCCCAGAATGCACCTATCTGACACTGCACTTAGCGAGTCCAGGTGCCGGCAATTGAAATGAAATAAAAGATGCCGGAAATATATTTCTGTGAGCCCGTGATGCCTTTCCTCAGCAGCCCGAGAAGAAGAGGCATGAAGCCTCGAAACGCGTCGGCGATAACAGTAATGGCTGGGGTATGAGACCAAGCTGCATAATTAGGCTGGAAGGCGAAGGTGATGTCGAGTGCCTTTCCAAATGCTTTCGGGCACTTTGTTTATTAATCTTTTCGCAGGGCAGCCCTGTCCTGGGAGGGGCACCATTACCATCGTATTGGAGAGGCTGGAGGAGCGAAACCTGTTCGTACTTTGCTCAGCACATCACCTCAAATGCGGATTGAGCTGGCATATCATACTCCACACCCTACTAAGGATTACAAAAAGCTTTTTAATTGGGACTGTGCACCACACCTACTCAAGGATTTCATTGTTAGCTCACAGTTGGAACTATAAATCCCAGAATGCACCTATCTGACACTGCACTTAGCGAGTCCAGGTGCCGGCAATTGAAATGAAATAAAAGATGCCGGAAATACATTTCTGTGAGCCCGTGATGCCTTTCCTCAGCAGCCCGAGAAGAAGAGGCGTGAAGCCTCGAAACGCGTCGGCGATAACAGTAATGGCTGGGGTATGAGACCAAGCTGCATAATTAGGCTGGAAGGCGAAGGTGATGTCGAGTGCCTTTCCAAATGCTTTCGGGCACTTTGTTTATTAATCTTTTCGCAGGGCAGCCCTGTCCTGGGAGGGGCACCATTTCCATCGTATTGGAGAGGCTGGAGGAGCGAAACCTGTTCGTACTTTGCTCAGCACATCACCTCAAATGCGGATTCAGCTGGCATATCATACTCCACATCCTACTAAGGATTACAAAAAGCTTTTTAATTGGGACTGTGCACCACACCTACTCAAGGATTTCATTGTTAGCTCACAGTTGGAACTATAAATCCCAGAATGCACCTATCTAACACTGCACTTAGCGAGTCCAGGTGCCGGCAATTGAAATGAAATAAAAGATGCCGGAAATACATTTCTGTGAGCCCGTGATGCCTTTCCTCAGCAGCCCGAGAAGAAGAGGCGTGAAGCCTCGAAACGCGTCGGCGATAACAGTAATGGCTGGGGTATGAGACCAAGCTGCATAATTAGGCTGGAAGGCGAAGGTGATGTCGAGTGCCTTTCCAAATGCTTTCGGGCACTTTGTTTATTAATCTTTTCGCAGGGCAGCCCTGTCCTGGGAGGGGCACCATTTCCATCGTATTGGAGAGGCTGGAGGAGCGAAACCTGTTCGTACTTTGCTCAGCACATCACCTCAAATGCGGATTGAGCTGGCATATCATACTCCACATCCTACTAAGGATTACAAAAAGCTTTTTAATTGGGACTGTGCACCACACCTACTCAAGGATTTCATTGTTAGCTCACAGTTGGAACTATAAATCCCAGAATGCACCTATCTGACACTGCACTTAGCGAGTCCAGGTGCCGGCAATTGAAATGAAATAAAAGATGCCGGAAATACATTTCTGTGAGCCCGTGATGCCTTTCCTCAGCAGCCCGAGAAGAAGAGGCGTGAAGCCTCGAAACGCGTCGGCGATAACAGTAATGGCTGGGGTATGAGACCAAGCTGCATAATTAGGCTGGAAGGCGAAGGTGATGTCGAGTGCCTTTCCAAATGCTTTCGGGCACTTTGTTTATTAATCTTTTCGCAGGGCAGCCCTGTCCTGGGAGGGGCACCATTTCCATCGTATTGGAGAGGCTGGAGGAGCGAAACCTGTTCGTACTTTGCTCAGCACATCACCTCAAATGCGGATTCAGCTGGCATATCATACTCCACATCCTACTAAGGATTACAAAAAGCTTTTTAATTGGGACTGTGCACCACACCTACTCAAGGATTTCATTGTTAGCTCACAGTTGGAACTATAAATCCCAGAATGCACCTATCTAACACTGCACTTAGCGAGTCCAGGTGCCGGCAATTGAAATGAAATAAAAGATGCCGGAAATACATTTCTGTGAGCCCGTGATGCCTTTCCTCAGCAGCCCGAGAAGAAGAGGCGTGAAGCCTCGAAACGCGTCGGCGATAACAGTAATGGCTGGGGTATGAGACCAAGCTGCATAATTAGGCTGGAAGGGAAAGGTGATGTCGAGTGCCTTTCCAAATGCTTTCGGGCACTTTGTTTATTAATCTTTTCGCAGGGCAGCCCTGTCCTGGGAGGGGCACCATTTTTCATCGTATTGGAGAGGCTGGAGGAGCGAAACCTGTTCGTACTTTGCTCAGCACATCACCTCAAATGCGGATTGAGCTGGCATATCATACTCCACATCCTACTAAGGATTACAAAAAGCTTTTTAATTGGGACTGTGCACCACACCTACTCAAGGACTTCATTGTTAGCTCACAGTTGGAACTATAAATCCCAGAATGCACCTATCTGACACTGCACTTAGCGAGTCCAGGTGCCGGCAATTGAAATGAAATAAAAGATGCCGGAAATACATTTCTGTGAGCCCGTGATGCCTTTCCTCAGCAGCCCGAGAAGAAGAGGCGTGAAGCCTCGAAACGCGTCGGCGATAACAGTAATGGCTGGGGTATGAGACCAAGCTGCATAATTAGGCTGGAAGGCGAAGGTGATGTCGAGTGCCTTTCCAAATGCTTTCGGGCACTTTGTTTATTATTCTTTTCGCAGGGCAGCCCTGTCCTGGGAGGGGCACCATTTCCATCGTATTGGAGAGGCTGGAGGAGCGAAACCTGTCCGTACTTTGCTCAGCACATCACCTCAAATGCGGATTGAGCTGGCATATCATACTCCACATCCTACTAAGGATTACAAAAAGCTTTTTAATTGGGACTGTGCACCACACCTACTCAAGGATTTCATTGTTAGCTCACAGTTGGAACTATAAATCCCAGAATGCACCTATCTGACACTACACTTAGCGAGTCCAGGTGCCGGCAATTGAAATGAAATAAAAGATGCCGGAAATACATTTCTGTGAGCCCGTGATGCCTTTCCTCAGCAGCCCGAGAAGAAGAGGCGTGAAGCCTCGAAACGCGTCGGCGATAACAGTAATGGCTGGGGTATGAGACCAAGCTGCATAATTAGGCTGGAAGGCGAAGGTGATGTCGAGTGCCTTTCCAAATGCTTTCGGGCACTTTGTTTATTAATCTTTTCGCAGGGCAGCCCTGTCCTGGGAGGGGCACCATTTCCATCGTATTGGAGAGGCTGGAGGAGCGAAACCTGTTCGTACTTTGCTCAGCACATCACCTCAAATGCGGATTGAGCTGGCATATCATACTCCACATCCTACTAAGGATTACAAAAACCTTTTTAATTGGGACTGTGCACCACACCTACTCAAGGATTTCATTGTTAGCTCACAGTTGGAACTATAAATCCCAGAATGCACCTATCTGACACTGCACTTAGCGAGTCCAGGTGCCGGCATTTGAAATGAAATAAAAGATGCCGGAAATACATTTCTGTGAGCCCGTGATGCCTTTCCTCAGCAGCCCGAGAAGAAGAGGCGTGAAGCCTCGAAACGCGTCGGCGATAACAGTAATGGCTGGGGTATGAGACCAAGCTGCATAATTAGGCTGGAAGGCGAAGGTGATGTCGAGTGCCTTTCCAAATGCTTTCGGGCACTTTGTTTATTAATCTTTTCGCAGGGCAGCCCTGTCCTGGGAGGGGCACCATTTCCATCGTATTGGAGAGGCTGGAGGAGCGAAACCTGTCCGTACTTTGCTCAGCACATCACCTCAAATGCGGATTGAGCTGGCATATCATACTCCACATCCTACTAAGGACTACAAAAAGCTTTTTAATTGGGACTGTGCACCACACCTACTCAAGGATTTCATTGTTAGCTCACAGTTGGAACTATAAATCCCAGAATGCACCTATCTGACACTGCACTTAGCGAGTCCAGGTGCCGGCAATTGAAATGAAATAAAAGATGCCGGAAATACATTTCTATGAGCCCGTGATGCCTTTCCTCACCAGCCCGAGAAGAAGAGGCGTGAAGCCTCGAAACGCGTCGGCGATAACAGTAATGGCTGGGGTATGAGACCAAGCTGCATAATTAGGCTGGAAGGCGAAGGTGATGTCGAGTGCCTTTCCAAATGCTTTCGGGCACTTTGTTTATTAATCTTTTCGCAGGGCAGCCCTGTCCTGGGAGGGGCACCATTTCCATCGTATTGGAGAGGCTGGAGGAGCGAAACCTGTTCGTACTTTGCTCAGCACATCACCTCAAATGCGGATTGAGCTGGCATATCATACTCCACATCCTACTAAGGATTACAAAAAGCTTTTTAATTGGGACTGTGCACCACACCTACTCAAGGATTTCATTGTTAGCTCACAGTTGGAACTATAAATCCCAGAATGCACTTATCTGACACTGCACTTAGCGAGTCCAGGTGCCGGCAATTGAAATGAAATAAAAGATGCCGGAAATACATTTCTGTGAGCCCGTGATGCCTTTCCTCAGCAGCCCGAGAAGAAGAGGCGTGAAGTCTCGAAACGCGTCGGCGATAACAGTAATGGCTGGGGTATGAGACCAAGCTGCATAATTAGGCTGGAAGGCGAAGGTGATGTCGAGTGCCTTTCCAAATGCTTTCGGGCACTTTGTTTATTAATCTTTTCGCAGGGCAGCCCTGTCCTGGGAGGGGCACCATTTCCATCGTATTGGAGAGGCTGGAGGAGCGAAACCTGTTTGTACTTTGCTCAGCAGATCACCTCAAATGCAGATTGAGCTGGCATATCATACTCCACATCCTACTAAGGATTACAAAAAGCTTTTTAATTGGGACTGTGCACCACACCTACTCAAGGATTTCATTGTTAGCTCACAGTTGGAACTATAAATCCCAGAATGCACCTATCTGACACTGCACTTAGCGAGTCCAGGTGCCGGCAATTGAAATGAAATAAAAGATGCCGGAAATACATTTCTGTGAGCCCGTGATGCCTTTCCTCAGCAGCCCGAGAAGAAGAGGCGTGAAGCCTCGAAACGCGTCGGCGATAACAGTAATGGCTGGGGTATGAGACCAAGCTGCATAATTAGGCTGGAAGGCAAAGGTGATGTCGAGTGCCTTTCCAAATGCTTTCGGGCACTTTGTTTATTAATCTTTTCGCAGGGCAGCCCTGTCCTGGGAGGGGCACCATTTCCATCGTATTGGAGAGGCTGGAGGAGCGAAACCTGTTCGTACTTTGCTCAGCACATCACCTCAAATGCGGATTGAGCTGGCATATCATACTCCACATCCTACTAAGGATTACAAAAAGCTTTTTAATTGGGACTGTGCACCACACCTACTCAAGGATTTCATTGTTAGCTCACAGTTGGAACTATAAATCCCAGAATGCACCTATCTGACACTGCACTTAGCGAGTCCAGGTGCCGGCAATTGAAATGAAATAAAAGATGCCGGAAATACATTTCTGTGAGCCCGTGATGCCTTTCCTCAGCAGCCCGAGAAGAAGAGGCGTGAAGCCTCGAAACGCGTCGGCGATAACAGTAATGGCTGGGGTATGAGACCAAGCTGCATAATTAGGCTGGAAGGCGAAGGTGATGTCGAGTGCCTTTCCAAATGCTTTCGGGCACTTTGTTTATTAATCTTTTCGCAGGGCAGCCCTGTCCTGGGAGGGGCACCATTTCCATCGTATTGGAGAGGCTGGAGGAGCAAAACCTGTTCGTACTTTGCTCAGCACATCACCTCAAATGCGGATTGAGCTGGCATATCATACTCCACATCCTACTAAGGATTACAAAAAGCTTTTTAATTGGGACTGTGCACCACACCTACTCAAGGATTTCATTGTTAGCTCACAGTTGGAACTATAAATCCCAGAATGCACCTATCTGACACTGCACTTAGCGAGTCCAGGTGCCGGCAATTGAAATGAAATAAAAGATGCCGGAAATACATTTCTGTGAGCCCGTGATGCCTTTCCTCAGCAGCCCGAGAAGAAGAGGCGTGAAGCCTCGAAACGCGTCGGCGATAACAGTAATGGCTGGGGTATGAGACCAAGCTGCATAATTAGGCTGGAAGGCGAAGGTGATGTCGAGTGCCTTTCCAAATGCTTTCGGGCACTTTGTTTATTAATCTTTTCGCAGGGCAGCCCTGTCCTGGGAGGGGCACCATTTCCATCGTATTGGAGAGGCTGGAGGAGCGAAACCTGTTCGTACTTTGCTCAGCACATCACCTCAAATGCGGATTGAGCTGGCATATCATACTCCACATCCTACTAAGGATTACAAAAAGCTTTTTAATTGGGACTGTGCACCACACCTACTCAAGGATTTCATTGTTAGCTCACAGTTGGAACTATAAATCCCAGAATGCACCTATCTGACACTACACTTAGCGAGTCCAGGTGCCGGCAATTGAAATGAAATAAAAGATGCCGGAAATACATTTCTGTGAGCCCGCGATGCCTTTCCTCAGCAGCCCGAGAAGAAGAGGCGTGAAGCCTCGAAACGCGTCGGCGATACCAGTAATGGCTGGGGTATGAGACCAAGCTGCATAATTAGGCTGGAAGGCGAAGGTGATGTCGAGTGCCTTTCCAAATGCTTTCGGGTACTTTGTTTATTAATCTTTTCGCAGGGCAGCCCTGTCCTGGGAGGGGCACCATTTCCATCGTATTGGAGAGGCTGGAGGAGCGAAACCTGTTCGTACTTTGCTCAGCACATCACCTCAAATGCGGATTGAGCTGGCATATCATACTCCACATCCTACTAAGGATTACAAAAAGCTTTTTAATTGGGACTGTGCACCACACCTACTCAAGGATTTCATTGTTAGCTCACAGTTGGAACTATAAATCCCAGAATGCACCTATCTGACACTGCACTTAGCGAGTCCAGGTGCCGGCAATTAAAATAAATAAAAGATGCCGGAAATACATTTCTGTGAGCCCGTGATGCCTTTCCTCAGCAGCCTGAGAAGAAGAGGCGTGAAGCCTCGAAACGCGTCGGCGATAACAGTAATGGCTGGGGTATGAGACCAAGCTGCATAATTAGGCTGGAAGGCGAAGGTGATGTCGAGTGCCTTTCCAAATGCTTTCGGGCACTTTGTTTATTAATCTTTTCGCAGGGCAGCCCTGTCCTGGGAGGGGCACCATTTCCATCGTATTGGAGAGGCTGGAGGAGCGAAACCTGTTCGTACTTTGCTCAGCACATCACCTCAAATGCGGATTGAGCTGGCATATCATACTCCACATCCTACTAAGGATTACAAAAAGCTTTTTAATTGGGACTGTGCACCACACCTACTCAAGGATTTCATTGTTAGCTCACAGTTGGAACTATAAATCCCAGAATGCACCTATCTGACACTACACTTAGCGAGTCCAGGTGCCGGCAATTGAAATGAAATAAAAGATGCCGGAAATACATTTCTGTGAGCCCGCGATGCCTTTCCTCAGCAGCCCGAGAAGAAGAGGCGTGAAGCCTCGAAACGCGTCGGCGATAACAGTAATGGCTGGGGTATGAGACCAAGCTGCATAATTAGGCTGGAAGGCGAAGGTGATGTCGAGTGCCTTTCCAAATGCTTTCGGGCACTTTGTTTATTAATCTTTTCGCAGGGCAGCCCTGTCCTGGGAGGGGCACCATTTCCATCGTATTGGAGAGGCTGGAGGAGCGAAATCTGTTCGTACTTTGCTCAGCACATCACCTCAAATGCGGATTGAGCTGGCATATCATACTCCACATCCTACTAAGGATTACAAAAAGCTTTTTAATTGGGACTGTGCACCACACCTACTCAAGGATTTCATTGTTAGCTCACAGTTGGAACTATAAATCCCAGAATGCACCTATCTGACACTGCACTTAGCGAGTCCAGGTGCCGGCAATTGAAATGAAATAAAAGATGCCGGAAATACATTTCTGTGAGCCCGTGATGCCTTTCCTCAGCAGCCCGAGAAGAAGAGGCGTGAAGCCTCGAAACGCGTCGGCGATAACAGTAATGGATGGGGTATGAGACCAAGCTGCATAATTAGGCTGGAAGGCGAAGGTGATGTCGAGTGCCTTTCCAAATGCTTTCGGGCACTTTGTTTATTAATCTTTTCGCAGGGCAGCCCTGTCCTGGGAGGGGCACCATTTCCATCGTATTGGAGAGGCTGGAGGAGCGAAACCTGTTCGTACTTTGCTCAGCACATCACCTCAAATGCGGATTGAGCTGGCATATC
Source organism: Triturus cristatus (assembly GCF_964204655.1). Lineage (NCBI taxonomy): Eukaryota > Metazoa > Chordata > Amphibia > Caudata > Salamandridae > Triturus > Triturus cristatus. The sequence goes on along the minus strand of NC_140591.1, from coordinate 344,043,671 downwards.
ATACTCCACATCCTACTAAGGATTACAAAAAGCTTTTTAATTGGGACTGTGCACCACACCTACTCAAGGATTTCATTGTTAGCTCACAGTTGGAACTATAAATCCCAGAATGCACCTATCTGACACTGCACTTAGCGAGTCCAGGTGCCGGCAATTAAAATTAAATAAAAGATGCCGGAAATACATTTCTGTGAGCCCGTGATACCTTTCCTCAGCAGCCCGAGAAGAAGAGGCGTGAAGCCTCGAAACGCGTCGGCGATAACAGTAATGGCTGGGGTATGAGACCAAGCTGCATAATTAGGCTGGAAGGCGAAGGTGATGTCGAGTGCCTTTCCAAATGCTTTCGGGCACTTTGTTTATTAATCTTTTCGCAGGGCAGCCCTGTCCTGGGAGGGGCACCATTTCCATCGTATTGGAGAGGCTGGAGGAGCGAAACCTGTTCGTACTTTGCTCAGCACATCACCTCAAATGCGGATTGAGCTGGCATATCATACTCAACAACCTACTAAGGATTACAAAAAGCTTTTTAATTGGGACTGTGCACCACACCTACTCAAGGATTTCATTGTTAGCTCACAGTTGTAACTATAAATCCCAGAATGCACCTATCTGACACTACACTTAGCGAGTCCAGGTGCCGGCAATTGAAATGAAATAAAAGATGCCGGAAATACATTTCTGTGAGCCCACGATGCCTTTCCTCAGCAGCCCGAGAAGAAGAGGCGTGAAGCCTCGAAACGCGTCGGCGATAACAGTAATGGCTGGGGTATGAGACCAAGCTGCATAATTAGGCTGGAAGGCGAAGGTGATGTCGAGTGCCTTTCCAAATGCTTTCGGGCACTTTGTTTATTAATCTTTTCGCAGGGCAGCCCTGTCCTGGGAGGGGCACCATTTCCATCGTATTGGAGAGGCTGGAGGAGCGAAACCTGTTCGTACTTTGCTCAGCACATCACCTCAAATGCGGATTGAGCTGGCATATCATACTCCACATCCTACTAAGGATTACAAAAAGCTTTTTTTTTTTTTTTTTTAAACCGTTTATTACAAATCTCAAGAATATACAGGTATGGGCCTACAACCTTCCGGCCGGCCGCTAGGATGACAGGAGCATATGACATACGTTCATAAAACACTTGGTGTGCAGAGGAGCATAATCAGGAGGTATCAATGCGTGGGTCATATCAGTCAGACCCCACAATACGGTTTCATTTTATACAAACAACAAGAAAAAACCACACCCACAAGGCAACCCGCAATCGACAGTAGCAACACGTGCTCCCCGAATGGGGGACCCCAAGTAGACACAGGAGTCTAAAGAGGGGAAGGGGAACAGAGCAAGGACTGGGGGAACCCTGTGCCCGGGGCTGGGGGAAGGAGTCAGCTAAGGGGACGGGGTTGGTGAGGCAGCAGGCAGCAGTGGTGGCGCGCAGATACCCCCACGATAGGCGTTCCAGGGGCCCCATACTTTCACCCATGTCCCAGGCTTACCCCTCGCCACATACACCACCTTTTCTCGAAACATGCACCAGTCCATGTGTTCTTTCCAGGCCGACACCGCCGGGGGCTTCTGGGATCCCCACAGTTGAGCAATATCACGCTTAGCTACCATATATCCCAGAGTCACCCACAAAAAAAAAAAGCTTTTTAATTGGGACTGTGCACCACACCTACTCAAGGATTTCATTGTTAGCTCACAGTTGGGACTATAAATCCCAGAATGCACCTATCTGACACTGCACTTAGCGAGTCCAGGTGCCGGCAATTGAAATGAAATAAAAGATGCCGGAAATACATTTCTGTGAGCCCGTGATGCCTTTCCTCAGCAGCCCGAGAAGAAGAGGCGTGAAGCCTCGAAACGCGTCGGCGATAACAGTAATGGCTGGGGTATGAGACCAAGCTGCATAATTAGGCTGGAAGGCGAAGGTGATGTCGAGTGCCTTTCCAAATGCTTTCGGGCACTTTGTTTATTAATCTTTTCGCAGGGCAGCCCTGTCCTGGGAGGGGCACCATTTCCATCGTATTGGAGAGGCTGGAGGAGCGAAACCTGTTCATACTTTGCTCAGCATATCACCTCAAATGCGGATTGAGCTGGCATATCATACTCCACATCCTACTAAGGATTACAAAAAGCTTTTTAATTGGGACTGTGCACCACACCTACTCAAGGATTTCATTGTTAGCTCACAGTTGGAACTATAAATCCCAGAATGCACCTATCTGACACTGCACTTAGCGAGTCCAGGTGCCGGCAATTGAAATGAAATAAAAGATGCCGGAAATACATTTCTGTGAGCCCGTGATGCCTTTCCTCAGCAGCCCGAGAAGAAGAGGCGTGAAGCCTCGAAACGCGTCGGCGATAACAGTAATGGCTGGGGTATGAGACCAAGCTGCATAATTAGGCTGGAAGGCGAAGGTGATGTCGAGTGCCTTTCCAAATGCTTTCGGGCACTTTGTTTATTAATCTTTTCGCAGGGCAGCCCTGTCCTGGGAGGGGCACCATTTCCATCGTATTGGAGAGGCTGGAGGAGCGAAATCTGTTCGTACTTTGCTCAGCACATCACCTCAAATGCGGATTGAGCTGGCATATCATACTCCACATCCTACTAAGGATTACAAAAAGCTTTTTAATTGGGACTGTGCACCACACCTACTCAAGGATTTCATTGTTAGCTCACAGTTGGAACTATAAATCCCAGAATGCACCTATCTGACACTGCACTTAGCGAGTCCAGGTGCCGGCAATTGAAATGAAATAAAAGATGCCGGAAATACATTTCTGTGAGCCCGTGATGCCTTTCCTCAGCAGCCCGAGAAGAAGAGGCGTGAAGCCTCGAAACGCGTCGGCGATAACAGTAATGGCTGGGGTATGAGACCAAGCTGCATAATTAGGCTGGAAGGCGAAGGTGATGTCGAGTGCCTTTCCAAATGCTTTCGGGCACTTTGTTTATTAATCTTTTCGCAGGGCAGCCCTGTCCTGGGAGGGGCACCATTTCCATCGTATTGGAGAGGCTGGAGGAGCGAAACCTGTCCGTACTTTGCTCAGCACATCACCTCAAATGCGGATTGAGCTGGCATATCATACTCCACATCCTACTAAGGATTACAAAAAGCTTTTTAATTGGGACTGTGCACCACACCTACTCAAGGATTTCATTGTTAGCTCACAGTTGGAACTATAAATCCCAGAATGCACCTATCTGACACTGCACTTAGCGAGTCCAGGTGCCGGCAATTGAAATGAAATAAAAGATGCCGGAAATACATTTCTGTGAGCCCGTGATGCCTTTCCTCACCAGCCCGAGAAGAAGAGGCGTGAAGCCTCGAAACGCGTCGGCGATAACAGTAATGGCTGGGGTATGAGACCAAGCTGCATAATTAGGCTGGAAGGCGAAGGTGATGTCGAGTGCCTTTCCAAATGCTTTCGGGCACTTTGTTTATTAATCTTTTCGCAGGGCAGCCCTGTCCTGGGAGGGGCACCATTTCGATCGTATTGGAGAGGCTGGAGGAGCGAAACCTGTTCGTACTTTGCTCAGCACATCACCTCAAATGCGGATTGAGCTGGCATATCATACTCCACATCCTACTAAGGATTACAAAAAGCTTTTTAATTGGGACTGTGCACCACACCTATTCAAGGATTTCATTGTTAGCTCACAGTTGGAACTATAAATCCCAGAATGCACTACTTAGCGAGTCCAGGTGCCGGCAATTGAAATGAAATAAAAGATGCCGGAAATACATTTCTGTCAGCCCGTGATGCCTTTCCTCAGCAGCCCGAGAAGAAGAGGCGTGAAGCCTCGAAACGCGTCGGCGATAACAGTAATGGCTGGGGTATGAGACCAAGCTGCATAATTAGGCTGGAAGGCGAAGGTGATGTCGAGTGCCTTTCCAAATGCTTTCGGGCACTTTGTTTATTAATCTTTTCGCAGGGCAGCCCTGTCCTGGGAGGGGCACCATTTCCATCGTATTGGAGAGGCTGGAGGAGCGAAACCTGTTTGTACTTTGCTCAGCACATCACCTCAAATGCGGATTGAGCTGGCATATCATACTCCACATCCTACTAAGGATTACAAAAAGCTTTTTAATTGGGACTGTGCACCACACCTACTCAAGGATTTCATTGTTAGCTCACAGTTGGAACTATAAATCCCAGAATGCACCTATCTGACACTGCACTTAGCGAGTCCAGGTGCCGGCAATTGAAATGAAATAAAAGATGCCGGAAATACATTTCTGTGAGCCCGTGATGCCTTTCCTCAGCAGCCCGAGAAGAAGAGGCGTGAAGCCTAGAAACGCGTCGGCGATAACAGTAATGGCTGGGGTATGAGACCAAGCTGCATAATTAGGCTAGAAGGCGAAGGTGATGTCGAGTGCCTTTCCAAATGCTTTCGGGCACTTTGTTTATTAATCTTTTCGCAGGGCAGCCCTGTCCTGGGAGGGGCACCATTTCCATCGTATTGGAGAGGCTGGAGGAGCGAAACCTGTTCGTACTTTGCTCAGCACATCACCTCAAATGCGGATTGAGCTGGCATATCATACTCCACATCCTACTAAGGATTACAAAAAGCTTTTTAATTGGGACTGTGCACCACACCTACTCAAGGATTTCATTGTTAGCTCACAGTTGGAACTATAAATCCCAGAATGCACCTATCTGACACTGCACTTAGCTAGTCCAGGTGCCGGCAATTGAAATGAAATAAAAGATGCCGGAAATACATTTCTGTGAGCCCGTGATGCCTTTCCTCAGCAGCCCGAGAAGAAGAGGCGTGAAGCCTCGAAACGCGTCGGCGATAACAGTAATGGCTGGGGTATGAGACCAAGCTGCATAATTAGGCTGGAAGGCGAAGGTGATGTCGAGTGCCTTTCCAAATGCTTTCGGGCACTTTGTTTATTAATCTTTTCGCAGGGCAGCCCTGTCCTGGGAGGGGCACCATTTCCATCGTATTGGAGAGGCTGGAGGAGCGAAACCTGTTCGTACTTTGCTCAGCACATCACCTCAAATGCGGATTGAGCTGGCATATCATACTCCACATCCTACTAAGGATTACAAAAAGCTTTTTAATTGGGACTGCGCACCACACCTACTCAAGGATTTCATTGTTAGCTCACAGTTGGAACTATAAATCCCAGAATGCACCTATCTGACACTGCACTTAGCGAGTCCAGGTGCCGGCAATTAAAATTAAATAAAAGATGCCGGAAATACATTTCTGTGAGCCCGTGATGCCTTTCCTCAGCAGCCCGAGAAGAAGAGGCGTGAAGCCTCGAAACGCGTCGGCGATAACAGTAATGGCTGGGGTATGAGACCAAGCTGCATAATTAGGCTGGAAGGCGAAGGTGATGTCGAGTGCCTTTCCAAATGCTTTCGGGCACTTTGTTTATTAATATATATATATATATATATATATATATATATATATATATATATGCTTGCTCCCATGCACCTTTCGAAAACGGATCACTCGCTGGCGGGTGCTGCTCACACGGTGGTGCCCCGTGTAAAATATCTCGCTCCAAAGTTTTCCTCACTCCCGTCCGGGAAGAAGATAGCAGCACTCATGGGTTAGGTTGGTTACCAATTTTTATTTAGCGCTTCACAGACGCGTTTCGGGTCTTCCCTTCGTCAGTGTGTTGCATCACAGATACAGCGCGGCGCCATTTTATATACAAAAAATGCATCACATTATCCTTTACGGGCAATAAAAGCAACGAAGGACTATTTCCCACCAAGTTACTGTGGGCGCCATCTTTCAGTATGCACGTATTGCGTTCACACTAGTTTGTCAAATAAAGTTATATACAATATTTACAATATTGGCAACAGAATTATCGACAAAATTCATTATTTATGAAGTGTGCTTCCTCGTCAATTCATTACAAACGAAATTGAGATCTCGCCGTGGATCGGCATTTGTGGCTCCATAGAACCACCCTTAACCTCCTCACTTTGATAAATATTGCCGTGTATCGGCTAGCCCTCATAATGTGTGCATTTGTCAATAAGAGGTATATACAGATTCATCAGTTTTATCATTACATTATTTCTTACATCCCCAGGTGTACCGTTAATTCTTCATTGCTGTTTAAACCTTTCGGGCTTTTTGTCTGTAGATCGATAATAAATCTTGACTCTAATCTCCTCAATTTGAGGACCCTGTCCCCTCCTCTGATGTGAAGGGGCACATGATCAAGCCCAAAAAACTGAAGTAGGTTCCTGTTGCTCTGGTGTTTAATGGCAAAGTGTCTGGCAACTGGGTAGCTCATGTCCCTGTTAGTGATAGCACGCATGTGCTCCAGAATTCTGATTTTAACACTGTGTATCGTGCTCCCGATGTATTTAAGCTTGCAGGGACACGTCAGACAGTATACTACATGCGTGGTTTGGCACGTGATAAATTTTTTGATGGTTTGTCTCTCTTTCATACCCTTAATTTCATAGTTAAGGGTTCTTTTGCTAAATGCACATGCCTTACATTTCCCACACGGGTAAAATCCCCTTAATTCCCCAAACGTCCCTTGTTTCACTGTGGGGTTATCCAGATGGCTGTGGACCAATTTGTCTTTTAGTGATCTCGCTTTTCTAAAAGTCATTAAGGGGACGGGTGGAATATCCTTCCCAATAATCTGGTCAGTTTTCAAGATGTGCCAGTTTTTACTGAAAATGCGTCTTAAGGAGTCTGCATCCTCAGAAAAGGTCGTAATTATGCGGAATTTGCCCTCATCTTTCTTTTCTTCCTTTTTGTTAGCCTCTAACAGTTTTCCTCTTGGTATCTTCTTGACCTTTTCAAAGGTATTATCTAGTAACTTTAGGTCATAGCCTCTAGCAGCGAATCTCTCTATGCTCTCTCTTGCTGCATGTGTGAAGTCGCAATCCCTTGAGCTATTGCGTTTCAAACGCAATAATTCCCCATATGGGATGCTTTTCTTCAATTTGTCTGGGTGGCCACTAGTAGCGTGTAGAGTGCTATTGCCTGCAGTTGGCTTTCTATATAGAGCCGTAGTGATCTTGCTCTCTTGAATCCTCACTTCCAGGTCGAGATAGTTCACTGCCACTGAGCTAATCTCGCCTGTGAAGTGAAGATTAAGGTTGTTGTTGTTCAAGTGGGCTATATAGTCTTTGGCACTATTGGTAGACCCTCTCCAAACTATGAAGAGGTCGTCAATATACCTATGCCAGGTCACTATGTTGGCTGTCCATGCAGCATTAGTGGGGGACCTGACCACCTGCTCCTCCCACCAGCCCACGAACAAATTCGCGTAGCTGGGGGCGAAGCAGGTACCCATCGCGGTCCCCGACACCTGCCTGTAGAGGTCACCTTGGAAAAGAAAAATGTTATTGTATAGGCAAAACCTTATAAATTCAATAAGCATCTTATTGTGTTCCAGTAGTTTGATCGACCTTTTATTCAGGAAATATTCCACCGCCTCCAGTCCCTGTTCGTGGTCTATGCATGTGTATAGTCCTGTAATGTCCAGTGTTATGAGGACGAATGATGACTCCCATCTAACTTTTTCAATGCATGAAATGAAATCTTTGGTGTCTCTTATATAAGAGGACAATTGTAGGACAAACTGGAATAGAAAATGGTCCACAAATACAGACATCTTTTCAGTTAGACTGCCCAATGATGAGACTATGGGTCTGCCGGGTGGATTCACTTTGTCCTTATGGACCTTGGTCAAATAATAGTACGTTGGAGTTATGGGATTGATGACTCTTAAAAATAAAAACTCTTCCATGGTTAACATCGATTTGTCCTGCCATTTCTTAATCTTTTGATGGTACTCGTTGATGCTCTCCTCATACTTCCTCTTAGTTGTCAGTTCATAATTGTGTGTGTCAGTTAGTTGTCGTAGGGCTTCCCTCACATACTGTTCCCTCGGTATCAGGACAATATTGCCCCCTTTATCAGAGGGTTTGTAGACTACTGTCGGATCACTTTGTAGTTCTCTCAGGGTTTTTTCTTGGGCTTTAGTCAGGTTGCGTTTGGTGGTTCTGTAATTTTCTTTCTCTCGCAACTGCACGAGATCCTTGATCACCGATTCAGAAAACACATCAATCGCATCTTGAGGCATTTGAGGTAAAAATTGTGAAACCGGTTTGAAGTTGCTGCATGGTGCTTCCTGATCTAACCTCAAGTTTCTGGCTCTTTGTGTTGTTGTCATTTCATTTTCTTCTGTGATCGATTCCTGTCCTTGTCGTAGTTCTTCTAACAGTTCCAATGTAGTGAGGTCATCCACCGTTAGTAAATCTGTCTCTTTCACATTTCCTTTGATTAATCTGGCTTCTTTATTCGTTGGTTTGATCTTAAAAAACTTATGTAGTTTGAGTTTTCTAATGAATTTGAATAAATCAATCCTCGTTTGTGTAAATTCGAACTTCGAAAACCCCTTTTCACCAAGAGTTCAACTTGATACGACAGTCATGGTTGAGGGGGGGGAAAAGCAAGCCCCCAGAAGTGGACGGAGGCAGACCAGAAGGAGTGGCTGGAAGAGGAAGAGGAAGGGGCAAAACAACCCGGAACAAGAGAGGCGCAAGGTGGTAGATAAAAAGGAAAACCTTACCATCATTAATTTGACTTCTAAACAACTAACCAAGACAGAGGAATCAGTATTGAAATTGGGGCTATCCTTCTGTCCACAAACGAAGTTCGAATTTACACAAACGAGGATTGATTTATTCAAATTCATTAGAAAACTCAAACTACATAAGTTTTTTAAGATCAAACCAACGAATAAAGAAGCCAGATTAATCAAAGGAAATGTGAAAGAGACAGATTTACTAACGGTGGATGACCTCACTACATTGGAACTGTTAGAAGAACTACGACAAGGACAGGAATCGATCACAGAAGAAAATGAAATGACAACAACACAAAGAGCCAGAAACTTGAGGTTAGATCAGGAAGCACCATGCAGCAACTTCAAACCGGTTTCACAATTTTTACCTCAAATGCCTCAAGATGCGATTGATGTGTTTTCTGAATCGGTGATCAAGGATCTCGTGCAGTTGCGAGAGAAAGAAAATTACAGAACCACCAAACGCAACCTGACTAAAGCCCAAGAAAAAACCCTGAGAGAACTACAAAGTGATCCGACAGTAGTCTACAAACCCTCTGATAAAGGGGGCAATATTGTCCTGATACCGAGGGAACAGTATGTGAGGGAAGCCCTACGACAACTAACTGACACACACAATTATGAACTGACAACTAAGAGGAAGTATGAGGAGAGCATCAACGAGTACCATCAAAAGATTAAGAAATGGCAGGACAAATCGATGTTAACCATGGAAGAGTTTTTATTTTTAAGAGTCATCAATCCCATAACTCCAACGTACTATTATTTGCCCAAGGTCCATAAGGACAAAGTGAATCCACCCGGCAGACCCATAGTCTCATCATTGGGCAGTCTAACTGAAAAGATGTCTGTATTTGTGGACCATTTTCTATTCCAGTTTGTCCTACAATTGTCCTCTTATATAAGAGACACCAAAGATTTCATTTCATGCATTGAAAAAGTTAGATGGGAGTCATCATTCGTCCTCATAACACTGGACATTACAGGACTATACACATGCATAGACCACGAACAGGGACTGGAGGCGGTGGAATATTTCCTGAATAAAAGGTCGATCAAACTACTGGAACACAATAAGATGCTTATTGAATTTATAAGGTTTTGCCTATACAATAACATTTTTCTTTTCCAAGGTGACCTCTACAGGCAGGTGTCGGGGACCGCGATGGGTACCTGCTTCGCCCCCAGCTACGCGAATTTGTTTGTGGGCTGGTGGGAGGAGCAGGTGGTCAGGTCCCCCACTAATGCTGCATGGACAGCCAACATAGTGACCTGGCATAGGTATATTGACGACCTCTTCATAGTTTGGAGAGGGTCTACCAATAGTGCCAAAGACTATATAGCCCACTTGAACAACAACAACCTTAATCTTCACTTCACAGGCGAGATTAGCTCAGTGGCAGTGAACTATCTCGACCTGGAAGTGAGGATTCAAGAGAGCAAGATCACTACGGCTCTATATAGAAAGCCAACTGCAGGCAATAGCACTCTACACGCTACTAGTGGCCACCCAGACAAATTGAAGAAAAGCATCCCATATGGGGAATTATTGCGTTTGAAACGCAATAGCTCAAGGGATTGCGACTTCACACATGCAGCAAGAGAGAGCATAGAGAGATTCGCTGCTAGAGGCTATGACCTAAAGTTACTAGATAATACCTTTGAAAAGGTCAAGAAGATACCAAGAGGAAAACTGTTAGAGGCTAACAAAAAGGAAGAAAAGAAAGATGAGGGCAAATTCCGCATAATTACGACCTTTTCTGAGGATGCAGACTCCTTAAGACGCATTTTCAGTAAAAACTGGCACATCTTGAAAACTGACCAGATTATTGGGAAGGATATTCCACCCGTCCCCTTAATGACTTTTAGAAAAGCGAGATCACTAAAAGACAAATTGGTCCACAGCCATCTGGATAACCCCACAGTGAAACAAGGGACGTTTGGGGAATTAAGGGGATTTTACCCGTGTGGGAAATGTAAGGCATGTGCATTTAGCAAAAGAACCCTTAACTATGAAATTAAGGGTATGAAAGAGAGACAAACCATCAAAAAATTTATCACGTGCCAAACCACGCATGTAGTATACTGTCTGACGTGTCCCTGCAAGCTTAAATACATCGGGAGCACGATACACAGTGTTAAAATCAGAATTCTGGAGCACATGCGTGCTATCACTAACAGGGACATGAGCTACCCAGTTGCCAGACACTTTGCCATTAAACACCAGAGCAACAGGAACCTACTTCAGTTTTTTGGGCTTGATCATGTGCCCCTTCACATCAGAGGAGGGGACAGGGTCCTCAAATTGAGGAGATTAGAGTCAAGATTTATTATCGATCTACAGACAAAAAGCCCGAAAGGTTTAAACAGCAATGAAGAATTAACGGTACACCTGGGGATGTAAGAAATAATGTAATGATAAAACTGATGAATCTGTATATACCTCTTATTGACAAATGCACACATTATGAGGGCTAGCCGATACACGGCAATATTTATCAAAGTGAGGAGGTTAAGGGTGGTTCTATGGAGCCACAAATGCCGATCCACGGCGAGATCTCAATTTCGTTTGTAATGAATTGACGAGGAAGCACACTTCATAAATAATGAATTTTGTCGATAATTCTGTTGCCAATATTGTAAATATTGTATATAACTTTATTTGACAAACTAGTGTGAACGCAATACGTGCATACTGAAAGATGGCGCCCACAGTAACTTGGTGGGAAATAGTCCTTCGTTGCTTTTATTGCCCGTAAAGGATAATGTGATGCATTTTTTGTATATAAAATGGCGCCGCGCTGTATCTGTGATGCAACACACTGACGAAGGGAAGACCCGAAACGCGTCTGTGAAGCGCTAAATAAAAATTGGTAACCAACCTAACCCGTGAGTGCTGCTATCTTCTTCCCGGACGGGAGTGAGGAAAACTTTGGAGCGAGATATATATATATATATATATATATATGCACGAACCTCCTTCTTGCGAATGAGTAGACACCACACCGGGGAACAGTAAGGAAGCAGCTTTATTCCTTTAAGGGGCGAATGCATTTCGGCTGCACATCAGCCTTCATCAGCGCCATAATGTTCAGGAGGCTTCCACTTCACGAACCTGGGTCCTGCTGCCCTCTTATTGGCTGAGGGCCCGCTTCGCCCCCTGTGATGAAACGCTCACCTGTTGTCAGTTCGAGTGGTGTTGACGAACTGCAACTCCCAGAAAGCATGGTGAAATCCAGGTAGGTAATGCGTGAGGGTTGTTACGCCTGGTGGATGAGCGGAATGGCAGGACAGTTCGTTTTAAAGCCAATTTCCCGTAGGTAAAGGAACATCACGCCTCCTTGGGTCCCCCGACCGCCTCAGCCTCAGAGTTCAGGGATTGTGTCTGGCAGGGGCAACGATGACAATGCACGTCGCCCAACATGGGGTTGGGTAACCTCATGACTGCTGTCTTTCCTCTCGAAAATCCATGGCGGGTCCCGATCTTCCAATAACTTGGATGCACAGACTGCCACTGCAACAGCGACGGAGCCAGTAATTACCGGGCCAACTGGTGAGGCGGGGGTCTCTAAAACCGTGTTTCTGGCACACACGGGAACTAAATGCACGAACCTCCTTCTTGCGAATGAGTAGACACCACACCGGGGAACAGTAAGGAAGCAGCTTTATTCCTTTAAGGGGCGAATGCATTTCGGCTGCACATCAGCCTTCGTCAGCGCCTTAATGTTCAGGAGGCTTCCACTTCACGAACCTGGGTCCTGCTGCCCTCTTATTGGCTGAGGGCCCGCTCCGCCCCCTGTGATGAAACGCTCACCTGTTGTCAGTTCGAGTGGTGTTGACGAACTGCAACTCCCAGAAAGCATGGTGATATATATATATATATATATATCTCCATATATATATATATCTCCAAATCCAAAGTCCAATTACGTACACTCTCGGGCAGAAAACCAATATCTTTGTCCAAGTTTATTTACACAACGCGTTTCGGCAAACAGTCTTGATCACGTGTATATATATAAATGAACCAACAATATTACAGGTTAATGAAAAATTTGAAGAATGAGGCTGAGGTTATCATATCCAAAGCAGACAAGGGAGGAAACATCGTTTTGTGGGCCAAAAATCTGTATTTACTTGAAGCTTATCGCCATCTAAATGATGAACAATGCTACAGGAAGGCTGTCGCTAATGATATAAGGAAATTGAAAGATCAAATCCATGGTGAACTTGGACAGTGGAAAAGAGTCGACCTAATCAACAAAAATGAATACAACTATTTGAAGGTCGAATCTCCTACTATAGCGGCCTTGTACTTTGTCCCTAAAGTTCACAAACAACAAATTCCCGTTCCTGGCAGACCCATTATCTCTGCACAACGAAGTTTATGTGAAAACATATCCAAATATGTGGACTTTTTTCTACATGAATTTGTCGAACAACTACCATCTTACATCAAAGACACAGGACACTTTCTTTCCACCATACAAAATATATACTGGCAAGAGGGATATGTGGTCATTGTCATGGATATTTGTTCCCTGTACACAAGCATACGCCACACTGACGGGTTACAGGCAGTAAAATACTACCTAGAGAAAAGACATTTTTCTCCAACACAATGCCATGTTGCTTCGTATGATTGAACTTTGTTTATACAACAACTATTTCATGTTCAATAACGAGTTATTCCAACAGCTGCAAGGCGTAGCTATGGGGGCATGCTTCTCCCCCAGTTACGCATGTTTACACATAGGCTGGTGGGAGGAGCATGTCCTCAAGCAGACGTATGGTGAAACATACAGGGCCCATGTAATACAATGGTGGCGATTTATAGACGATGTATGTATAATCTGGGATGGCACAATTGAGTCAGCTAATGAATTCGTAAAAATGGTCAATGTTAATGATTTGAATTTAAGATTCACTGCTCAGATTAACACAGAAAGGGTGGAATTTCTAGATGTAGAATTGTACATCAGTAATAATAAGATTCAAACCAAATTACACCGCAAAAGCACAGCAGGAAATTCCATACTCCATTCTCATAGCTCCCATCCCCACCATCTTCTCAATAGTATTCCCTACGGAGAGTTCCTGCGTATTAGACGCATATGCAGCTTAGAACCGGACTGTAACATCTGTCTGGCAGAATCCTTTAAAAGATTCTTAGCTCGGGGATACAAGAGCAATGTTTTAGACCAGGCTATGGAGAAAGCTAAAATGATGAATCGCAACATTTATCTTGATACAGTCAACAAAAATAGTATTTCCACCACCACAGATGACATCAATATTGTACCTAACAAGGGGGACTCATTACGCTTCATCACTACTTTTAGTAGTCAAGATAAAGATATAAGGAAACTTATATATAAAAACTGGCATATAGTGAAAACAGATCTGACCATGTCACAAATGGTACCAGATTTACCTCAAATTACATTTCGAAGAGCACCCTCGATGAGGGATGCCCTGGTAAAAACCAGTCCGGAGGTAACCAACACCAATACCTGGCTATCCAAACGTAAAGGTTTTTTCAAATGCAGCTCATGCCGAGCTTGCAAATTCGGTATCAACACCTCTGAATTTATGAGTGCCTTTGATCATACCCCCATCAGTCTTAGAGGTCTCTTCACTTGTAAATCTGACCATGCAGTATATGTTTTGGAGTGTTCCTGTAAACTTAAATACATTGGCAGCACAAAACTACAGGTTTAGACTAGAATTCTACAACATCTACGTGCCATAGTGAATTCTGACTTCAGCTACCCTGTTGCGAGACATTTTAAATTAGTCCATCACAACAACTTGCACGATTTAAAATACTATGTGATCGACACAGTACCCAAACTACCAAGGGGCGGCAATAGGGAAAAACTCCTCAGGCAGTTAGAAACCAAATATATACTGCTATTAGACACAAAGATGCCCAATGGACTAAATACAGGGGAGGACATGCATAATTTCTTATGATCAAATAAGGAGTTGATTTGTTTTCACTTCCAGGCAGTTATGTTTCCTTGAGAATAATGAGAAAAATGTGACAGATGTGTAACTATGTATCTTTATCGAGATTTCTTCTAAGAAAAACCCCCCTTTTGTTCTTACAAACATTAACCCTGTTTCCCCTATCTCCCCCATCATACGCTGCTATTCGGCTGCTACTTTGCACATGTTTTTGGCCTTACCAGGACTGTTGCACTAGCACTTTACAATACATAAATATTTGTATAGTATACTGAGCATTTGCACTTTTAAGACTTCTGATTCTATAACACACTGTAGGTCTCCATATTTATAGATGGTATTTTATCCACCTTTTAAATATTCCCCATTTTTTTTATATGATCCCAATATTTATTGCACTTGCACCTTTATTGGAGAGCTATTTATAGCTCAGATTATAATTGTACTATATAGATAGTTCATTATATAGGGGTTGGTCCTACTACATCCAGTGCATTACACGTTGATGTAGTATATACACATATATATCTGCAGTATAATATTATCCAATACTATCTAGGCCACAACACATATGCAACCAAAGCCTTCTAGATCACAGCGTTTTTTGATGGATATGTCATAAGCTTTACGTTTTAAACTGTTCAGGGTTGTTCAAATGCTATGACCTCACAAATGAATTATGATTTATTTTTTCTTTATTTTAATGTATTTAATTGATTATAAGGCTTCCTCCTTGTACATATTATATTTCAAATATTGGGGCTATTTGTGTATTTATACTCATTGATTCCCCTTCACATTGAACATATGAATATTTGTTTTATATGGAATTACATGCAGTATACTCCACAGGGCTCTCCCGAACTCCTTTTTCCGATTTCAAAAAAAGTGGAGAAATCGTCTGTAACGAAAGTATTTTTTTCATGTTTACCTTGTGGAGCCTGTTAGTTTGCTGTTTTGTCTGCTAGTATTCCATTGGATTAAACAAGAGGAAGTCAAGCACTGTATAATATATATAATGTGATTGGTTCACTGGTGGTCATGTGATCAAGGCCGTGGCAACGCGGCCGAAACGCGTCATGCCATTAGACATGGAATAAACTATCTTGCACTTTACGTTCAAGGCGTGCTGTGGTCTGTACCCGTTTCCAAGATTTGTTGGATTGTTGGGGAACCTGCTTTCTACATATATATATGTATATGTATATGTAAATGTGTATATGTATATGTGTATATATATATATATTCACTGAAAAAACCATAGGTTTCACACATGTTATAGTTAGCGGAAATTTTACTGATAAAAAACCAATGAAATTCCCCCGTTATAGTTAGTGCAGGCAACTATAACTCACGCGACCGCAATCCTCTGCTGATGCTAATACTGTATTTAGACACTTATTTGCCCATGTCTTCTTCCATACATTTTTAGCTATACATATATTACAAATATTTTTTTTTCATAAAGACACATATGTCATCAGCAGAAGATTGCGGTCGCGTGAGTTATAGTTGCCTGCACTAACTATAACGGGGGAATTTCATTGGTTTTTTATCAGTAAAATTTCCGCTAACTATAACATGTGTGAAACCTATGGTTTTTTCAGTGAATTTGCAAGGTTTTTTAAATGCTAATTCCTAACTATAACGTGTGTGAAACCTATGGTTTTTTCAGTGAATTTGTACGGTTTTTTAAATGATAAGTTACTTTACGCCATTCGTGGCGTGCGCGCCCACTTAACGCAGTTCGTTCCGTGCGCGCACGGTGCGCGCACCGCACGCCCACTTTACGCAGTTAGTGCCGTGCACGCACGGTGGGCACACGGTGCGCTACGCGCACCGCGTGCCCACGTTACGCTAGATGGACCATGTACCCACGATGCGCTTCGCGCACCGTGCGCACATGGAGGACATATGATGCACTTCGTTTTGAAAGGTAATATTTTACTTTTTCGCAGTTGTAATAAGCCATGCACAAATGGTGCCCTTCGGGCACCATTTGAACACGGCGTGGGGAGAGTGTGGATAATTTTTTTTAAAATATTTTAGTTTTTGGCAGTTCTTTTTTTTATATATTTTTTTTACCGTACGCGTACGGTAAGCGTAATCGGCGAAATTAGCGAAAAAATAAAAATTCCGTTTTTGGCCTTGGGGGATCTTTGGGGACTCCCTCAACATTGCTATGTGTGTGGGCGCTGTCTAAACAGCCCCTTTACATGTTTTTGTGCTTTGTATTTTCATCATCACTCTCAGTGCGAGAGAGAAAATGGCGGCCGCCGCTTCCTGGTTTCGGCCGATTCGAATGTTTACTAAGATCTAAGAGCCAATCAGAATCGCGCTCGCGCACGCCACCGTACGCGTACGGTAAGCGTACCGTAAGCGCACCGTAAGCTGGCTCAGATATATATATTGATTTAAAGGCTATTTTCTCAGAATCTACTGAACAGATTTACACCAAACCTACAAAAGGCACTTCCTTGACCTGAGGACTACCTCTCTGCCAAATTTCTAGTAATTCTGTTCAGCCGTTCGGGCTGTAGCCCTGTCTAAAGGTCCTATGGAAAAATGCATGGGAAAAACGCGTTTTGGGACCCCCCTTTTATCTCAGCCCCCGCTTGACGAATCCCCCCGAGACTTTCAGGGTAGGAGCGGAGCGTTGCGCCCCACCTATTTTGAAAAATTCGCGAGGATTCGTCGACCGGCGCCAAAGTTATTCAAAATAGAATGTTGCGGATTTCCTATGGAAACGTGGTCCTAACTATAACTACCTACTGGCGACCGCCAGTAGGTAATATATATATATATATATATATATATATATATATATATATATATATCAGTGGCGGTTTTTGCGTTGGGGCGGTGGGGCGTTGCCCCACTTAATTAATTGTGTACATTTCGAGCGCGCCGCTTTAAATTATTAATACAATTTCAACTTTCAAAGTTGAAATTGTATTAATAATTTAAAGCAGCGCGCTCGCATCACTCGCGGCGTCACGTCACGTGACAACGACTCAGACTCCGTGTCCGTCAGGCAGGAGGCAGCATTGATTTTCAATGATGAGCGCGCGGCCGCGCGCAATGTGCGTGTGGTGGCGTACGCGTGTTGGGTTTGGCCGGCTGCCTTTTCTCGGCCAGGAACCCAGCATACGCATAGTGGCTTTGCTCCAGCAAGTACAAGGTGACGGGGGGTTTGGCCAAAACAGCAGATCCCAGTAGGAGCAAAATGAGCGGCGAGTTTGCCTGCTCACGCCATGACGCCAATCCTACGACAGCAGCATCTGCGTCCGGATTGGCTGCTGCAGCCGAGGGGTATGACTTTGACTTACTTGGAGAAGTTGCAGTTCAGTTGGCAATGGCACCGCAATCCGCAGGGGTGGGAGGGCCCGCCCAGCGCCTAACGTAGCAATGGCCAATCAGTGTAATGGCTTATTATTAAGCCATGCAGTGATTGGCCATTGTGCCGTTCCCGGGCAAATCGGCCACCTTTCCTCTCAGTAGTCGAGACTAGCCTGGAGAGTCAAGACTAGTGAGAGAGTGAGACATCGTCCGTGACGCGAGTCAAAATCATCACTGATCAGATTGATTCATTCATCATTGAACTGATCATCATTCATCGACAATCAAATCATCATCGATCTTGGATCGGATCAACTGCTCCCCATCGCCCGGCCTTAGCAGGTTTGTGCTCTAGCCTCTACTCCATATCCCCGCCGGCCGCCGCAGTACTGCATCTCCAGCCCTTGCACATGACATCACACTACTAGTTGCAACTTAATGCAAGCACAGGTAGTGTGGTACATTCATACATAATGATAACACAGTACGGTGTGAGAGCACGAGGCCTGATCTGCGCAGTACTGTATGTGAGGGAAACTTACAGTTACACTGCAAGTTCGTCAAGTACTAGCAGTTGTGCGAGAGGCTGGGGATATGTGTGCTGTGAGTGTGAGCGAGCGTTACGTTACCGTTGCAGTGTGCGAGAGGCCTGATCTGTGCTGTAGGCCTGAGGATGGCAGACGACGTTCGAAGCTGTTCCCGAGCGGTGTTCATAAGAATATCGGATGCAGTGATGCACACACGCACACCTTTACCCACCCTGTAGTCGCCAACAATATCATGATGTTACATTCTTTTTAATTAGATTTGTATCAGCGCCAAAGCAATTTACTTTTATTTCAGATGAGCAGTAGACTATGCAGATACCGGGTACTCCACAAGGCAGAGTTCATGTGCATCCAGGCAGAGCTGGGAAATTCAGGAGGCGCCACGAGGGCATGTCACAAGCTGTCGAATAGTGAGGGAGTCTGGGTACCGAACATGAACCACTGTGTGTGACCTGGAGAGATGTGAGAGGGAGGGCAGAAATATAGAGGGGAAATAAGGCGAGGCGATGGAAGTGGGGTAAGACTTGAGAGAAGGGGAAGAACATGCATGGGCTGGAGGAAACGAGATAAATAGAGAAGATAATGTGTAAAGAAAACAAAGAGCGGATGACATTTGGGTAGTGAACAGAAAGACAAAAGAAAGATCAAATATAGGGGGTAAAGCTGGCCGTCAGACTTTGTGGCTGTGTGAACAGACAGAAGGCCAAGGGATGGGGGGAAGAAATATTGAGGGAAGAAGAGAAGGGACAATTTGGGGGTGGGACACTGGAGGTAGAAACGAGAGAATTGAGGGAGAGTGTATTGAACAGAGCGAGAGTTAATAAAGAGGGAATGGGGAGCGGACAGGTGGGAGGCTGCGTGGATAGCGAGAGAGGGAGGCTGTGTGTGCGCGTTTGTAAGAGACCGAGAGTGGGTGAGGAGGGCGTAGGAAGAGAGCCCCTGGCAGTTGGTGTGTGAGAGCGAGGTGTGGTCTCTGCTGTCTGTGCTCTTATTAAACGGGACAGACAAACGAAACCGTCTTTTTTTATCCCCAGAATACTCAGCAAGGCGCTCTAAATTGATCACCTCAGCATGCAATAAGCTGGGCCTATTAGATCGGTCGCACGCATTGTTGGCTTTTAAGGGCAAGACCCACTAGCTCTATATTGCTGTAGTGAAGTACCTACCTACTACTGCTTTGCGACTGCTTTCCGGCGGGTTGCAAAATATGAAATTATTACAGACCATGGAGCAGAAGTGGTAATCACATCAAAAGCTTTTCCTACGCAAATAAAGGTGTGGATGCATGTGTGCACATGCACCATCTGTAAGCGTGGCTACCTGTAGGTGTGTCATCTGAGTGCAGGGCTGTCTTACTCTCTGTGCATGTGTGCATCTGTCCCTCTCTGTGGATGCTTTCTCCTTGGTTCTTAAGACATGGCAGCGGGAAGGACAGACGTTTAGGGGCATTAGGCAGTTTCTTGATATCATTATTCACCTTCATTTTGCACCGAAATGTGTTTTTGCACCTACAGTTGTTCCCATGCTCCTGATGATGTTGCATGAATAGAGATTTTGCACCTAATCGAAGTTTGTGTATAAAAGTGATTTTCCACCTACATGTGTTTTTTCACACTTAACAAGTGTACCTGGCATGCGCCTGGCATTACTCCGGCCCTATTGGCCTGTTGTGGTTCACCTGACAAATGCCATACTCTTCCTCAGCAAACTGGTCTTTCTCTGGTGACTGACTCCTCAGTAGCCCCTCCAGGCTTTAGAGGTGAGTCTCACATTTGATATACTCTGTCCCAGCTCTACTGTCCCTTTAGATGCAAGACTGACATGTTACACACGCTGCCCCATACCTAGTGGCCTTTCACAAGTGCTCAAACCTGCGATTGACTTTGTCCCAGCCCTAACTGCTTTTCAAGACATGCAACTAACATGATAGGAACTGCTATCGGCCTTCTGAATCTTCAGAAATATCAAAAAAGACTGGTGAATGTGAAGAAGGGCATTCACGATCGAACAATGTCTGAGCTGGAAATGTTAATGGCAGCGCCAGAATGTACCTTTCTATGCGGAGTACAACTATTAGAAACAAGTAAACAGACTTAAAGTGAAAACACGTTTAGCAAAGGCTGTGGTGTTAAAAGGAAAGCTCAGCATAACACAAAATCAACAGGACACAAGCGTGTTAAACATAGGGAAGTGAGAATTTATGATTTCTCACAAACCTTTTGTAAAGGTAACCAGCCTTGCAACTACAAGCACTCTCTAAAATTTCAATTGAATGTGAAATTTTCCACAGAAACATTTTTGGAATTGTTTCCCAAGAATTAATATTGTGTCAGAGTTTACCTTAAAACGTAGTACCTTCAGAGTGCATGGTATATAAACGGATAACTTTATTTAATGTAATTTTTTTTTTATTGTATAACTTACACTTTCTTGTATGTTTGCATATGCATCTGCACTTTAGTCCTTATATGCTGCTGTAGGACCACGTGTTCTACGTGATAACCTAATAATGTGCTCTTCCTTCGACATTGGTTTCACATGATGTTTTGCTCTGTATCGCTTTTTCACGCCTCATCCCGATGAATTTAATTAATTTAATGTATTGTTTTATTATGCTCTGTGCACTTTAATGGTTTGTAATAACCGAATAAAGTTACTATGATGATTTTCCCTTGCTTTAGGGTTTGCTACTTCCTTTAGGGTTTCCCTCTTCCTTAATGATGCGCCACAAACTTCTTAAAACCTATGCATTAGCACAGCATTAATTACTCTACTCTTTTCGGGTTCTTAGCTGCAGCTCACCCGTTTCCCTGGTAATTGCGTGCTTTATAAATTGCAACTGAATCGATCAATGTAGTAGTTGGATCCGTTGCACTTCCCTTATTAAACCATAGAACCTGTCATTCAAACATTCCGTTACAGCCTTAGGGTAAACCAGTACTCCATAGTATTTTTATATTCTGTGGTGCCTCAATCCTTCGTTATCCCAGCGCTAATTACTGGTTTACACTCCGACAATGAGGATGTTGTGTGTTTCGTACAGATAGCCACTTATTTCAAGGGGATTTGGCAAGGGAGTACCCATATCCTCATTTTCTTTTCTGGAAGCATCCCATTTTCCTTTAAGTAAAACGGGCTGCATTTAAAAAGAAAAAGATTGCTTTATTTAAAATAAATGGGCATTACAATAAAGAATAAATGACACCCACAATAGCATATTTTTGGGCATCTGTTACCTGGATCGATTCCGGAGCAGATTTTTTACATTCCAATTGTCACTAAGATTCGACTCATATCTTAACAAATAAGACAATGTGTATTGTGCAATATGTACAAACGGCTGCACAACTTGACACTGAAGTCACAGGATGAATCTGTTTTATGTATGATCCGAGGCCTGTGGTTCTTTATGATTAGCAGTCTATGTGTTTGGGTGACACAACAACTACATTTTGTTATATTTGCTTTTCAGCATCTGGTAAAGCCTCAAAGCAAAGAAGAAGAGGCACCAACCTCCTTTGCTGCACTTGAGCCTCTACAACAGTCAACAACCCCAGCGTTTAAGGTAAGGAAACTGCTGCTGTATTTTACATTCTAGTAGTTAAGGGCTATGTAAGTTGTCTACATGGTGGGTGGCCTCCACATGCACCAAACCTCATATGTTGTACTTTGATTATTGACAGGTAACATTAACATTGGTAACACCATGAATACAGTAGAGCAACTACTTGCAAAGCCGTTCATTGGGCTGAAACGCGAAGATAAACTAATTGTAAAACAACTAGGACCCCACCAGCCAGACCTAAACCTACAACAAAGTTCCCAAGACAGAGGGAAGATTTACACACGTTCTTTCTCAAACACCTGGTACACAAAAGTTGATTGGCTTACAGGGTGTACTTCAACAAATACTCTGTTCTGCTTCCCCTGCTTGCTGTTTGGTGGTGAAATTCCTTGGACAAAAAAAGGGGTGAAAGACTTGAAACATTTGTCAGATAAAGTAAAGAAGCATGCACACACAAAAATACATATGGAAAACCTGACGAGACTGGGAATGTTGGGAGACACACCGATTGAAGCCCACATAAGCGACGCCTACCGCAAAACAATAAAGAAACACAATGAAGCAGTTGATAGGAATAGGCACATACTATCAAAAATCATTGATTGCATTCGTTTCTGTGGTGCTTTTGAACTGGCATTACGAGGGCATGATGAATCTCAAAGTTCCGAAAATCCTGGTATATTCAGAGGCCTTGTGGATTTAATTGCAAGCATAGACCGTGAAATGGAAGCACATCTTGCAAGTGCTACAGTCTTCAAGGGCACCTCTAAAATAATACAAAATGAACTGCTTGAGTGCATGCTAGAGATTGTAAAAAGCAATATCGTGCAAGAGTTGAAAAACACCGACTTTGTGGCTATTCAGGCTGATGACACCACTGATGTGGCCACTAAAACACAGTCTGTACTGATCTTTCGGTACCTTGACAATGACAGCAGAGTTGTGGAGAGGTTCTATGGTTTCACTCATTTAAGAGACTCTAGTGCAGAAAGTATTTCTTCAGCTATTCTACAAGAACTAAACTTGATTTTTCCAGAGCAGCCTCAAAAACAAAAACTGATTGCACAAAGCTATGATGGTGCTGCAGTAATGAGTGGAACCTCCGGTGGAGTACAAAAAAAAATTAGAGATGTGTACCCTAATGCCCATTATGTGCACTGCTATGCCCACCAACTTAATCTGATTATGCAACAGGCAGTAGGAAAGATCTCTGAGGCACAGATATTCTTTATGGATGTAGGAGGAATGGCAGCATTCTTCTCACGTTCCCCCAAAAGAACTGAGGTACTTCATACGATTGTCAACAGAAGGATTCCAAAGGGAGGCCCAACTCGTTGGAATTTTCACATACGTACAATCAGCCTAATATACCAACATAGGGTTGACCTTGAAAAATGTTTCGACACCATAGAAGCTAATGATGACTTTGAATATAAAACTCGGAGTGAGGCCCGTGGCTTTTCTAGAACACTGCAAGACAGGGAGTTCCAGTTTTTGCTGTTTTTGTTTTATGACATAATGCCTCATGTTGACGTACTATATGAGAGGTTACAAAAACGTGATATAGATACTGTCTGTGTGGAAAGAGCTACCACTGACTTTGTCGCCTGCATTAACAAAGTCAGAGAAGGGGTTGACAATTTAGATAGAAGACTGCCAAATGATTCTACTTTCTCCAACCGCAGAAAAAACATCAGCAGTCTGGTCCGAATTGCAAAAGAGATATGTGACACTATAACTGTGCAGGCAAAGGGACGGTTTTCTTTTACAAACCATTTGGTGAGTGCCACATTACTGAAAAGTGATTTGTTTGCAAAATATGATAACTCCTTCCCTGAGCAAGCACTGAATAAGGCTGTGGAAGCTTACCCTATGCTCAACAAAGAGGATTTGAGAACTGAATTAACTGTACTCTACAGTATGAGTGTATATCGGCAGGCCACTGGTGCAATTTCTTTGCTTGCTTTGATTCGGAACCTTAACATGGAAAGGTCACTTACAGAGACAGTGGCTTTACTAAAAATAGTCATTACCACTCCAATGACAACAGCAGAGGCGGAACGATGTTTTTCCACTTTGAACCGAATAAAGACATTCTTGAGGAACACCATGATTCAGGAAAGACTGAATGCTTTAGCTATGCTCTCTATAGAGAGAGACCTCGTTAAAAGAATACCAGACTTTAACATTCAAGTTATTGAAAAGTTTGCTGCTCTTAAAGATAGACGTGCTGATTTTATCTACAAAAAGTGAACAATATGTTGAATGCTGCTAGTTTGCAACCTGTTTAATTGTTTGTTAAATAAAAAGCATCTGTGAGGTACTCAGAAATGCATTGTATCGCGAAGTCTATTATGAAGCTTTGTGGTTATACTGAATAAGCGTCTACCTATGTTATATGACATCTCTATTAATGTAATAACTGCACTTTCACAATTGCTTTATTAACCTCCCTGCTTTCTCAAATTTGCTTGAAAATGCACCATTTGCCCACTCATTTTTCAAAATTTTCTGGGGGGGAGAACCCCCCCAAACCCCCCTTAGGTGGTTCGGGCTCGCTCGCTACGCTCGCTCGCGACGGTGAAGTTTAACAATTGTTTTACGCCCCACCTCTTTCAAATGTCACCAGCCACCACTGATATATATATATATATTTATATATATTTAGAGAGAGAGATATTCCACAATTCTC
The DNA here is from genome assembly GCF_964204655.1 of Triturus cristatus. NCBI lineage: Eukaryota > Metazoa > Chordata > Amphibia > Caudata > Salamandridae > Triturus > Triturus cristatus. The sequence goes on along the minus strand of NC_140591.1, from coordinate 344,018,974 downwards.
TCAGAGTCCATCTCTGCCCTTTTTAATATGTGAATAACTGCTAGGTTTAAAGCCATGGGACCTTTTTTAAAAGACTGATTAATTACAGTAATATACAGTGCATAATTCTCAGAGCAGAATTTGATATTGGTAAAGGGTCCATAGTGGAGTTTAGCAGGAGAAGGAGATGAATAACTTATTTAGCCTACAGTTTCTTGTATAGCAAATGTGTTATCAAAGACTATCCCAGGCCTAAGTAAAATGTCTGAGATCCAGAGAAGGAAAAATAGCAGTAGCCAGGGATATCCGCTGTCCTCTGTCACAGCCTTTGCTAACCATAGTCATGAGGGAAAAGAAGGATGCAGGAGGACCAGAAAGTAACATGCCTTGATTTATTTGCCTAGTTTACATTCCCAATTTCTCCACAGCACTTAAAAGGTTGTTTGGGGGTTGGGGGGTTCTGTAGGTTCTGTAGGTGAGGGGGTCGATAGTGCAATATTATCAGGTTAGATATCACTTTCCATGCAAACAGAGTTAAACCTGCTACTAAGATCTAAAACTTATCATGATAGGTACTTATCCATCAGTGAAATCTGGACTTTATCTAAACAATCATGTATATATTTAAAATGTTATGAGGGAATACTGTCCGTACTACTGCACCTTCTCAAGAAATCAAATAGTGGGAGTGCTCAGCACATATTGCAAAGACTGATTGCGAGTCCAAGATGACAGTGGTCTAATACCGGGTTGAAGGGTGAAAGAGAGAGGGATTTATTTCAGCTGTACTACCTGGGGCCTATTCAATTGTGTTTGTTTTAAATGACCTGAAGGCAGAAGAATAATGGCCAGTACCTGCCATTTGGCTGAGTCACTGAGCAATCAAGCAATCATGATGAACAGCGTGGAAGGTAACAAAAACAAGACAATATCTGGCCCCAATTAAAGACATTAATAAAAAAGTTAATTAATACATTAGCTATTTAATTGATATATAGCACAACTCTGCAAAAAGATTTTGCTTGTTAATAAGTTTAGCAAGCTTTCCCTGCAGTTCAGCCATGCCAATTATCTATGACCGAATAATCTAAAAATAGTCTACCATTGGGCAAGAGGTTGTTGATTGTGGACCTGAAGCTGTGGTTGTTCTTCCAATCCCCTTTGGCAATTAAGAGAAAACTATGAATAGGCATCTGGCAGTCCATTGTGATATTTCAAGTTTTGGTTTCTGGAATAGTGGAGAGACAATTTTATCAATGGAATGGATTTGTGTATGTTACAATGGAGACACTGGAAGAACTACTCTTTGACCAAAACTGGGACTACCAGACACCAAGACACTTTGTCCTGGAATGCTGTAGGCTTGCCCTTACAGAAAACTACTTCGAGTACAATGGCACATTATACCAACAATGCCACGGAACATCCATGGGAAGCACATTTGCCCGAAGTGTGGCGGGACTATATGTGAGCAGCTTTGATAAAAGATTCATACAGAATGATAACAACCCCTTCCTGTCTGAAATCCGGTTTTGGAAATGATTCATAGATTATGTCATTGTGATCTGGGAAGGCACAGAAGAAAGCCTACACAGTTTTCACGAGTGGATTAACACACATGACCAATGCCTAAAATTCACCTACACTGCTGACAAGAATCAGCTAGACTTCCTACACCTAACCATATATGTGGAAAATAACATAATTAAAACCAAGACCTTCTTTAAACCAACTGCCAAAACAGCTTACTTTCTTACAATAGCTTCAACCCACGTCCACTCAGAGACAATTTACCATATAGTCAGTTCCTTTGCCTCAAAAGAAATTGCAGTGAACTGACTGAGTACAAGACACAAGCAAAAGACCTGTGCTCAAAATTGTCAAGACGGGATTAACCAGAAAAAAACGTGGCGAAATGCCAGAAGAGAGCAAGAAATCAACCAAGAGAGAATCTCTTGGAAACAACACCAAAGACACCGGCACCAGATACCTTGACCTGCGTCACAACGTACAGAATAGCAAGTAACGCAGTAAAGAAAATCATAAACAAGAACTGGTGAATACTAACATCAGGATCATTAGACTGGCCCAAACTGAGGTTTCCTAATAAGAGAACAAAAAACTACAAAGACATCCTGGTCCACACACGACCTCCAGAACCAAAAATTAGAGTAACAACCAACACCCTGTGGGACATGCAACCAGTGACTGGCCACTACCCTTGTGGACACTGTTCAGTATGCACATTGACAACCATTACGAAAACAATTGAATTAGCATCTGAACTAAAATGGACCATAAGTCAATATACTAATTGTAATATGTCACATGTAATCTACATGATTACATGTCCTTGCAACCTCAGGTACATCGGAATGACCTGTCGTAAAGTGAAACAAAGAATCTGTGAGCATAGGAGCAACGTAAAGTGCAAAAGAGGAACGACCAAAATGAGCAACCACTATATTGAACATCAACACACTATTGATGATCTACTCTGGATTGTCATTGAAGCCTTAACTGGAACCACCCAAAATGCAGAAAGATGGGTACACCGCCATAAGACCGACTCCACAGGATTGAATGATAACTTCCCATGTCTCAGCATTACATGATGATTACTAAGAGCCAATATGGTTTAAACATATCAAGAACATGAACCAATGCGGCCTATCCAGAACTGCTGCAACTATCTTTTTCAACATCGTTTTTCAAAGTAATTGTACCTATTTGTATTATAATTATTTTTCTTATTGATATCACAAAATATGAAGTGCAATGACACTCATCCATTATTTAGATTTATTCATTTGTTCAAATCACAAAACGACATCTACATCCTGTAGTCTTTCTTCACTATCAATATACATTAAATCACTGCCAGTTCCAGCCCGCGAGAAACTCCAGGAATCGGACGGCAGCGTCAGCACAAGTTGTGAGAAACTGCTGCAACCGGTATGAGGAACAAGGAGACTTCCTAACAGCATGGAACACACGTAACGTGTTACCCCTGAAAACAGAACTGAAATGTATTCTCTGTTTAAACCCCATAGTAGCGATTTGCGCCTCTGACTGCCGATGAAGCCCTAATTAGGACTTACAAGATATGCGCATTATACCTAACATTTCACAACAGCGGCATTCTGACTCCGTGGCGCTTTTCACCCAAGGCGCCCCTTTACAACTTCACCTTGAATAAGCGTTTAACTATGTGATGTTTTTTAAGTAATCACTCTGTACCTTCGAGCACACCATGCATTAGACACAAGCATACATTCGGTTACACACACTTTCTGAAGAGCAAAGTATGCGCATTGACTATGCTTCACGCAATAGTCCTAACGTTATTCAACGCTTTCAAGCAAGCCCATTTCCTCATTAAACAGAACCAAAAACTTTCACATTCTAAAATAAGAGCATTATGTGTCCTTTTATCAAAGAGAAATGTATGCCTTTTATGATCCTAGGATCACATGACACCCGGTGGTATTAGCTAGCCTCAATCATGCTAGACATCACTTAAGATGCGCTACTTCTGAACGCAATAATTAAATAATAACAGAGTATTTGGTGCCCCAATACTTAAAATGACCATAAGAATACATCTTTGGGCTACATTTAAGCGCATTAAATGAAACGAACCATGTTGGAATATTTGGTGTCCCTATCATTACAAATTAGGCTGACCAAGCTAATCCAGTCAAGCCCAGTATAAGGTCATGAACATCTATTGCCTAACATGCGAGAGTCTAATCAATACTTTCTTGTGCAGAAACCATCAACCAATGACAGGATGATAAAGAATTGCCATTTTCTTATTTGCTTATTTTAAATTTCATGACATGTTCAAGTTTAACAATATATTCATTATCATTATACAGTTTGAATATTTTTTTTAATAATATTAAAAAATGTCCTCTTTGTTTCTTTCCCCGCTTACTTTAGGTACTTTTGACCTTCTGATTAGAGATATCGTCTCTGAACAACACTTGGAATTGGACAATACCCATCTCCACTACTACTCTTAGGTCCTGACGAAAGCCCTGTGGGCACACAAAGGGGCTGAAACATGTTGACTATCTATCTGGACTAACAAGTGCTTTGGACTCATTGAACGTCCTACTATGCACAACACTGTTTTTATCTTTTCCCATGCTCCAAACTGAATAAAGTTACAGTTTAGGCAGCATGAGGACTCTCCTGTTTAAATAACACTCACTCCACACGAGCACCCTCACTTTTTCTTGATTTCTGATCACTACTGAAATAACGAGTGGTTGCCTCCATGTGGAGGGAGCATGAAAGAAACCCAATGATGATGCTGTCACGTATCTAACTAAGGCGGAGAATCAAGATATACCGCCTGTCGACCTGTCTACGTGAATTAGGGTTTTTTAAGCAATGATGGATAGAAACTGAACCCTGGTAGCAGGTACAAGTGATCCATTCCCCACTAAAGACATACTTTAACTTCATGCACTATTACAGCAAAAAAGCAGGTACACAAATGATCAAGAGGTAAAATAAAATGGAGAGTAGGGGGATTTATTTGCTGTAAAGGTAGCCTTTGCAACTCCCTTCACAGCCCCTTCACGACAAAAAAGGATTACCGAGTGGGCACCATGTTTATAACGCCTGCTAAGTATGTGAATATATTTGTTTTGAGTAATTTTTTTACAAAGCAGGAGTCTATTTACTTAAACAAAAATCAATGGCCCCAGTGTGCGGGAATTTGTGCATGTGGGGGGGCAAGCTACATTTTCACTAGCAGTGTCTGCCATGCTTTGCACACAAATAAGCAACAGTCGCCTTTCCCTCAGTAGTATGGGGTCCAGCAGTCATGAGAAGGATGGATTAATTGATCAGGGATTACCATCGGTGCAGCCGCTGGAGGCCTCGTGGACGGTAATCGGTAGGTAAGGATGACCGCTGCACTGTGGCAATCCTCTGCTGCACCAAAGACTAATTGAGGCCCTCTGTCAGAAAACATTTGTTTGAGTGAGCAAAGTAGTGTCAATCAATGGTATTTCTAGAAGTGATTTTTAGGGAGTACACACAAGAGGCCACAGAGGAAAGTGGTGGGGCCATCTACAATGGGCACTCATGAAGATTGTGTGCACACATGTGATACACACACACACACACACACACAAAACACATACTCACACACACACAAAAGCATACACAGACTGTGGAATACACTTTACTGCGGTCTGTGGAAGAGGGAGTGATCTTCGAAAAGTCTCAGTCTCCTCCATTCTCCTTTTCACACCACTTTCTAGTTCAGCAAGCTCACAGCTAGACACTTCTGCCCTTTTTCTCCTGAAATCTTTCTGAAACGCTCCATCTGCATATCTCACACCTCACCTCTTTTCTCTCCAGCACCCTCTTTTTACTCTCTCCTGCACATCCTTCCTTACATCTCCTTCCCCACACCTCCCCCCACACAATGCACCCGCTGACATGTAAAAAACACCTTTCTTTATATTTCCCTGTGGCAATATTTCAAAAGGCGTATACCTCCTTTATACACTTTATCACAGAATCACATTACAGCTGGCACACATGATCATGCGCTTTGCAGAGAGAGTAAGGTTTGGAGGGACATGTAGTCTGAACCCCTTTCTGAGCCACTGAGAGTCTCTGTGAGAAATCCACTCTCCTTTTGGCCTGAACTTCACAGCTCTTAATTGTTGCCCGTTATAAACATACCCGCCCACAACCTGAACCTACACAGATATATAGAGGCAGCTCTTTTCATGGTCCGCACTATATATGAGAAATATGTTGCATAAAAAAAAAAAACACAACATACTGGAAAAAATCACATACTATTAGAGAATTCAAGAGTTAGTAAAACATGAAATGTGAACAAGAACAACATTGTTGTTCACAAGCTGACTATCCAGTGCTTGTTTTTGCTGGCTGCAGCTGTCACCTGATAGTGGGACACAGGGGATTCAGGACAATTACAGATGGGGCAACAGCCCCCCGATCCCCTCCCCCTCACAGTGACGCCACTAGTGTAACTGGTCAATTGTTTCACTGCTGGTGTTCTCCACTTAAACTGTAAATGACCTGGTGCCCCCTGTTCTTGTTTGTATAATGTACCATTTGCTTTTGAACAGTTATGTTCGACTAAGAAAAATACAAGCTGTACAGCATCCTGAATAATTCCATAAAAGATGCCATGAGCCTCCCTGGAAGAACAAGAAGTGTTGGAAAGATATGAGTCAGGGAGTCAATTCAAAAGACCCATAGATTTTGATGAACAAAGGATTCATGACCATAGCAGAATTGGGAAAATCAACTAAAATACTTTTTGGAATGAAAAATAGAAGTCCAGTACCCCCTTTGATTTATATTACAGAAAATGGTATCTATCAAAAAGGGGAAACATTATTTAACCTGCATGGGTTAACAACGCATGCCACTACCCCGCATTTTTTACACCACAAAATCTTTTACAACGCAGGGCTTTACACCGCAAACTATTACAACGCATTCCCCAAAGTAAGGCCCCTGTGGAGTTAGAATAGTCAATTGTGTTGTAGTGGGGAATGCGTTGTGATGGATTGTGTTGTAAAGCTCTGTGTTGTAAAAGATTTTGCGGTGTAAAAACTGCGGAGTAATGGCACGCAGAATAACAGTGTGCGGGGAGAAGTGTCCTATTCAACAAAAAGCCATTGTTTTATGGTGGGTTTAGAATTTAGTGCTTATCTTCTTCATTTTTCGAGCCCCCCCAATAGATATTTTCTTGTTTCATGTCTATATTGATTTTCAAATATACTGGTTCTAAATAGGGGACACATCAACCACTGCTGTAGAAAACTACTGGTAGTCTTCTAGCACTGAGTTAGGTGAGATGTGAAGCAATCTTGTCAGAGTGCTTTGGAGCACCTGCCAATAGACTCATGACACAACTAGCCCGTGCAGGAAAACATGATGGTATGAGAACCAATGAATCCAGAGAGAGGGAATATAGGGTTACGGCTACTTGGACCTTTAACAATACTTTATTGAAAAGATGACTGTACTTTTGTGATGTTGTAAATAAACAACTATATTCTTTAAAGAAATAGTTGTGGTTGGCCAATAACTATTATTGAGCGTCATTAGTTTGTGGTAAACAATTTCTGAGTTCCAAAACCTGATCACCTCTAAAGTAAGCCTGGATTCTTTACCCACTTTAGTCCTTGGATATTCAAAATCCAACCAGGAGTATTTAGCAACCAATGATGAGCTGAGTGCCATTAAGACTCAGGAATGCCAAGGGTAAATGACAGTTACCAGCCTACTGCCCGATAACCACTGGCTGCGCCATGTTTTTGAGAAGAAACCTGACACTACGACTATCAATTGACACTCATTTCCACTTTACACATGCACAGACTGGAGATCATCTCTACACACAAGCCTTCACATTTTTTCCTAATTTTTCTTGATTATTTCATTTTCAATAAAGGCACAAATGCATTAAGGAGTGTTAAATGCTTTTGACATTCAGGCTCTTAGGCCCAGAGTTACTAAGATTTTGCATTGAGTTGCATCACTTTTTTGGCACAGCCCGACGCAAACTCTGTTTAGGGATTTACACAGCCATGCAAATTCTGATTTGCGCGGCTTTGAAAAAAAAGGAATGCAACAGAGCGCACAGCACTGCCTTGCGTAATGTTGTATCAGGTATACATTACATGGGTGGTGCATAAGCATTCGGTGCATCCACCCATGTATTTTAATATAAACCGATATTTAGAAAGACGTGCATACATGGGTTTGTACCTTTATTTCCTCTCGCTTTTTGTATTTGCATGATACTGCATTCTGCAGCAGACATGTAATAAGGAAATAGCTTTAAAGTATAGTTTTTGTTCATGAGGGGTCCCCTTCCAGCACATAAGCATTCTGCCCACAACACGGGTACACTTCTGATATGATGCATTGGAACTACACAGCCACAAGGGGGCCAGCTCTAGGAGAGAGCAGAACAGTGCCATATCTTTGCAAATCTGACACAGTTCTGTTCTCTCCCTTTCTTGCAATGCAGCGCAGAAACTTTACTTGCTGTGAGCATTGGTGTCAAATGTTAGTAAATATCAGGGGTGGCTCCTCCGCAATGGCAGAGGAGCGTCGTCCCACTGGCTCAGAGGCAGCGGAAAAATAAATAAAAAGATATTTCATTATCATTTTATTTTTAAGCAGCTGGCTCAGCCAGCGTGTGCAGGGAGGGGTGGTGCCGAGGCATGGGAGGGGGGAGGTGGAGTGCTATGTGCACTCCCTAAGTGCTCATGTGTGTTTGTCAGGCCGTCTCAGGCCGACCAAAACACACATGCGCACTTAGGTTTCTCTAACCAGGCTGTATTGAACAGCTGGGTTAGAGAAACCCCACAGACTCCCTGAGCGGAGCGTCTTTCTAGCCTGCTCAGGCCAATCCACCCGGGGATTGGACAGGGAGTCTGTGACGTAGTCATAGTGTCTGCTGAGACAAGGAACACCCAGCACCGAGGCGCGACGTGGGAGGCGGCCGGCAGCAGGTAAGTTTCACTATATAAAAAAAGTATTATTATGGTCACTTATCCCGCCTCCCCCGCACACTGTCCCACGCTCCCCCGCACACATATCCCCCCACCCCACCACTTTTTGTACGTGGCAGCCACCACTGGTAAATATGCCCTCCATCGTGATCTTAATCTGAAGATCACACATATAAAGTAACATGGGCAAGCCATACAACTGAAATAAACTGTTGAAATCTACATACTCCGTAGCCATCCTACAATGCTGTACCTTGCCCCAAAACAAATGGATATGTAACGGCGAGGAAATTAGATTTGTGGTTTACAGCAAATTGAGTAAAAACAATTCAATGTGTCAAATTAATTAGAACATCATTTGGGTATATGCAGTGGCGTAGCTAGAGCTTCTGGCTCCCAGGGCTATCCCTCAGATTGGCGCCCATGGCAGGTGGGAGGGGTACGTATTTGCTCTGGAATTTGTTTGCCAACCTACAGGATGTATACTTTACTCAATCAAAATTGACTCCCGGCCTTATCTGTGATGGTAATGGGCCAACCGCATTTCTACCACAGAATCTTTGGTTTATTTCTATTACTTTCCTTTAATATATAACAAAATAGATTCAGATATCCTATGACCAATTTTTTGCTTTTATTCAACATGTCCTCTTTCAGGGACTAGCCCACGTTCCTTTATACCCTCACTATGATGGTGTTACTCTTTCTATGGGTTTCCCAAAAATGATTGCTTTATTCTTAAATCAGCTTTAATAATCTTCGACTTTTAGGTGTAAAGGATTTGCTCCCACGTTCAACCAATGAACGGGACCATCACCAGGACAGAAGTGAATTAGGACTCGTGTATGAAGGAAGGTATAATACTTTCTTATATGACTAAACGCCCATTAATATCTTGGGAATGGGGAAGAGGAACACTGTTCTCTTCAAACCATGCAGAGTCAAGAAATGACAGGAGCAAACTGCTGCAACTAAAGATACCAACCAAACCTATTCTTGATTTCGCTGCTGCTGAAACTAGAGGCACTTGGTCTGAGGTAGTTGGGAATGGAGCCCTGTGAAAAGAACTCTTCTGGGGTTATGTTCAGGGGCAGTTCTAAACCCCAAAATAAGGAGGCTCACCGCTCACCAAAGATCCTTTCCTACCCTTATGACAACCGTTTTTAGCTCTTACCTCAGGCTCTTGTCGGTCGTGTGTAGAGTCCACAGTGATGGCAGGGCCCCTACCGTAGGGGTTGTTCTGCTGCAAATCGCCCAGCACTCCCATAGCTGCCAAGGTTTCAGATTGCTAATTGTGACATTTTCAGAATTTCAGAGTAATTATGAGTGACATTTCAACTATGAGCGACACTATCTCCGGCACCACTGACCAGAGTCACCCCACTGTCACCGGCGAGTTAAGTGCGACTTCAACTATGTTGCGCGGCTCAGGGCTCCTGAAAAGTACTGTGCACTAGTAATGGACAACAAAGTAAGTTCTAATAAAATGTGCATCTGTCTACTGATGTGAACTCATCAGCTGAGCTGAAGCCATTCTGCCAGTCTCTACAGCTTGTATTTATAACCCTGCACCCTTTAAAAGGGGCCTACCCTATCGAAAGATTACTTGAATGCACTGACACATAGAAAGTGTGGGGTGTGATGTGATCTCTGATAACCAAAGTTTAGTAAAATGTGAAGCAAGGGACTAGGCGGTCAGGTTTTCTTTCAGCCAGTTCCAAACCCTACAAAGGCTGTGATGTTGACTTTTGTTCAGTGCAGTTTTTACAGTTGTGCACAATTGGTGTCATTCTTTTGAATCATAAACACACTATAGTACCACCAGAATTTTCGGGGCCATTGCTCTCAACCTGTCAAAGTTGTGAGCCCCCTGACAATGAAATCGCAGGCCAACTCAAAATTAAGATTAAATGTTTCTTCCAGCGCAATGAACTTTTAGGACCTTGAAATTGTTTTAGTGGAGCCAGCCAGGCCCTCACATGAAGGTCATGTGATTGCAGACCCACACAGACAAACGGGCGCAGGTGCAGGGTATCGCGGTTCACTCAGGGCACAGAGACAACTTCACTCCATCCAGAAAAGTACCTGCATTCAAAAGAGCACTGTGTAGTTGAATTGACTGCCAGCCACCGTCACCGTGGCTGCTACGACTCCTAACGCTGCGGCTGCATGATTCTTTGTCGCTCAACCCTGAGCAAACACAATCTCAGGTGCGGCCGGTGGGGGGTCAGGTCCGGATATGGATACCGTGCCAGCAGCTCTCTGCCATATTCCCGGGGCAGAATATAAAAACATTAGAATGCTTCCCCGACCCCGCTCGTATCTCAGGAGGCAGTGGTTGAACTAAATTAAAGAGTGCCTGGCTCGACTCACAATGTAGTCACTAGTGACGTTCTAGCCACATGGTTTTGGGTGCCTAACGCACTGATCACACCACAGCAGGCCTGTCACAGAGAGCCATCCAATGCTGCTCTGCTGAGTGACGCTGTTGACCAGTGTGAACTTCTGTTACAGGGCACAGGCAGCATAGCTGGCAAGGTTTCAGATTGCTTATGTGTGACATTTTCATAATGTCAGTGTACTTTTGAGTGACATTCAATGACTGTGAGTGACACTTTCTCGTGAACAAAACCAAGCAATGAATGGAAGGGATTATTTACTGCAGAAATTCAGTTTGCGTCTGTTAGCTTTGCTGAAATTGAAACAGAGCAGCACATCTCAGAAACCTGTATGCATCTATCTGCTCCTCAAGGCTTCCCAGTCAGCCCCACTATTCCTGCTTGATGACGCAAGCCAGGGGGAATCATTCTTTAAACATACATCCACTGTAAGACGGTAAAGGGAGCCCTACCACGTTTATAGCGTAAGTGAAACAACTTCTATCGTGTAGCGAGAAGAGTTTCACAAATAACCCACCAAAATTGTTGCGGTGAGTGTTTCTCCATCTTTGGCCCAACCACTGCTAGTGAAACGTCCTATTTTGACATCAAAACTATTACAAATTGTCTTTAAACTTATGAATAGTTTGATCCCTCTGCACTTTAGTAAGAGAACACCAAATCATGTAGAATTGCTACTGGTTGTTTACTGCAGAGTTGCCATTTTGAACCATTAAGAGATTTGGGAACTTTCAAAAGAAGGATTTAGGGTCTCTCCGAGCACTAATTTGTGTACATAGATCTCCGAATGACAATCACCCCATTTTATTTACATATGGTGTTTAAATACAGAAAGCAGTCTATTCTATTGTGTCATAATGCATCTACGTTGTAAAAAAATAAACAAATAAAAACCTAAGGGCAAACTAGGTAGGTTTACGTTCAAAGTCTTAAACGCCATTTTATTTCACATTTATACTTGAATGTGTATGTACAAGAACACTTCAGAGAGGAGGTGCTACAGCGGTTTCTGAGCTGTGGTGTGCTTAACCTTGCAATCTCTCAAGCCTGTGTACAGAAAATACATTTTCGTGCCTCCCAGGCAATTAACACTTCTTTGTTTCGAAAGCTCTGCTTGTGTTTTCCACGCAGTGTTTCTGTCGGCCGAATCCCTCTCCTTCCACTGAACAGGGTAAGGGCAGGCCACAGAAAACCCTTCCCTCATTCAATCCACATAGAAACAGCAGCCTTTAGGATCTGGAAGTAAGGCCGCTATCCTGCGTTGCTCATTATTTCTATTGTTTCTATCCCAAAGCAGCACACATTTGAGTCAGTAAGTTAACACATCACACTGCATGCACTTATGTCTTTGCATCGCCAACACTGCACACTTGCTGGTAGCTGCAGCCCGCAACTCGGACTCAGGGCAGCCCGGCATGATTGAATCTGATGGCTGTTGGTGTGATCTGGGCTGGCTGTAGCTGAGGAAGCACTCCCAGCGACCAGGTTCACTCCGCTGCCGGTGTGGGGTTGTCGACTCTGATCAGGTGGTGGACTTCATGATTAAATTCCTTAACAGTGCGAGCAGTGCCAGCCAAAGCTTTCCCAAGACTGCGCCTCGGGTGGCAGGAGGACGTGCCTATAAAGACCTCACTAAATTGTAAGAGAAATGCCGAGGTGCGCCGTGTACTGGGTGAGAGTTAGATTGTAGTAGCAGCAATTGAGACAGCTCCCAAACCTGCCCTGGTACTCAGCAAAATGCACCAATACCACTTAACACAGCCAATGAAATAGCCAATAAATTATACACATTTCAGGGGGCACTGTCACGCACACTTACTTTGCGAGGCTCATTTGCAGCAATTCAGTTCCAGGCTGGGCCGCCTCGTGGCAGCAACAACTCCTGCTGCAACTCAAGCGTGCCGCGGCCTGCCGTCCGGCGCAGTCTTTTCAGTCTCCCCAGACTCAATTCCACTCCCCAATGAGAGCGTGTAGCGGTGGCGCGCGTCCGTGCTGCATTTTCAGCGTGGCGTGGGGGCTGGCCAAAAATGATGCCCAGGGCCGTCATTGGTAGTGCTTATGCGCGCTACAAGATTGACGGCCCTGGGACCCACTGGAACACTGACACTACTGTCCCCAAATAAATTATAAAGACCGCCGCCACGGGCTACCAGTGCAGGAAGGCCGCCGCCCCCAAAATAGTGCCGCCCCCGCCGCCGTCCTCCCCTAGCTACACCAGTGGGTATATGTCGCTACCCAAAAAAACTCAATTTCGTACATGAATTTATATACAAACTGTTCAATGCATTTTGCATCATATGAAACACTAATATACTGTTCAAGAATTGACAGCAGAACTTTGCATATCCAAAGTCTGATTGCAAAACATCATCTTACCAGCTCCTTCTGCTGGGCAGTACAAGTTTGCATAAGCTCCATACTTTAAGTCCAACTCTGCCAAATTAGGGATGTGGGGTGGTATTTGGTAGTTTACCCGAAACTCTGTATTTAAAGTGTGAGGGATTTCCTTTTTCCAGTCAGCGAGTGATGAAAATGCATGTTTAACTTGAAATCCTGTAACATTAAAAGACAATTTCCCCATAAATATTTTCTCGTTAGTTATAGACTGTCACATTTTAATACAGAACTTACACGGTCTTGAATGCTAACGTATCTTTCAATGTTTTTTTCTCAAAATGATGCTCAAATTTGTTTTATTAATAACTAGTAACCCATGCTTTGTGAGGAAAATGTTACTTACTTTGTAAGCATCTGATCGTAAAGTGAAGTGCTGTAGATTCACATGCTCTGTATAGTTCTGCCATTTTCCTTTTGGAGCACGTGTTGCTGTAGATTCACATGCTCTGCATAGTATCTGGACATGTCCTAAATAAAGTGCTTAAGACTGTCTAGTGAACCAATGCCTGCAGCTTTTTTTTGTGTAGAGTGAGCTACGGGGGGAAAGGGGTTGGATGGCTTTGTGATAGCAAGTTTGGGTGGGCTTGACTATCAATCTTGCAATGCCAGTTTTGGAAATAGGTGGGCCCTTGTGGGGTTTGTCAAAGACTATGAACAGTGAGTCAGCTTTGCAGTAGGGCTTGGTCAATCAGTGTAGCACATGAGAGCCCATATGACATCTAGGTGAAGAGCTCTCATTGCTACTGATCGAGGAAAGAAGATTGAAAGCTGTATGGTTTGGTTGAGGTGAAAGGTTGAATTTGACTTTGTGGCTCCAAAGGAAACCTGGAGAACATGTTGAGTTGAGAACCTGAGTTTCGTTGGTACACGCCCAAACTCAATGGTGGGAAAAAAGAATGTAACATGGAGTTTGGGGCCCATGTCTATTGCCATCTAATGGTGGAGTCACAGTGCATCCTGGGACTCGAAAGTCTTTCATCAAAGAAAAACAACTTGAAAACATTGAGTAAACAAAAACTTTTCTGTTGCAGCACAATATCAGGAAATGCTCTCCTTTTTTCAACCTTACATTCATCACAGAAACATATTTTAAGGATTTAAAAATATGTTTTTTATTCAGTTCAATCCGAAGATGATTTTGACCAAATTGCTGCTTTCCTAGTTGCTTTCTGTTTATAGTGGAAACTATGTACCCGATGTAGTAAAGTTTTGCGAGTCACAAACCACCCCTGACTTGTTTGCAAACGCAAGGTGGTGCAAAGTATAAAAGGGCTCGAAAGATCTGCTGAAAAATCTGCAGAGCAAAGCAAATAATTCTGAATTGCAAATTTTGTTACCCGATTTAGAGGTTTGTTAAAAACACATTTCTAAGTGTGAATTCCAATTGTGATGTACTAAAAATGTGCAAATTGCGAATGGTCACAAACAGAAGTTTTGCACTTGACAAAACATGCTAAACCCCACCAAGTGCAAGCAGGTGATAACCAAGTGCAAGTTATAAACGTTTCTACATCACTTCGAAATGGCTGCCCTATATGTGATGAGAAGGAAGGTGAGGCCATTGGCACTGCAGTAGAGGAGAAGGAGAAGCTAGCAGGAAAGTCTAAGGACAAGAAAAGAATACTTGATCAGACGCAGAGGAGAGACATATATCGAGTACAGGCTCTGCAGACAGGTGAGACAGACGTTTTAAGGCATGTGCAAATTGGGCTCTGACCCAGCGCCTTAGCCTTTCAGGGGGCCCCCTGACAGAGCCAGCTCTGTTCTGTAGAGTCTTGCCCTTAAATGATTCTTAAACAGATTGTTTTAAATACCTTTTACCTTTCATTTATTTTTAATGTGGGTGATGTGTGAGAGTCCATTACAGACAATTTGCAGAGAAATGTTCTGTTAATGTTTCACGTAACAGCCCAAAAAAGTTTCTTTTAGATCAAAACAGGACATCACATGTGAGAAATGGGCGGGTGTTACAAAGATTATTTACAGTAATATTAGCACGCTGCTGCTGTGTTACAATATTGAAACACATACCACTGGCCCTAAATAATAGATGTAAGCACACTTAGGGGCATATTCTCAAGGATCTATCACTGAGTTATCTGCACTTTAGCACAGCCAAAGTCGCGATATATTTATCGCACCATTCACAAGCTGGTGCTAACAGCCCATATCACCAGTTTCCCCGCGATAGCAGCAGCAAAAAACATTGCCACAGATGACCCCGGCAATTATCGCTAACGAGATGCAGAGTAGGCGTTCCCGTGCAAAAAGCCACGACAACACCACTCCGCAACATTCTCAACGACCAGCCAGATCAGCGATAAGAACAAAAACATACGATGAGGCGCGTTAGCTGCAGGAAATTAAAGTCAGACGTCAACCGACACCAGACAAGGGAGCACAGCCCAGAGCCACACATGAAGAACAGATGCCATGGAGCTACTCAGCACACAAAGACAGTGGACCCTCAAAAAACGCACCAATCTCACAGACCCAACACCAGAGAATGTCATTGCCCACTACAGGCCCAAAAGGACAACCATCCTCCGCATCCTGACCATCATTGCCCACAGGCCGACGGCACTAACACAGCGGACAACCAACATCCTACCTCAGACAAAGCTGCTGGTTGTGCTGCACCTGTTGGCCTCTGGTACCTCCCCATCAACTGCCAGGAGAGTCGGAGGAGTCTCACAGCCAGCCCCATCCAACTTCATCACAACTGTCCTGGATGCCATCATCAGCTTGGTACCCCAGTACCTATACCCCCCATCCCCACTGCGCAGGAACAGCTGTTGACCAAGCAAGGCGTCTACGCCACAGCAAGTTTCCCGCATGTGTCAGAGGGCAATTGACTTCACACATGTCCTACCTGTGCCCCCTGGTGACACTGCACACAATTACCTCAACGGAAAGCACACACATTCGATCAATGTGCAGGCAATAGTGAACCACCGGGGAATCACCACCAACGTCGTCGCCAACTACCCAGGCAGTGTGCATGATTCTCCTTCTACCGACAGTCCATCATCAACCAGCGCTACCAGGATGGCACCCATGGAAATGCTCTGCCGGTTGATAAGTACCAAATCAACACACAACACACCTCAACTCCACAATCATGCAACTCACAACACTGGGAATGCACACGTTCCAAACTCACATACAACATGCCCAACAACATGCCATCCCACCATATATTACAGCACAACTTACTATGGCAGCCTGGGCCAGCCATGTACATGAGCCATCAATGGCATGGCACATCAGCCACACAATAGCAGATTGTGGGGAGAGGTGGGAACCAGGCATGTGCGAAGGAGGCAAGTGACCCAAGAATGAGAAGGTACACAATGCCAAGTGTGGCGTGGATGTGATGGCCAGACTGCAGTATGCAGACCACACACATATCCAGGTCAACATACACCGCTGGTGTATGGAGTGTAGTGGACAGTGGACGCAACCATGTCACCCCAGCCAGTGAGGAAGTTTGCGATAAATTAGCTTGTTACGTCCCCCCCTGTAAGCATGAGCAGAGTGGGCTGGTCCGGCGTGCGCCAGGCCAGCGTAGGGGTGTGAATAAAAAGCACGTAGCTCTGGGCGTGGTTCTCTTTCGGAATGCCCAATGTCTCTGCCAGGGCGGCGCCTCTCACCCCGCCACGAGGCCAACGCCGTCGTCGTGAGCGGAGTTGCCTGCGATCCTGTGCGCCTGCTGTACCCCTGGCCACTGGTTCCCGACCCGTCCTGCCCGCCCCTGCGCACCCAGGCCTCACTGCTCACCTGCCAACACCGGCATGTGTCAAAGAGGGCCCACCACGTGCCTATGCAACCTCCAAGCCCGAGGGCGCGACCTTAGCAGCCTGCTCAGACCATCACGGCCTCCTCTAGCAAGGCCCGCAGTCCTCCTTCCTCGTTGACGTACTCCACCGGCATACACAGCGGACAAGTAGGTCACACATTTGGAACTGAGTTTTGATCACACTATGGCAGAGTACATATTCATGGCTGATTTTATGTCACTACACTCTCTTCAATGTGGTGCCACCAAGTCTGTGTATAGCATTCCAACCACAAATGTCCGTGGGCCCTCGCTGACTACTGCCTTGATTTCATCATGCCAGAGTTCATATTATTACACACAAGGAGAGGTGTAAGAGGAAGACGCGTTTCAGTCAGGAGGAAAAAAGTATCATCTTTACGGAGGTGTTTGAGCACTACTAACAACTGCCCTGGTGTCACTAACTCTGTCCTTCGCAAGCCGACGACACGTGATTGTGGGCACCTGCTGACCGCTGCCTTCGGCCTACACTGTGGTCCAGCAGGCCTCACACCAATCCAATCCAGTCCGTACCAGGCAGGACACGTCATAATCGCTGACTGAACACCCGCTCAGCTCTGGTGCTTCTACCTCCGTCAACCACAAGTCACCCCCACATGCCATTTCAACGTCGTGTGTTAGAGTACCAGGAGGAGCTCGCTGAACAGCGGTTGGCTCGCGCTGACCGCTGCCTCGGGCTTACATTGTGGTTGAGTAGGTCACACTTTCAGAACTCAGTCTTGATACATTAATGGAAGACTTGATATCATTGCACAGGCCTCATCGCAGACTGCATCCCCTTTCAGCTCCGGTACCACTAACTCTGTTCCCCGACATCCATGGACACTTTCTGGTTGAACTTTGGTGGCAACTGAGTCTATGGACTTGGGGTTGTCTTCATCATCATGTCGGTGATACTGACTTGGTGGCAAAAACGAGGATGTGGCATTCCACTTTTCCATTTGCCGCTTCCGGCCAGCTTCTGCCCTCTGCATCATGCCCTGGAGGACACCTTCCACTGTTCCCCGCAACCCACCGCCACATTCACATCGGACATCGATGAGGACCCGCTCAGCTCATGTGTCCCCATCTCACTGCAACGCAAGTCACCGTCCCGTGGCGGTGTGCCTGTGCCGGCCGCAGAGTATCCGGGGCAACTGACTGTGCAGCTCAATTCAGGGACCCTGTCTGCTGAGATATTGGATGGCCTCTGAAACGATGGCCTTGGGTCATCAATGCCATGTGTATGTGGCCCTGCGCTGTCCGCTGCCTCCGGTCTCAACTGCAGTCCACCAGGGCTCACACATCAAATTGAGTCCGGACCGGCCCGGACGTCGCATCACCGCAGGAGGTATATGCCACCAGTGTGAGGACCAGCTCCAAACGCCATAAGCCAGAGTCGAAAGTGACTTACTGCCAGACTATCAGAGTTGATCACACCTGTCGTGGATGCCATCATCTACCTGATACCCTGCTCAGCACTACAGGTGCCACTAACTCAGTGTACCACAGCTCATGGACACTTCTGTTTGCTCATTGGGTGACCTCTGTACTTGCTCCGGCTACCACCATGATGCTCCGCAGTTGTCTCTGTAATGCTGGTGTTTTCTGTTTCCGTTTTAATAGTGTTCACTGTTGTAGTTGTTGCCAGCACTAACCACTCCTTGGGGGCTGGCAGACACTCACCCCACACACATCCAGCACAGGCGTCACTGTACATGTGACCCTGCCAATAAAGGGGCTGGGCGCACGGGCCCATAGCCAGTCCCACAAACTATCTGTGTGTGTCCGTGTGGTCATAATGTATGCATGGGGGCCCTGGGGCCTACAAAATTACATTGTGCTGTGTACAGCGGACGCAACCATGTCACCGCTGGCAGCGGGTATGACCTTGGACATGTAGCTTTGTCGTCACCCACTCAATACGTAAGAGGAGTGGACTGGGCCATCGTAAGTAGGTCCAGTGTGGGTGTGTGAATGATAATTCTGGGGCTCTGGGCGTGGTTCATTACAGGACATATGCAAATGCATGTGTCTCTGTTGCAGTGTGGGTCTCCTTTTTGGGGTGATGGGACTTCGACACCCACGTATGTGGTCCAGTTCAGCTTCCTTGAGCTCTGACCCCACCCGCACCTGTTCGGCCACCTCCTTTAGGCATTCTGATACCTGGCATTGGAATGCGATGTGTGCCTCAGTGGAGTGTTGGGAGCCAGTCGTGGTGGCGGGTGCTTCCTGCTGTGTGGTCTGTACAGGGGCTGAAGTCTCCTCTATGTAGCTTGACTGCCCTGCTCCTGGGGGTGGGTTGCCTAAGATGTCCATGAGCTGTTGTAGGGCGTCGGTGCCGGAGGTGTGGTGGTCCTCTCCGGCATCACTGATGAGTTGTCTGGTCTGCTATGCTGGAGGTGTTGTTTGTCCCTCTGCAATGTGAAGGGGAAATGCATGTTGACATTGTGTTGACATGTATGTTGGCGCATTGTTCTTGTTTACATGCAGACTGTATGACAAAGTACATTGTGACTGTTTGGGAGGTGCTGAAATTTGAGGCGGGACAGTGGACATTTGGGCTACATGACGGATGTGAGCTTGTACACGTACATTTCAATCTCACAGTTTCCTGCTATGTTATATGTGATTGGCATGTTTCTGCGCATGGGCGGACCCAGTTGTGTCCTCTGTCCTCTGTTCAGAAGTGTCAGTGTTTCACTTTGTACCACATTGTCATGGGATGTGCTGTGATTGCTATGTGTGTGTGCTGCAGTGTGCCACAGGGATCAAGGACATGATCCTGGGTCATTGTGGGTGTGCAGTGCTACACATCGTTGTGCGTGTGTGCCATTTTGCCCATCTCCCCAGTCCCTGGTCGTTGGTCACCCTGTTGATGTTGTGTCAGGTCCTATCGTCTACCGACTCCTTGCACCGTCTCCACACTGATGACTGTGGCCTCCGTTTGCTCAAGCTCCTCCTGTGGTGCAGGACTCCCACCTCCTGTCGCCGTTGCTGCCTTCCTGTTGGCAGCGGGTTTGTGCTTGGTTTGGCTTTTCACATCATGCCAGCGCCTCTTGGCCTCCTCCATTGTCCTCCTCAACACTCCTACTGCATTCACGTTTGTCAAATTGATGTTCAGTTGATGGTAGTGTTCTGTCACCTCCATAACGCTGATCTGGTTTTCTGGCGGACTGCACCCCGTCTTCCTCTTCTCCTTGCCCTTCTCCGACCCCGAGGTTCCTTGCTGGTGGTCTGTGGGGCTTGTGGGCTTCGCGTTGGCCTCTGCACTCGGTCCGGGTACATTCATGGTGCTACGCAGTAGTTTTTTTTCCCCCTTCTTTTTGGGTTGCTTTTATAGTGCATTTTCCCGTATGACGCGTGGGATTTTCATTACAACAAACAAATGATGGACGGAATGCTGACAATGCATACATTCTCCCCCAGTCAAGAGATCTGGGTTAAATCCATCGTTCTTTTGCCCACTACACCACCCCAGTTTAGACATGGCCATATGCAAATCAGTCTTGACCCTGTGCCTCATGGGAACAGTCCAGCCCGAACTGCCAAGCCATGTCTTCCCTGGACCGGAATCAAGCATCCTAGGACCGGTTTCTGGCTTTCAGCCGTCATCAGCCAGGATAGCTTGACTCCAGTGCCGTAGTGAGCATGGGTCCCACGTCTGGGAATACCCATCCCACTTAGGGCGAAAAGCGTTACAACAAACAAATGATGGACGGAATGCTGACAATGCATACATTCTCCCCCAGTCAAGAGATCTGGGTTAAATCCATCGTTCTTTTGCCCACTACACCACCCCAGTTTAGACATGGCCATATGCAAATCAGTCTTGACCCTGTGCCTCATGGGAACAGTCCAGCCCGAACTGCCAAGCCATGTCTTCCCTGGACCGGAATCAAGCATCCTAGGACCGGTTTCTGGCTATCAGCCGTCATCAGCCAGGATAGCTTGACTCCAGTGGCGTAGTGAGCACGGGTCCCACGTCTGGGAATACCCATCCCACTTAGGGCGAAAAGCGTTACAACAAACAAATGATGGACGGAATGCTGACAATGCATACATTCTCCCCCAGTCAAGAGATCTGGGTTAAATCCATCGTTCTTTTGCCCACTACACCACCCCAGTTTAGACATGGCCATAT
Source organism: Triturus cristatus (assembly GCF_964204655.1). Lineage (NCBI taxonomy): Eukaryota > Metazoa > Chordata > Amphibia > Caudata > Salamandridae > Triturus > Triturus cristatus. The sequence goes on along the minus strand of NC_140591.1, from coordinate 343,997,704 downwards.
GCAAATCAGTCTTGACCCTGTGCCTCATGGGAACAGTCCAGCCCGAACTGCCAAGCCATGTCTTCCCTGGACCGGAATCAAGCATCCTAGGACCGGTTTCTGGCTATCAGCCGTCATCAGCCAGGATAGCTTGACTCCAGTGGCGTAGTGAGCACGGGTCCCACGTCTGGGAATACCCATCCCACTTAGGGCGAAAAGCGTTACAACAAACAAATGATGGACGGAATGCTGACAATGCATACATTCTCCCCCAGTCAAGAGATCTGGGTTAAATCCATCGTTCTTTTGCCCACTACACCACCCCAGTTTAGACATGGCCATATGCAAATCAGTCTTGACCCTGTGCCTCATGGGAACAGTCCAGCCCGAACTGCCAAGCCATGTCTTCCCTGGACCGGAATCAAGCATCCTAGGACCGGTTTCTGGCTATCAGCCGTCATCAGCCAGGATAGCTTGACTCCAGTGGCGTAGTGAGCACGGGTCCCACGTCTGGGAATACCCATCCCACTTAGGGCGAAAAGCGTTACAACAAACAAATGATGGACGGAATGCTGACAATGCATACATTCTCCCCCAGTCAAGAGATCTGGGTTAAATCCATCGTTCTTTTGCCCACTACACCACCCCAGTTTAGACATGGCCATATGCAAATCAGTCTTGACCCTGTGCCTCATGGGAACAGTCCAGCCCGAACTGCCAAGCCATGTCTTCCCTGGACCGGAATCAAGCATCCTAGGACCGGTTTCTGGCTTTCAGCCGTCATCAGCCAGGATAGCTTGACTCCAGTGCCGTAGTGAGCATGGGTCCCACGTCTGGGAATACCCATCCCACTTAGGGCGAAAAGCGTTACAACAAACAAACGATGGACGGAATGCTGACAATGCATACATTCTCCCCCAGTCAAGAGATCTGGGTTAAATCCATCGTTCTTTTGCCCACTACACCACCCCAGTTTAGACATGGCCATATGCAAATCAGTCTTGACCCTGTGCCTCATGGGAACAGTCCAGCCCGAACTGCCAAGCCATGTCTTCCCTGGACCGGAATCAAGCATCCTAGGACCGGTTTCTGGCTATCAGCCGTCATCAGCCAGGATAGCTTGACTCCAGTGGCGTAGTGAGCACGGGTCCCACGTCTGGGAATACCCATCCCACTTAGGGCGAAAAGCGTTACAACAAACAAATGATGGACGGAATGCTGACAATGCATACATTCTCCCCCAGTCAAGAGATCTGGGTTAAATCCATCGTTCTTTTGCCCACTACACCACCCCAGTTTAGACATGGCCATATGCAAATCAGTCTTGACCCTGTGCCTCATGGGAACAGTCCAGCCCGAACTGCCAAGCCATGTCTTCCCTGGACCGGAATCAAGCATCCTAGGACCGGTTTCTGGCTATCAGCCGTCATCAGCCAGGATAGCTTGACTCCAGTGGCGTAGTGAGCACGGGTCCCACGTCTGGGAATACCCATCCCACTTAGGGCGAAAAGCGTTACAACAAACAAATGATGGACGGAATGCTGACAATGCATACATTCTCCCCCAGTCAAGAGATCTGGGTTAAATCCATCGTTCTTTTGCCCACTACACCACCCCAGTTTAGACATGGCCATATGCAAATCAGTCTTGACCCTGTGCCTCATGGGAACAGTCCAGCCCGAACTGCCAAGCCATGTCTTCCCTGGACCGGAATCAAGCATCCTAGGACCGGTTTCTGGCTATCAGCCGTCATCAGCCAGGATAGCTTGACTCCAGTGGCTTAGTGAGCACGGGTCCCACGTCTGGGAATACCCATCCCACTTAGGGCGAAAAGCGTTACAACAAACAAATGATGGACGGAATGCTGACAATGCATACATTCTCCCCCAGTCAAGAGATCTGGGTTAAATCCATCGTTCTTTTGCCCATTACACCACCCCAGTTTAGACATGGCCATATGCAAATCAGTCTTAACCCTGTGCCTCATGGGAACAGTCCAGCCCGAACTGCCAAGCCATGTCTTCCCTGGACCGGAATCAAGCATCCTAGGACCGGTTTCTGGCTATCAGCCGTCATCAGCCAGGATAGCTTGACTCCAGTGGCGTAGTGAGCACGGGTCCCACGTCTGGGAATACCCATCCCACTTAGGGCGAAAAGCGTTACAACAAACAAATGATGGACGGAATGCTGACAATGCATACATTTTCCCCCAGTCAAGAGATCTGGGTTAAATCCATCGTTCTTTTGCCCACTACACCACCCCAGTTTAGACATGGCCATATGCAAATCAGTCTTGACCCTGTGCCTCATGGGAACAGTCCAGCCCGAACTGCCAAGCCATGTCTTCCCTGGACCGGAATCAAGCATCCTAGGACCGGTTTCTGGCTATCAGCCGTCATCAGCCAGGATAGCTTGACTCCAGTGGCGTAGTGAGCACGGGTCCCACGTCTGGGAATACCCATCCCACTTAGGGCGAAAAGCGTTACAACAAACAAATGATGGACGGAATGCTGACAATGCATACATTCTCCCCCAGTCAAGAGATCTGGGTTAAATCCATCGTTCTTTTGCATATGGCTGGGTTCAAACTGGAATGGCATGGTGAGCAAAAAAACGATGGATTTAGGCCCAGATCTCTGTACTGGGGTGAATGTATGACATTGTTCTGCATTCTGTCCATCAATTGTTGTTTTTGCATTTGTCACCCCGAGTGGGAAGGGTATGCTCAGACGTGAGTCCCTTGCTCTCCATGCCACTGGAATCAGGCTATCCTGGCTGACGAGGGCTGAAAGCCCGAAACCGGTACTAGGATGCTTGTTTCCAGTCCAGGGAGGACCTGGCTTGGCAGTTCGGGCTGGACTGTTCCCATGGGGCACAGGGTCAAGACTGATTTGCATATGGCTGGGTTCAAACTGGAATGGCATGGTGAGCAAAAAAACGATGGATTTAGGCCCAGATCTCTGTACTGGGGTGAATGTATGACATTGTTCTGCATTCTGTCCATCAATTGTTGTTTTTGCATTTGTCACCCCGAGTGGGAAGGGTATGCTCAGACGTGAGTCCCTTGCTCTCCATGCCACTGGAATCAGGCTATCCTGGCTGACGAGGGCTGAAAGCCCGAAACCGGTCCTAGGATGCTTGTTTCCAGTCCAGGGAGGACCTGGCTTGGCAGTTCGGGCTGGACTGTTCCCATGGGGCACAGGGTCAAGACTGATTTGCATATGGCTGGGTTCAAACTGGAATGGCATGGTGAGCAAAAAAACGATGGATTTAGGCCCAGATCTCTGTACTGGGGTGAATGTATGACATTGTTCTGCATTCTGTCCATCAATTGTTGTTTTTGCATTTGTCACCCCGAGTGGGAAGGGTATGCTCAGACGTGAGTCCCTTGCTCTCCATGCCACTGGAATCAGGCTATCCTGGCTGACGAGGGCTGAAAGCCCGAAACCGGTCCTAGGATGCTTGTTTCCAGTCCAGGGAGGACCTGGCTTGGCAGTTCGGGCTGGACTGTTCCCATGGGGCACAGGGTCAAGACTGATTTGCATATGGCTGGGTTCAAACTGGAATGGCATGGTGAGCAAAAAAACGATGGATTTAGGCCCAGATCTCTGTACTGGGGTGAATGTATGACATTGTTCTGCATTCTGTCCATCAATTGTTGTTTTTGCATTTGTCACCCCGAGTGGGAAGGGTATGCTCAGACGTGAGTCCCTTGCTCTCCATGCCACTGGAATCAGGCTATCCTGGCTGACGAGGGCTGAAAGCCCGAAACCGGTCCTAGGATGCTTGTTTCCAGTCCAGGGAGCACCTGGCTTGGCAGTTCGGGCTGGACTGTTCCCATGGGGCACAGGGTCAAGACTGATTTGCATATGGCTGGGTTCAAACTGGAATGGCATGGTGAGCAAAAAAAGGATGGATTTAGGCCCAGATCTCTGTACTGGGGTGAATGTATGACATTGTTCTGCATTCTGTCCATCAATTGTTGTTTTTGCATTTGTCACCCCGAGTGGGAAGGGTATGCTCAGACATGAGTCCCTTGCTCTCCATGCCACTGGAATCAGGCTATCCTGGCTGACGAGGGCTGAAAGCCCGAAACCGGTCCTAGGATGCTTGTTTCCAGTCCAGGGAGGACCTGGCTTGGCAGTTCGGGCTGGACTGTTCCCATGGGGCACAGGGTCAAGACTGATTTGCATATGGCTGGGTTCAAACTGGAATGGCATGGTGAGCAAAAAAACGATGGATTTAGGCCCAGATCTCTGTACTGGGGTGAATGAATGACATTGTTCTGAATTCTGTCCATCAATTGTTGTTTTTGCATTTGTCACCCCGAGTGGGAAGGGTATGCTCAGACGTGAGTCCCTTGCTCTCCATGCCACTGGAATCAGGCTATCCTGGCTGACGAGGGCTGAAAGCCCGAAACCGGTCCTAGGATGCTTGTTTCCAGTCCAGGGAGGACCTGGCTTAGAAGTTCGGGCTGGACTGTTCCCATGGGGCACAGGGTCAAGACTGATTTGCATATGGCTGGGTTCAAACTGGAATGGCATGGTGAGCAAAAAAACGATGGATTTAGGCCCAGATCTCTGTACTGGGGTGAATGTATGACATTGTTCTGCATTCTGTCCATCAATTGTTGTTTTTGCATTTGTCACCCCGAGTGGGAAGGGTATGCTCAGACGTGAGTCCCTTGCTCTCTATGCCACTGGAATCAGGCTATCCTGGCTGACGAGGGCTGAAAGCCCGAAACCGGTCCTAGGATGCTTGTTTCCAGTCCAGGGAGGACCTGGCTTGGCAGTTCGGGCTGGACTGTTCCCATGGGGCACAGGGTCAAGACTGATTTGCATATGGCTGGGTTCAAACTGGAATGGCATGGTGAGCAAAAAAACGATGGATTTAGGCCCAGATCTCTGTACTGGGGTGAATGTATGACATTGTTCTGCATTCTGTCCATCAATTGTTGTTTTTGCATTTGTCACCCCGAGTGGGAAGGGTATGCTCAGACGTGAGTCCCTTGCTCTCCATGCCACTGGAATCAGGCTATCCTGGCTGACGAGGGCTGAAAGCCCGAAACCGGTCCTAGGATGCTTGTTTCCAGTCCAGGGAGGACCTGGCTTGGCAGTTCGGGCTGGACTGTTCCCATGGGGCACAGGGTCAAGACTGATTTGCATATGGCTAGGTTCAAACTGGAATGGCATGGTGAGCAAAAAAACGATGGATTTAGGCCCAGATCTTTGTACTGGGGTGAATGTATGACATTGTTCTGCATTCTGTCCATCAATTGTTGTTTTTCATTTGTCACCCCGAGTGGGAAGGGTATGCTCAGACGTGAGTCCCTTGCTCTCCATGCCACTAGAATCAGGCTATCCTGGCTGACGAGGGCTGAAAGCCCGAAACCGGTCCTAGGATGCTTGTTTCCAGTCCAGGGAGGACCTGGCTTGGCAGTTCGGGCTGGACTGTTCCCATGGGGCACAGGGTCAAGACTGATTTGCATATGGCTGGGTTCAAACTGGAATGGCATGGTGAGCAAAAAAACGATGGATTTAGGCCCAGATCTCTGTACTGGGGTGAATGTATGACATTGTTCTGCATTCTGTCCATCAATTGTTGTTTTTGCATTTGTCACCCCGAGTGGGAAGGGTATGCTCAGACGTGAGTCCCTTGCTCTCCATGCCACTGGAATCAGGCTATCCTGGCTGACGAGGGCTGAAAGCCCGAAACCGGTCCTAGGATGCTTGTTTCCAGTCCAGGGAGGACCTGGCTTGGCAGTTCGGGCTGGACTGTTCCCATGGGGCACAGGGTCAAGACTGATTTGCATATGGCTGGGTTCAAACTGGAATGGCATGGTGAGCAAAAAAACGATGGATTTAGGCCCAGATCTCTGTACTGGGGTGAAAGAATGACATTGTTCTGCATTCTGTCCATCAATTGTTGTTTTTGCATTTGTCACCCCGAGTGGGAAGGGTATGCTCAGACGTGAGTCCCTTGCTCTCCATGCCACTGGAATCAGGCTATCCTGGCTGACGAGGGCTGAAAGCCCGAAACCGGTCCTAGGATGCTTGTTTCCAGTCCAGGGAGGACCTGGCTTGGAAGTTTGGGCTGGACTGTTCCCATGGGGCACAGGGTCAAGACTGATTTGCATATGGCTGGGTTCAAACTGGAATGGCATGGTGAGCAAAAAAACGATGGATTTAGGCCCAGATCTCTGTACTGGGGTGAATGTATGACATTGTTCTGCATTCTGTCCATCAATTGTTGTTTTTGCATTTGTCACCCCGAGTGGGAAGGGTATGCTCAGACGTGAGTCCCTTGCTCTCCATGCCACTGGAATCAGGCTATCCTGGCTGACGAGGGCTGAAAGCTCGAAACCGGTCCTAGGATGCTTGTTTTCAGTCCAGGGAGGACCTGGCTTGGCAGTTCGGGCTGGACTGTTCCCATGGGGCACAGGGTCAAGACTGATTTGCATATGGCTGGGTTCAAACTGGAATGGCATGGTGAGCAAAAAAACGATGGATTTAGGCCCAGATCTCTGTACTGGGGTGAATGTATGACATTGTTCTGCATTCTGTCCATCAATTGTTGTTTTTGCATTTGTCACCCCGAGTGGGACAGTTATGCTCAGACGTGAGTCCCTTGCTCTCCATGCCACTGGAATCAGGCTATCCTGGCTGACGAGGGCTGAAAGCCCGAAACCGGTCCTAGGATGCTTGTTTTCAGTCCAGGGAGGACCTGGCTTGGCAGTTCGGGCTGGACTGTTCCCATGGGGCACAGGGTCAAGACTGATTTGCATATGGCTGGGTTCAAACTGGAATGGCATGGTGAGCAAAAAAACGATGGATTTAGGCCCAGATCTCTGTACTGGGGTGAATGTATGACATTGTTCTGCATTCTGTCCATCAATTGTTGTTTTTGCATTTGTCACCCCGAGTGGGAAGGGTATGCTCAGACGTGAGTCCCTTGCTCTCCATGCCACTGGAATCAGGCTATCCTGGCTGACGAGGGCTGAAAGCCCGAAACCGGTCCTAGGATGCTTGTTTCCAGTCCAGGGAGGACCTGGCTTGGCAGTTCGGGCTGGACTGTTCCCATGGGGCACAGGGTCAAGACTGATTTGCATATGGCTGGGTTCAAACTGGAATGGCATGGTGAGCAAAAAAACGATGGATTTAGGCCCAGATCTCTGTACTGGGGTGAATGTATGACATTGTTCTGCATTCTGTCCATCAATTGTTGTTTTTGCATTTGTCACCCCGAGTGGGAAGGGTATGCTCAGACGTGAGTCCCTTGCTCTCCATGCCACTGGAATCAGGCTATCCTGGCTGACGAGGGCTGAAAGCCCGAAACCGGTCCTAGGATGCTTGTTTCCAGTCCAGGGAGGACCTGGCTTGGCAGTTCGGGCTGGACTGTTCCCATGGGGCACAGGGTCAAGACTGATTTGCATATGGCTGGGTTCAAACTGGAATGGCATGGTGAGCAAAAAAACGATGGATTTAGGCCCAGATCTCTGTACTGGGGTGAATGTATGACATTGTTCTGCATTCTGTCCATCAATTGTTGTTTTTGCGTGGGATTTGCAGGCCTGTCGCTGTTTTTGGCTGATTTTTGTATTGTGATTGGTGTCATCGCTACTATTTTCGTGTTTGGGTTTTGCGTTTTTGCGGAGTCGTGTTGATTTTAGCGCAGTCATTTGACGCGTTATCGTGGGACTATTGCATGGTGCCGCCGGCTTGGGAATACCACGTTGACACAGTTATTTTCCCGCTATAGACTGCGATGTGAAGGGTTGCGTTAAGCTACATTTGCGTTCTTGAGAATATCCTCCTAATAATTTGAACATGTGTGCATGTGCACTGTCAGTGATGTAGCCAAAGAGGGCATGAAAGAGCTGAAATTGGACCATAAATCCAAAGCTGTTCTGAACAGGGGCCCCCAAATACTTTTGGCGCGGGCCCCCAAAATCCTTAAGATGTCCCTGGTGAGACATGCCCTTTTTGATGAGCTTTGCCCAGTAATATGTAGAAATACCCTAAGAAATTAGGGTAGACCCACATATGCGCTTGTCCTATGTTCAGTGCATCTCCTGGCCTCAGGCAGTTTTCTGGGCATTGTAGCAACAGCAGGAGGTGTGTCGCTGAATGCCCTTCCAAGGTTTTTCATGAATTAATGGGAGCAGCGTTGACCAGGATTGGCACCAAAATTGTCTCTCCAAACACACTATAGGAATACAAGATAGTAAGCTTGATTTTTACAGAATTGCACATTTCCCCTATGTGATAGGATATGTGGATAGAACACATGAATTAAATTACCCTACCTCTGCGACCATATACCAGCACTAGAATCAAAAATATAGGCACTTCTTAAAAATACAAATAGTTTGCAATGCCAGGAACCCAATCACTCTGCAATCGTTTGGTCAAAGGAGCGTTACTTATGTCACGAATGTGCAATAGCCATGTACTTCATAATTCCAGTGATGAATCTTGCATTGCTCTTTTAGGTGACATTGGGTATGGTATATGTACCTGGCTACTCCCCAAACCTGAATGCAGTGCCATCCAGTGAAAAGTGCAACATTTGTCACAGGTGCCGCGTTCAGTAGTGGAATGTGTATATGCGCTCCTTTAGAGCAGGCTCCAATGTCTGCACAAAGTGTAGATGCACAGCAGAATTCTTCCAAAACCACATGCAAGATTGTTGCTTGTTGTGATGCGTTACACAACATTGTCAATTGAAAAAGCTTTTTTTTTTGTAAATCTTTTTTTTTTTTTATTAACATTGCTCAAGATCTTATACATGACATAGCATTGAACAAAAGGCTCGTAAACCAATAGTATGACGATACAGCATTGAGGATTGAGAGAGTTACCAAAGGGTCCCGCTACAACTGTCCCCCCGTCTCTCGAGGTTCGGTACTTGCACCATGGGCCCCACACCCTCTTCCATTTCTTCACACAACCTCTGGACTTGTAGACAGTTTCCTCCGCCCTCTGACACCAATCCAGATCCCTGAGCCACTGGTCCCATTGCGGGGGTGCGGCCACCCCCCAAGCGCTCGCAATATTTCGTTTTGCCACCCCAGCCGCTGTAGCCAGCCAAATCTCATGATACCTGGACCAGTCCGTTGCTCCCTTGATCAGCAGAAGCAGCCACCGGGGCTCCAAGGGGACCGGCGCCCCCACCACCTTCGCCATTGTGTTTGTCACCTTAGTCCAATATGGCACTATGTGCGGGCATTCCCACAGGATGTGGAAGAACGTGCCTTCCTCCCGACAACCCCTCACACACAGGGGGGACAGGGCCCTGCCCCATGAGAATAAGAGGGCACGCGGGTAGTACACCCTATGCAGGATTTTAAATTGGATAAGGCGAAACCGCATCCGGATGGCAATTTCGCGAGGGCCCTGCAGGGCCTCCTGCCAATCCACATCCTCCAGATCGCCAATATCTCCCTCCCATTTCGCTCGCAAGGGGTCGGGCATGTTGTTAATGAGCTTACGGTAGATGGTGGCCGTTAGCTTCCCTGGAATAGGGTCAATCAAAAGCCTATCCTCCAAGGGAGAATACTCAGGGAGCGAGGAACCCAGTCGCAGGTAGGATCTCAGGGCATGTGTGAGGCGCAGGTATTGGTAGTGTTGAGTGTCATGCATGTGGTACTCCCTCTGGAAATAGTCAAAGGATCTGGGGGCGCCCCCCTTCCATACATCGCCCAGGTAGTCTATCCCAATCAATCGCCATCCCTTGAAACCGGATAGTCTCGCGACCTCCGGTAGTTGATCCCCAAACCAGAGCGGCGTCTGACCAGTAAGGGTGCCCGCCCATCCAAGAAATTGATTGGCCTCCCGCCAACACTGTATCACCACCCCGGTATGAGATGGGAGGTCCCTACACCGCCTCCGCGAATATAAAAGCTGCTCACAGTTACCCCCTGGCATAACATGTCTGTCCACCCTATACGCCGGCTCCGACCCCGCTGCGTACACCCAATCATTGACCACCTGCAGTTGGGAAGCCCAATAGTAGAGACGGACATCCGGGAGGGCCAGCCCCCTGTCATACACCCCTCTCGTGAGCTTACGCAACGCAATTCTCGGGTTTCCACCGTCCTAAAGCAAGGTCCGCACCATCTGCGAGATGCACCGGAACACCCCCCCAGGGATCGGATACGGTGAGTTCTGTAGGATATAGAGGAGGCGCGGTAAAGCCAGCATCTTGAAGAGCCTCGCGCGCCCCATCAGGGACAGAGGCAAGGAACGCCAGTGAGAAACATCAGATGCCAAGCGCGCCAGAAGTGGTTCCAAGTTTCTTTGGAAGAACACCCCTTTATCTCTGGTCACATACACCCCCAGGTACTTAAAACCCTCTGACACCACCTGAGCCAGGCACCCGGTTGGAATCCGCGGGGGGGCGGAGAGGGGGAAGATCACTGATTTGGGCCAGTTGATCCTATAACCGGAATAGCTACCAAACAAGGTAAAAAGATGGAGCGCCTGTGCCATTGAGTGGTACGGCCTAGCCATATACAGTACAATATCATCAGCGTACAAGGAGATACGCTCCTCCCAGCCCTCACAAAGTGCTAGGCCCAAAAACGCCTGGTCCCTACGTATCCAGTGGGCCAACGGCTCCAAAGCCAGGGCGAAGAGGAGGGGAGACAGCGGGCACCCCTGCCTAGTACCTCGATGCAGAGGAAACGCACGGGATAGCGCTCCATTCACCCTCACCCTTACCACCGGCTGTGCGTACAACAGACGCACCCAGGATGACAACAGCTTTGATGAAGATGATGTTCCTTGCCCCTTCAACCACAAGAATCAGCAAGGGATGCAGAAGGAAGGCTACGCAGAGCAGAAATCACATGGAACCACTTCTAAGTTAAAACCAAAACACTGCACATTGATTAATAAATACACATTGACAATGTTTGCATATATAACAAAAAATATTATATTTATTCAGGGGACATTCAAATACAGAAAAAGTATCAAGAACTTGACATCTGCCATATATGCCAGATTCCCAAAATATCCAAATCTGACAGTAATAAACCCTTAAGTTATGAACGCTGTTTTGCATGTATTTTTGCATCTTTGCTTCCAGTGATCGTTTGTGTCCTCGATCCTGCCCCATCCGAAGCTGCCTCTACTGCAAATGAGTATGGATCTTCAGCCAATGATGCACTGTTTTTGCTGGATGCCTCCTCACTCTCCTGTGCAGAGATAACAATTTCTCTAGACAGCATTTGTAAGGTCTGCATGAATCCCAGGGCGCTTGTTACCAGGCCCAAGACCCTTCGCGCCATCAGGACAATCTCACCCGATATGCTAATTGTGTGGTGTGAGAAGACTGTTGGCTGTGCCAGTCTCTTCACCATTCTCTCATATGCTTTATTCTTGCATCCATGTGTTGTTGCTGATACCTTTCTCTGAATACTGAGAGCAGAGTACCACAAAGTGCTCTGATGGCCCGTGAGCTCATGCTGATCGATTTCAGGGTATGTCATGCTTCTTCAGCCAGGCTAGCTTGAATCCATTGGCACAGTGAGTAAGGAACCCACGTCTGGGCATACCCATCCCACTTAGGGCGAAACTACCGAAACCGGTCCTAGGATGCTTGTTTCCAGTCCAGGGAGCACCTGGCTTAGCAGTTCGGGCTAGACTGTTCCCATGAGGCACAGGGTCAAGACTGATTTGCATAAGGCTGGGTTCAAACTGGAATGGCATGTATTTAGGCCCATATCTCTGTACTGGGGTGAATGTATGACATTGTTCAGCATTCTGTCCATCAACTGTTCTTTTTGCATTTACTCACTTAGGAACGGCCTATCTTCATGAGCCGAGGCTGCCATAAAAAAAGTGGGAACATATGAAGACCCAGTATAGGGTAATTCACTTTGAGCCATGCATGGTAAGGCCCTGACCACTTGACATGTATATACGAACGTTGGAGCCCCACACAGATTGAGATGTGGGAGAAAATTAAGGAGGGGATCGGGGTGGAGTGGCATATTAGGGAGTTTGCACATTTTGTGGTGGCTGGGCACCATACTGAAGTGTCGGCTGCGCTACAATATCTGACTTATTATTTCCTTATTATTATTATTATTATTTTTTTTTGTCTGAGTTTTATATAGCGCGAACTTGACCCAAATCCAATCAGGTATCAGAGCGCTTTACATAGCACCAGTTACGTTACCTGAGGACACACATTCATTTATTATACTTATTAACGCATTATAAACAATATCTAACTTATTTTGTAATATACTAAAAACAATAAGAAGTGTTTTAAAAAAAAATGAAAATATCGGATTAAATACCTGTGATACTAGGTGGAATCCTTATATGTACGTAGAGGAGCATGGTTCCTGCTAAACCATTTGAGTTCCTGAGTGTTATGCTTCTATTCTGCCTTTGACGAAATTTAACAAAGGAGACTGCATGCTTGCCCACCTTCTTGTGTGCGGTATGTTAAACCATGCAGGCGCTGGACAGCCGCCAAGCAAGGGACATAAGCTTAGCCGCACATCGGCAGGTTTTGTCCCCACTGCCGACCCTTGCTGCTATATCCTATTAGTTTTCTTTATTATCCACTGTAGGCTGCTGTTTACATGTATTTTTTGTTGTGCCCACATATCGCCGAATGAGAGAGCGCCATAGAAAAGTAATACATTTATAAGCAAATAAACAGTCCTAGGATGCTTGTTTCCAGTCCAGGGAGCACCTGGCTTAGCAGTTCGGGCTAGACTGTTCCCATGAGGCACAGGCTCAAGACTGATTTGCATAAGGCTGGGTTCAAACTGGAATGGCATGGATTTAGGCCCATATCTCTGTACTGGGGTGAATGTATGACATTGTTCAGCATTCTGTCCATCAACTGTTCTTTTTGCATTTACTCACTTAGGAACGGCCTATCTTCATGAGCCGGGGCTGCCCTAAAAAAAGTGGGTACATATGAAGACCCAGTATAGGGTAATTCACTTTGAGCCATGCATGGGAAGGCCCTGACCACTTGACATGTATATACGAACGTTGGAGCCCCACACAGATTGAGATGTGGGAGAAAATTAAGGAGGGGATCGGGGTGGAGTGGCATATTAGGGAGTTTGCACATTTTGTGGTGGCTGGGCACCATACTGAAGTGTCGGCTGCGCTACAATATCTGACTTATTATTTCCTTAATATTATCATTATTTATTTTTTTTGTCTGAGTTTTATATAGCGCGAACTTGACCCAAATCCAATCAGGTATCAGAGCGCTTTACATAGCACCAGTTACGTTACCTGAGGACACACATTCATTTATTATACTTATTAACGCATTATAAACAGTATCTAACTTATTTTGTAATATACTAAAAACAATAAGAAGTGTTTTTAAAAAAAATGAAAATATCGGAGTAAATACCTGTGACACTAGGTGGAATCCTTATATGTACATAGAGGAGCATGGTTCCTGCTAAACCATTTGAGTTCCTGAGTGTTATGCTTCTATTCTGCCTTTGACGAAATTTAACAAAGGAGACTGCATGCATGCCCACCTTCTTGTGTGCGGTATGTTAAACCATGCAGGTGCTGGACAGCCGCCAAGCAAGGGACATAAGCTTAGCCGCACATCGGCAGGTTTTGTCCCCACTGCCGACCCTTGCTGCTATATTCTATTAGTTTTCTTTATTATCCACTGTAGGCTGCTGTTAGCATGTATTTTTTGTTGTGCCCACATATCGCTGAGTGAGAGAGCGCCATAGAAAAGTAATACATTTATAAGCAAATAAACAAATAAAGAACACAAGCAAGGCCTACGCCCACAAGCACCTGTCCCCCCCGAGTGAGTGAGGGTAGGAGCAGAAATACCATCAGTGTTTCAACTTATGTTTCCGAAGAAATATCAATACAGGAGGCCTGATAGGGAAGATTGATAGGGAATATGGCAGTGAGCTAGACAAGAGCCAGGGCAAAATGGATGTGCATGCCCCAACGCCTGCCTGGCTGGATGGATCAAAGGCATGCCCTGCAAGATGTCATCATTTTATGTTGTGTCATAAAAGCGTTTTATTCATAAAATGTATCCCTCACGCTCTATATAATGACTGGTATTAACTTGTGGGTATTTACAATTATCAAAATAAGGCACTGTTTATTTTACTAACTTTTTTTTTTTTTACTAATGTTTGAAATAGGTGAACATATGGCCCATGGGCAAAACCAAGCTTAGTAGTAGCAGTGGAAACTCTACATACACGGATGATTTCTAAAAAGTGAACTATACCACTTGGCGTAGATCAGTATTTTTTCCTGCAATGAATCAGAATGCGGAAGCACATGCTCACCCTACCTTGTGGTATTCCTAAGTAATCCCTTCGGTAAGTGGAGCGGTATTGTTCTTTTATTATTTCCTGTGCCTCTTCGAGTGACGGTGGCTTATTCCACGGTGAGCGACTGTCCACAGAAATAGGTTTTTCTTCCTTAGGAAGTCTCCAGGTCATAAAACCCTGTGATAACACAAAGAACAACCACTGTCAAATCTGATAGGTCTGGCTTTTTGAGGAATGGGTTACCAGTATGTAACACATCCTGTAATAAAAAATGATCTTACTACCACCTCTACCTTTGTATTTACAGTTGCTGTTGTGAAACATCAGACCTCTGCATCAAACATTAAAGTTCAGCCCCAGTGCTCAACCACCACCAAACATCACCCAACCTGTCGATGTCGAAGGCCCAGCTTCACTCAACTTTAAATCATTCTAGTGCACATGGCCTGCCTAAAGACACCAGAAGGAGTCAACACAACTTACATCTCTGGGAGTGAGAGCAAACGTTCTATGGCTTATATCTCCTTTGATTCAGGCGCCTATCATGATGGCGTTTATCATGACTGTCACGATAGTGAGAGCAATGTTCCAGATCTCCTATGCCCTAATTAGGAACATAAAAGTGAGAGCTTTCTAGCCCCAGCCCTCTTCTAGATTATGGTCCAAAGTCTCTCTCAGGTTAGCACAATAATGGCATCTGGGAAAATACATTTTGACAAACAATGTTTCCTTTTAGATTGGTGTTTTATTTAGACACACACTTCCAGTTAGGGCCTGATGTTGAAAAGGTCCCAATCTAGTCCTCCAGCCAATGAGCTAAAATGGAAAACTAAAAATGCCAAAAAGGTAATATCATGCCCATCGATACACGCATTGCATGCAAGGGTAGGTGCAAGACTTCACCTTGACTTCAAAGATTTCCCAAACAGCACAGTGTGAACGCATGCGACAGTGAGAGCCATATTTTTGTGACATGGCAACCGTCCATGCTTACATTTCTCTCGCTCATTTAAATATGAGCATAATTTCACAATATTTCCACTTATGCTATCTAAAGTACTGTATTTCTCTGTCATGTCATACATGATCTGTCATACATCCTGAGCACTCATCGCCCCTATCACCACACCCATATCTCCTACTTCCTGAATCTAGCTTGCAGAGTGCTTTGAAGTGCCTGAACACTACATAAATGAAAAATACAATTGGTAACCCAATCAACCCTTGACGGCTTGGGTAATATAAAGTAAACAGGTAAGTGTGCCAACAAGGGATTTGTTTGTACAATTAGTTTGAATTCTTTTTACTTTTTACTTAAAGCAAGCTTTTATGATATGCTTGCAAATTAATTTCTTTTGAAATAATTATCTGTACACAAACAACTCATATAGTTTTAGTTCTCTAAGAATATGAAAACATCAGCAAATGTCAGAAAAATACATGAAATAAATTTATCAATGAATAACGTTTCAAAACACAGGTGTATAATGAAAAAAAAGATGTTATCGTATTAATAAGAAATGCTCAGGGGTACTCGATCATTGAACACACAATGTAACAAGAAGTTGCATACATAAATAGTTGTTCATTGTACTTCTCAGTGACAATTGTGTACACTTTTTCCAAAAATAGAAATAAGGCAAACCAAAAGAATAAAACAAATGAGTATTGCCGATATTAACTTTATACAGAAAATAAGTGTGGTTGTCGACTTTTCGGTCGATGGGCTGTCTATTCGACCATCTTCAGGACTGTAGGAGTTTGCAATGGTGGACCCTCAAAAAACTAATTTGAATGGAGAATATATTTGGCAAATCAGGTGTTTGATGACTACAAACTATCCTGTCTGAAGGATCCGATCCATATCTGAATAATGTCGTAGCGGTTTGCATCAAAAACTGCACTGGACCACGTAGTGCACGTCTGATACTGTTCTTATAAATAAACAGTGATCCTGGCAGTTAGTACACGTTAAATGTAAATCTGAATTATGTTGTGGCAATAGACTTCAAAGTCTGTGCTCACTTGCAGAAGTCTATGTTTGCTCGCTTAAGCAGCTAATATGCTATAAAGTTGGGTCAAAGCCACGGGAAGCCTGTCAATGACCCAGAAACAATGCACACCACAATCAGAAACACTACAGCTGAAGGCACTGAAATTCTCTCCTACAGAAAAATGATTTTTGACTATCCCAGGACGACATGGACATCCAAAGTACCATTGTAACTTGCAGTGTGTTTTTTAAAGAATTAAACACTTGTGAGTGGAAGGTACCGCTTTAACCAGAATAAATTACCCAGAGGGAAGAATGGTTGGGTTGATTTTTCCCTTGTCCCAGTATTTTCAGGTTTAAACAGAAATAACTAAAGTTACAGAGCTTGCTGGATTCATAACAATCAGCAGCTGATCCTCAAAGACTGACAACTACATTAGAATGGATGAATTTGTTTGTCTGAGGATGGTGGCAAAATCAAGAGAATTAATGAAACAATGTGTGAAACATTTGTAATTGCAAAAGACTTCTTAGGAGTAGCGCATTAATGGAATTATATTCTTATTATGTGTGATGGGTGTGTAATTTTGAAGGTTTGCATGTTTTGTAATGCATTATTAGATTATGTTCTATAGAAGTATCTTCTTCTGAAATATATGACCTGGTCAATCCAGACCTACCTTTCCAGAGTACCAGATTAATTGGAGTAAGAGCTGTATGCCCAGAACATTGTGAACTCTTGGAGAGAGTACTTCATGCTATATTGTAGCAAGGGGAAGGCCCTGGAGACTGCACAGACTATTCAGGGACAAGGAAACAGAAACAGAGATAGGGTATCGTGGACACAACCAGAACCCGGCACAAGAACTCTGGGAAACTGACATCCATACCCTTATATTGGAACATAGCTAGAGAGGGACACTGACATTAGGACGCCGACAACTTGACAGAGAGAAATCAGTGCACTGACAAAGAGTCATCAAACCAAGAGCACTGATAGGGTGACGTAGATATAGTGACACTGACACTGGGACCCTGAGAGCGCGACACTGGCACATTGATAGATGGACACGCACATTGACACTCGTTTCATCAACCTTTTTAAGCACAAAAGTATCAGACGATCTTACAAGAGTTCAAACCTGCAAAGAGCAGATCACACAAAATCATCCCCAGTGAAAACTTCACTCATTCCACTATCTTACCATATCTACTAAAAAAAAAAACCACATAAACAAGTGAGGACTACTATTGAACCATAGGCCTCCTCTACACACAGCAGGAGAGATGACAAACCTTCCAACCGCTTTCCCCATTGGAAAGGGTTGATATTGTCAAAGAAAAACCTATGGTAGCCCGGGTGCAAAGTGTTGACACTGACCAATCAGAGTAGAACATATGTGGTGAGAAGTGTTGCTTCTGTACAATAAATGTACAGCATGTCTTCTGAGAATTGTTAGTACTGACCCAAAAAAGTATAACCGCTCTCCTAAGAAGTTTTATTACTGTCAACTACATGTACAGAGCCTTTCTGGGAAGTGTTGATTATGCTCGTGTTATGCCTCCTAAGAAAAGTTGCCAACAACCGCCAAATAAAAGTATGGAGCCCTGCAAATACCAACCAAATTGTCCCAATCATCCAAGCGCAAATGATCCGATCTTTCTAAAGAGTGCATTATGATTTATGTAAATCACGTAGAGGGGATTCACTTGCAAAAGCAGTAACTAGGTCCAACTGTCCACCTTGGCAACAAATGCGGGATTAGAAACAGGCAATATCACATCATGACCACAACTTAACTCCTCCCTGTTCAACTGATTGTGGAAAGCAGAGATGTGGAAGCGAAAGTAATGCAAACAAACATCTCCTGTTTAAACAAAGACTGCTTACATCCAAGTGTACTAAATTTAGTAAATGTCTCTGTCCTGAGCAGAACACTTCAGCTCTTAGAAAGGTGTAATTAATATATACTATGCATGCATGCTTCTTGCCTGGGAGTGAGAGGAATGGACTTGACTCTACATTCTACATTGTTAAAGGTTCTCCAAGGGCTTGTTGGGTTTGTCTCCTGTTTCTGAAGTCTCAGGGATATCAAAGACTTCACCTGCATCTTACTACCAGCACCTGGGCTCCTCTGCTGTAAGTCCTGCTCTGTCAAGTGGTGCCAAATCCAGTCCTGCGCCCTTAGAAGTGAGTGTCTGGTGCTGCAACTCAGGAAACCAACACATCTACACTGAAGCGTCATTTGGAACCGGTGCATTTCAATGCAATATCGACGCATCAACGCTGCCTGCAATGACATAGACACTGCTCCCCGACTGCGCAATGCAATGACCTCGACATACAACGCAGTCCCGAATTTGCCGATGCAGCACCTCCAAATCTCCGCTGCTGCATGAGTCTCGGACACTGCATCACCGACATCTGTGATGCACTGACTCCACGAATTCCCGACCCTTCAGAACTTTGCCTGACTTTGGAACCGATGCATCGCCTCCGACAGCGATGCATTCCCTTGGGTTCTTTGACGCATCGTCCCAAAGCTGCGAGGCATCCAAGGTTCTGTCAGCAGGTCTGCGTAATTCCTGTATCTGGCCCGCGCTCTATTGCGGTCGGACTGAACTTTTGGATTGGCCACAGTCAAGCGCAACCATAGAGCCCCAGTTGTAGCTATTCATTTCTAAACATTGCATTTGATTTAATCTTGTACAATTCATGACTTGCTTGTGTATGTTGGCTTTTTATCGTTTTATTCTTGTTTTATTCAGATAAATATTGGCTATTTTACTAAACTGGTGTGGAGTACTTTTGTTGTGTTTTCACTGTTACTTCCTCTTTAGTTTATCCTGGCAGCTCTGTGCCAAGCTCCCAGAGAATTTTAGAGTGTACTACACTTACCATCACTAGGATTGTGGTTTCTGCTCGGACGGGGTGCACACTTCTGCCAACCAGAAACCCAATTTCTAACAGGCTTTTTACCAAAGAACATCAGATAAATCACTACCCTATGCTCATTACTTTTTCCTCCAGTGGTGTGTATTTGTATAATTAATCGACCAGCCACTTAGTCATTGTTACCATGTACAGCTAATCTCTCTCAACTCTGAGGGGACTGTAAGGGTAAATCAGCTTTGAAATTACAAGGTGGTCAGGGCCTTACAGATCGCATACACTAACGTGGAGCTGTTGTGGAAAGGCAAAGTTGATTACCATTGACTACCATTGGCTAAACAGGTAAACAACAATGCTGCTCGACAGGTAATTACGGAACTAGTCTATCTGGATGTATAGTCTCTGAGACATAGATCAATCAAAGTCTCTTCAATCCAGAAACTAGGGGGCATTAGTCCAAGGAAATGGTGCAGCGCGGTGGTGTGGCAAATTTTGTAGCGCAACATAGCACCATTTCCAAAAATGCAGGAATGCACAGTATTTACAAGAATAGAAAAAGCTAAAAGGAGGAGAAAAAAATGTATTCCTCCGCGTTGTGCCAATCTAACATCCGGTTTTTGCATGGCGTTAGTTTTTGGCACTGCCTCAGATTCAGAGATCATTGTAAATCCAGGGCAGCGTCAAAACGCAATGGGTGTTGTGGTAGAACACCTCTTTGTAAATATAGAGCAGGGCATTGTTCCGCTGGAACATCAGTAAAAGTGACGTTCCGGTTGTGCAATACCCTTGTACATATGCCCCTATGTGCTTTTTAGCTGTACTCAGTAGGAAAATGACTACGCAAGAACACACCCAGCGGAGAGAGAGCTGTCTCCAAAAGGCAACATTCAACAAAGCTCTGTCCACGCTCAGCGCATATTCTTACAAACTAGGGGGCATATTTACAAGGCGGCGATAAAAAATTATCGCCGCTTTTGCTGCTGTTTTCAGCCGAAAAGCGGCGATAATTTTATCGCTATATCAGCAAGGTCACGCTATCGCGTGAATCCTTGCCTTAGTGCTTGTTTTCTGAACGCCCAGCTTTGCATCTCTAATGAGATGCAAAGTGGGCTTTCCTTCCTGAAATAACTGGAGAAATGTCGCTAACCAATATTTCTCCAATTATCAAGGGAATCGCTAACAAGCATAGCGATAAGAAAAGTAGCGCTAACCATGGTTATCGCTACTTTCCTTACGCCTGCTTTTCAACTGACTTAGCCATGATATCCTATGGAAGGTGGATATCATGGCTAAGTCTGCCTTGCCCTATCAGCAAGCTATCGCCAAACGTTGTGCGATTATCGCTGGATTTCCAGCGATAATCGCACAGTTGGCAGCTTGCGCGCTGAATTTTATCGCTTTGGAGATAAGCATTGCTGATAGCACGCTATCTCCGCGATAACATTCAGTGTTGGCCGGCGATAATTATCCTCGCGCTAAGTGCGCTTAGCAATAATTATCGCCTGGCCTTGATGATGTGCCCCTAGGGGAGACTAGCACAACAATCTGTGAGCACATTGAGATGAATATCGCTGAAGCAAAAGGGTGAAGCAGGTACCCCGTGTGATCCCGGAGGCTTGAGGGTTTGGTTGGTTACATCATCACATCATCCAGTGGTGTCTCTCGTTAATAGAGAATGAGCACTGCAAGAAAAGACTTACTAAAATGGTGACTTATTGACCTTACCCACAAAATATAGAACTTCCTGCGGATATTGATAACTTTCTTTGAAACACATCGCAATCACCCAGGCTGCATATAAA
Source organism: Triturus cristatus (assembly GCF_964204655.1). NCBI lineage: Eukaryota > Metazoa > Chordata > Amphibia > Caudata > Salamandridae > Triturus > Triturus cristatus. The sequence goes on along the minus strand of NC_140591.1, from coordinate 343,976,732 downwards.
GTCATGGGTCAGTAGGAGCTGTGTGCAGAAGGCATCCTTTTAGCAAACAGCACAAAGCTGAGTTATTTCACTTCCACCTAAGCGGATTTAGTGGAGGCTGACTTTGCATGCTGGTGCCTTCCCTAGTTTGTGAGTCTGGAGCACAAGTGCATTTTCATTTTAAAGGTATCTTGGTGCTGCTGCTATTGACATTGCTTTGCTGAGTAATTTCCAAGCACCCAGATATCCGGTCCCGATGCATGCTCATCCCAGTCTAGCTACTAAAGTTACACTGGAAGGTGAAGGAGTCAAGGGCTATCAGTGTGTCTTCGGAACCCTGCAGATATAAAACTGGTACATGTAATGGCAGCAGCATGCCGCTGTGGAAAGTGTGTCGCTGTTGTGCTCTCTGGCTGGAAGGCTAGGGTGCCAGGTCCCGGTTACTCTGTTTTGCAGCACAGAGAGTGCTTGGCGGCTGTTAGAAAGAGTGCGAGCACACAGGAGAACGCGAGTGAAGAAAATAGGCCACGTGTTGCAAACCACAAGTAAGAGAATATCTGTAGAAAGTTTAAAAGTACAAAATTGCAAGTAGCATATTTTTATAAAAACTGATCTTTTAACTGATATATGGCCACACATAACTCTTTTCCTGGCCAACAGAACTCAGTGGCTCAGCATTCAACAAGCACTGAGATTCTGAATAAAATCTGAGGAGTCGGACAAAGCTGAAGATAACAGCACTAGTGTTAATAATTAGGGGTGGGCGGAATTTGCGAAAGTGACTTTCGCAAATTATCGCGAAAATGTTAAAAATCTCCGCAAACACGCGGAAATATCGCGAAGATGCGGAAGTTTTTTTCCCGCCCGTTCGCGGTATTTTCTGCGTGGTCGCGGCTCGCCAACTTACCCATGCGGTTGCTCGCGGGCGCGGCCATCTTGTTTTCACTCTTCTCGCGGTGCATGATCGCGAGAAGAAAGACGTGATCGCGCGACCAATGACATTACTGCGGGCGCGAACTGTCGCGAGCCAGTGCAAATGGCTACCAACAATCCAGCATCTTGTGGAGAACGCGACCGGATCGGGAAAACTTGTCGGCGAACGCGGGGATTCAGGTAAGGCGATCGCGCGCGCGCGAGAATGTATTATTTTACAGCGCGAGCAAGAAACAAATTATCGCTAAGCTGCGGAATGCGCAAATTTTGGCATTTTCGCGCTCTCCGCGGAACGCGAAAATGTCAAATTATCGCAATTTCCACGAGCGGAACGGAAATTTAGCCCAGGCCTATTAATAATGGTTAATTACGTTTGATTGTATCTTCAGAAGGCGGATGGAATGAGGCTTCCTCTTTCCCAGGGGGATTCCGGAGTCAGTGACAGAAGGAACACGCACGAGTGACTTGTGATGCAGCGGAATATAGCCGTGGTGTCATGGGTTAGGAAGGCCCACCCTGAAGGTATACACAGAGAGTTACACTCCATAGCTGCCAAGGTTTCAGATTGCTATGTGTGACATTTTTTAAATTTTAACGCAATTATGAGTGACATTTCAGTGATTATGAGTGACAATTTCTCGCAAGCAATGAAGTCCATGGGAACGGATAAATATTACAAATTATACTCTTTTGAGCTGTGAGAATCTCTAAAAAGATCTTGAAACTGCTGCAGAGCACCTGAAAGTAAAGTTTCCTATTGATCACAAAACGCTTGCTTTATATACCTAGGTGTTCTTTGTATTCTGGGATTTGTATGCCCATGCATTATTATAGGAAAGGAGAAAACTATTAATCTCAGATTTCAAAGAATTTAGGATTAACAAATCAGGATCCACTGTGTTACAATTCGCATGAAGCACACAACAGGAAGCAGCTACGGATAGGTCACATTATAGTACTTGGTGTCATCTGACACAGAGAGCCACCCTGACACAAATATCACCTGATAAGTAATGTAAACCCTTCTCCCCACCATAATAACAAAAAGATACAACCAGGCCTGGACTGGCCCAAAAGCAGCAGCAAACGCTGCTCAGTGTGCACATTCACCCTCCTGCCAATAACAAGGATTACTGCCTTCACTATTGCTCGCTATTCTGCAGCAGATCACATGTGGTTCCTACTGTACCAGTCACTTACCTTCAGGGTTACCACCAGGCTCTTTTTTACTGGCATGACCAGTATTTTATTGCCCTGGCTGTTACAAAAATTCTGAGAAGCCCTGAAAGTCGATATTTTTCCCCTCATCAGCGCATACTTTAAAGAGTAAAAATAAAAACACTTTGCAGTGTTCTGGAGCTGCGAAGTTAATGATAACTGGCTCATAAATAAAGTAAAGACAGAAAGTCCATCGTAAAATATATACACTTTACAAAGACATATTTTTGTATAACTCTGTCATGCATGAGCCTTAAATCGACATGGTCTCTGGTGCAGAGCAGAAGGGGGGACCCAGGGGGTGCAGGGCGCGAGCCAGGTCTCCCCCTGGGTGGCTTCGCACAATGGAGCGGCCACCCAGGTGCCAGGGTAGAGGGTTGATTAGGGGCGCGAGGCGCGCCGAAGGGGATAAGTAGGGGGAGGCAGAGGCGGGAAAATCACTGGGCCCTCGGGAGCGGGGAGGAGGGGCTGGTTTACTCTCTTTTGTCCCACCCACCCACCCTCTGGTTTATTAGCATTGTTTTCTTCAACAATTTTTCCTGGTGTTGGCATGACACCGATGTTCTTTTTCTTTTTGCCACGGTAAGACAGGTTTTTTCTTGTGTTTTGTTTTTTCAGGCTGTACAGTGTCCTGGGTAGGCGGGGTTTTTGCTGGGGGGGTGGGCAGCCTTGAGCGGGTTAGCCTATCCTCCAACGGGGGAGGGGGGGGAGCAGTCACGTGATCAGGAAATGAGAAGTAGGGGAAAATGCACACAGGGGTCGGGATTCTGTTTAGGGGTAGGGCTTTTACATTGGGGGTTAGGTTTGGGGTGATTTGAGGACAAACTGTGGAAAGTTATTGCATTGCAAAAGTTATGATTTGGCACCTGTCTTAATAAAGTGGCCTTTTTTGCTAACAAGTAAGTGGTGGTTGGTGATTTATTGTGCGATGCAGTAGCGCAATGCCGTCTTTTAAAGACAACTCGGGCACCTGGTCACAGCGTGACCGGACAGGTGTGCCCCAGCAGAGCGGGCCGGCAGACAATCAAGTAACAGACCCTGCTTTAGCCTGCCTTGGCCCACTCACTGGGCCCCTCTGGGCTCTCCCTGGCAATCAATCAGATGCAGAGCAAATGTGCACTGCAGACCACTCTGTCCCACGTGGGCCCAGCCAAAACAGGATGTGAGGCCCCAACAACATGGATCTTCTTCGTCAGCTGCCAAAGTAATTAAAATTAAAGAGTCAACAGTCTGCTGACTATCGAACTCGACAGTCGAGCTGCATTGAAGCCTCAGGCATAAGCACAAAACATACATAGGTCACAACCAAGGTGCACGCCATGTCAATCTTTATTTAAACAAGCATTGGCATAGCCAATAGGTTCACGCCTTTGAGACCTTATAAGTATTTAGGTATGCAGCACAATATCCTTACTGCAACAACATTAACTGTTGCATGGCTAAACCCTTATAAGTTCCCAAAGGCGAGACCTATTGTCTATGCCAATGCTTGTTTATTTTATTTACAAATTGATCCCCGTGAGTTACATTATTGTCAGTCTATGTACTAAAAAAGAGTTCACGCTGACAGTGACAAGAAACAAAACAATCATCTTATTGCTGCAATGAAACACAATGAAACACAAATGTGACAACAGGTCTGGGAATGGCAGGTGACAGGACAGGACATGACAGAGACAAGGAAGGTTTAATCTGTAGGGCTTCAACAGCAGGACCAAGCTTTAGGCACATTTCAAGATGTCATTTAAAACTCAGTGAGTCATTTCGTCCCAGGAAGAATTCTGCAGTGTAAAGCTGCACGTTTTGTTTAAGACAGGAGTTCACGTGTTTATGGAGCTGCGTTTCCTGGATTAGCAGCTACGTGTGAATTTGAGGGTTTGGTCGACCAAAAGCCGGAAGGCCAATTAACGCGCCATACACCCAGAACAAAGGCGACAGACTGTGGATCAGTAAAACCCAAACTATACGCGAGGCAATTGTAATAATACAATGAGCTGAGCAGTCTATGACCAGTGAAGAAGCAGCTTCTGATTAGAGCCAAAATAAAGCACGTAGAATGTCAGGTAAGAGTGAATATTCGGTGAATCAAAATAACACACGAAAGAGACATGAAATAGTGCAATGGATGTGGCAGTATTACCCCATAGACAATAATAAAAATGTTCAGCAAAAGTAAAGCTCGGCAAAGGATTTGAAAGGAACGAGCCCGGGAGTTGTGTGCGCGGCGCGCGCTAAAAGAAAATTATTAGCAAGCATTGGCATAGCCAATAGGTCTCGCTTTTGGGACCTTATAAGTATTTAGTTATGCAACTGTTGCATGGCTAAACACTTATAAGGTCCCAAAAGCGAGACCTATTGGCTATGCCAATGCTTGTTGTTGTTTGCACTGGGGGCCTTGGCACACTTTATACACAATTGCTTGGGGAGATAGAAGACGTTTGAGGTGGAGTAAGAGAGGATCCATCTTCGTTACCCACAGGGAGGTCAAAGACACATCGAAGCAGTTGCTTTCACAAAGGCTCTTTTGACATAAGTTACAAGTGCCCCTCAGTGCGCAGGCACCCCGAGCAGCTGCCCAGCTCGCTGATGCCTCAAAGCACTGAGGGTGCATAGCGCAGAAGTTATAGAGGGACCAGTAGAGAGCGGGAAGGAGGGAACAAGATAGGAGAAGCATGAAAGGAACCTTGAGAATGGAATGATCATCCGCAAAGCACGTGTATGTGTTGTCACCTTCTTATATGGCATATCTGAAGCACTGTACGTCTCTGTGCTACTGAGTGAGTGAGCGCAGTGCTCTCGTTCACTGTCATGGAAAAATTCTGAAAGTTAGAACACACATGGCAACTATTTAGGTGAATGAAAAGGTAAAGGGGGAACTCACGACATCCTTTGCAAGGATTTGTGTACATTAGCAAGTATATATATACATCTTCAAGAGAGGCGTGGTACTTATGTGAGCAAGTCAGAAATGTTAATCTGACAAAATCTGATAGAGTATATTTTACAAATAATCGTTAAAAATAGAAGCATTTTGGTCATAGAGGCAGTGGCCATCAGAATGGTGCGCCAGAAGAACATCTACTGACCTGGTCCCTTCAACTCAACCATGTGCGCACTATTCACCCACTCATCCCATGTACACTACTGGCTGAGATGCAGTATCACGAGACCAGCCCCAGAATCCCATCTCCCTTACTTGACCAAATCTTGTGATCCTGAGCAAAGTAGTCTACCTTATTTAATTTAATGTATTATTTCCGTATTCTTTTCTGAAGTGCAGTCCATTCCTCTTGAGTTTTGGAGAATGCACAAATTCTGTACAGGAGTGAATGAATATTCAGATTGTTGAGCAGAGCGGGAGTTGCCTGTTTCTACAGTAGGTTCAGCAATATATAAATACAAATTTAAAAGGTTTATAATAAGCAATATCACAGATGTCATTCGGACCTTAAGGGAACCGCGACAGTCACGCTTTTTGCGCTTCTCTTGAAAAGGTTTCTCAGGGACACTTTCAATTCAGCTTTAAAACGTCGAGAGTAGGTGCCGAATGCCTAAATGTGATTCAGTTTGCATTTCACGCCACACAAGAAAGTTCATTAAGAGTTAACACACAGTGACGCAGAAGACGTAGGACATACGAGCGCCGTGTAGGAAGACTTCCAGTACGGCAAACTATTATGGTCTGTACCCATACTACTCCTCTGGCGGTCTACTCCTGACAGGGCTGGAATGTTTTTAAGTTAATTATTTATAGGGCATGCAAGAGTAACAGACTGAGAAAAGGGCCATAGACAGGGTCGGGTTGGGATCACTATTAGGCCCGGTCAGTCCCACAAAAGTGTCCCACTTTCCCAGACCGCGCCTTTTCATAAAACAGATTTAGTTAGTCTCATTGGACTATATTTTAGAGAAATGTTTGGTAAATGAATCATTTTTAAACTTACAGAGCCAGTAACATTGACAAAAACTACGCCCATTATATTTTGGCCAGGTGGCCGAGGTGAAAAAAACAGACTGAAGAGCCACAACACATGATGAGACTAGGGTTGCCACCTTGCATCATGACCAGTATATTAATATCCTGGCTGGTACGAAAATAAAGAAAATCACCAAAAGCCCGAATTTTTTCCTTTAAGCACTGTATACTTTAAACAGGAGACATAAAGAAAAAGCACTTAAAAATGCGTTTAAAAGCTGCTTTATGACTGATAGTTAAACTAAACAAAAGCATAACAAGCGGCCGTGCGGCCGCAAAAGTGAAAGTAATCGCGGTAAAGCGTGGCGCGCGCGCCCGCGCACATGCACTATACCTCTAGGCTGGCCTGGTAGCACTTTTTGGAGCCCTCTCAATAAGTCTCGCCAGACCAGCGCATGTGCTGGGTCAGGCGAGACCTAAAAAAGCACGCTACGGCTTGCTGCAGTATAGAGAGGCGGGGGGAGTGGAGGCCAGCAGAGTGACGCGATCTGTGGCGGGGGAAGGGGAGGGAATTGAAGCGCAAGGTGGAGAGAGGCAACCAAGGCTTAATGAGCCTTGACAGAAACCCACATGGCAGCTGCGCGCTTGCACGCGTGCGTGAACGCAAGCTTGAGGCCAGCAAAAGCCTCTGGTAGCACTTTCAAAAGCCACTCACTAAATTTCTCGCAGAGCAGCGCATGCGCTGGCTCAGCGAGACTTAAAAACGACTCAACCCTAAATCATTCACACCGAGCGCTGCTTCGTCCCGGTCGGGGTGCAACTACCAGCCCATCCCCGCAGCGACCAGCATGGTACAGATGATGTCGCAGCTGAAAATGAAGTAATCACACTAAGACTTCAGCTGTATGCAGGTGAAGATAACCCGCATGATAATATAATTGAAACCACATTTTAGCAGAATGAGGATATTTTTTTTTTTTAAAATACTTTATTAATTTTCACAAGGTATACAGAAGGTGTATAGCAGGGTAGGCAAGGGTATCCAAGGCAAAATTCTCATGTGTATACATAGCGTGAGGATAATGCGCCTTTATCGATAATGCGAGCCTAACCCGGGCGACCACTGGTAGAAGAAACAAGCATTGACATAGCCAATAGGTCTCGCCTTTGGGACCTTATAAGTGTTTAGCCATGCAACAGTGTCCCAAAAGCGAGACCGATTGGCTATGCAAAGCGGCATCAAACATCAAAGCGGCCGCGAAAGTGAAAGTAATAGCGGTAAAGCGCGGCGCGCGCTCCCGCGCACATGCACTGTAGCTCTAGGCTGGCCTGGTAGCACTTTTTGGAGCCCTCTCAATAAGTCTCGCCAGACCAGCGCATGCGCTGGGTCAGGCGAGACCTAAAAAGGACAGGCAGAGGTAAGGAAAAAGGAAAGAAAAAGAGAAGAGACCATGGCTTGGTGAGCAGTAAACATCGCTTTGCATATCTATGCATATGTTTGCACAAGGGTGTCCGATATTGGCAACTTTACATAACATGACAGTCTAGTGCCCTAACCGTGAACCTTTCACTTGAATACAATTATACAGATGGAACAACAGTAATGTCCCTGCAGAGTGAGGATATTTCACTCTACTGACTTACTTTGAGAGGTGAGCTTCAGCGGCTGCAAACTGGTACAGGCCCGGCCTCCTCGTGACCACAACCACTCCAGCGGCATGAAAATTTTGCGGCCGAGATCTAAAAGTCACTGCGCCGTTCCTGTGCTTGGGGTTAGGTCGGGTTTGCTGCCGATCGTGTGGATGTCGTCGATCATGTTTTTAAAAAATATGATTACTGCGGTGCGAGCAGTGCTCATTGCCACTGCAGCACCTACAACCGGCAGGCCCCGCCGGGTCTCGTTATTAATTGGGCTGCAGTCAGAGTGGCTCAATGTGACTGACACTAGCTGCACAGCCAGCGCAGCGGGCGGAAATTTCGCAGGCAGCAGAGCAGATATTGTAACATTGTAGCACTAGAGTCTAAGAGCAGATCGTTAACTGTTGAGCTGCTGCTGCTGACAAGTGAAGTCTGTTGCAGCCCGGGGCGCACACAGGTGGTGCCGGCACACGCTAGCATCTGGTGTAGTGGACAGCCAGTTTCAGCGCTGTCAGCAGAGTGCGGTCAGTGGCAAAAATGCGTGACAATGCATTTCAGTACGGTGATGCGGGAACACCACACTGAAATCTGTTAGCGTCATGCCTAATGCGTGATACTTGGCAGGTCTGACATTCCCACATGTGATGCAGAAAACCTACCCCTTGTTCTGTTATATAGGGTAGAAGGGCCCCCAAGTCAAAAAGGAAGATCATCCCAGAGTCATTCTGGAGTCATTCGATGACTTCAGCTGAGCCATTCCTGCAATTATCTGGGGAAGTCATCCGAAGCCATCCTGAAGCATGCCTTTAGGGCAAAATATTTAAATGAGATTACTCGAGTCATCAGAGAAACTACTCCAGGATTAGTATCTGAATACTTCAGTGGAAAGCATTTGATGATCTTTTACTACTACAGGATGATCCCAGGATGATTACATGATTAAGCTGGATTACTCCATGATGGGTTCCTTATTACTTCACTGGAAAACATGAGATGATCAATTACTACTGCAGGGTGACTTCAGGATTTGTTTGGATTACGCCAGATGATTTCAGGATTAGGTTGGATTACGCCAGGATGATTTTATAAGTATTTCAGGGTGAGGCTGTATTACTACAGAATGATATTGTGATGACTTCAGAATGAAGCTGTATTACTCATGGATGATTCCAAAATATCTTTAGAATGGAGCTGTACTAGTCGATGATGACTTCATGATGAGGATGTATTACCCTATGATAGGTACTGGCTGTATTATTGCATGGCGATTTCACTATGTGGATGTATTATTCTATGATGATATCGACTAGTAATGTGTCAAATTTTAACATATAAAGGGAGTGAGAAAGCTGCAGTTTTAGTAGTTTGTTGGCAGAGCGGTCTCCTGCTACAAAATAAATAAATTGCTTCAGGTGATCTAGAAAAAGAGTGAATTAATTGTTTGAACACAAGAAAACCTCTCACTAATTTAGGTCCACAGAAAACAGAAGAGGGAACCCTAAAAGGCATACCTGATTTGGAATTTACTTCAGCTTGCCAAACAACATATACCCAGCCCTACCTGTAAGGACTTCAGGGTATATTCTTGTTACTGCAAGATAATTCCAGTATTACTTCTTTATGAGTTTTTCATGATAGCCACGTACAACTGCAACTTAATAACACTAGTTTGTTAAGCTATTGCACTAAGCAGAGAGCTGCTAATATTATTGCACTTATTTTAATTCTGCCATACCCTCATTTTTTCATTTTGATCATTCATTCCAATCAGGTAATTTTGTTGATAGCAGATGTAAAACAATAACTGTAAGTATACAGGTTATTATGCCCAGTGCAGTACTGGTCTTGATTTGTTGTTCATCTATGAGACTGATCAATAAGTATGTTGTTGTTGAGCTTTTAAGTGGTCAAGTGGGTGCTGCAGTTCAGTGGTGATGTGCAGGAGGGCTGCTAAAACAGACTATGGAGAAGGGCAGCGTTGGGTGACTGTTCTTGTGGTGATGAGCTGTATAAGTAGCTGATGGAGTGCGGTTTGATCAAATGATGGGAGTGACCGTTATTTTTGTGCGTGAAGAAATAAGTGTTTTGTGCAACAGGCTGGGAATGATTATATGATAGATGTGGGTAAAGGCAAGCATTTCTGGTGGTCATTGATGTTCCAAGCGAGTGCTGCGTGTGACTAGTGCAACTAGGTTTGAGTTAGGAATGTGAATGCATTGAGTGTGGGTGCAATGTGAGTGTGCTGTGAATGATTGTTGTGAGGACTATTGCAACTAACTGTGATGTATAATGCTGGTGGGGGTGTGAGTGGACCAGTGTTGTTGAATGACTGTAGGTTAGTGCAGCAAATTGCTGACAATAAAATACGCGTCCTGTTATGGAAAACTTTGGTAAGTGGTATGTGAATGTGTGTTGCAAATGGCTGAGTTTTGAGTGGTGGCGGGTTTAGATCTGAGATATGAAAGAAAGGTTGAAAGTCAGAGTAAGGTGGTGAAGTTAGTGGTTGAGATAAGAGGTAGTTGTGTGGACAAGTTAACATGCATTTGTGTGATAGTGTGACTGGTTGGTGTTGAATATAAGTACTGTAATAGCTGCCTGAAGGCTAGAGAGTGGAGTGAGTGACTGGTGCAGTAGGTGGTGCTGCAAGTGTATGTAATAATAGTGTTCTGAAGGGATGATGGGTATTGCATGCAGCTGAATGTGTGCTGTGAGGTGTCAGTGAACGGGTGATGGAGGCAAGTGATATTGCATCTCTTTTGTTTACTCAATCAGCATTTGTAGAGTGTGTCACTGTCACCTAAGGGGGGGATCTGGACGCTGGGGTGTGAGGTCTCCGTAGTGCTAACTCCCCCTGCAAGAGGTCCTGAGGAAACAGCAGGAAGAGGGAAAAAACAAGTAGAGGGCCGAAAAACGAGCGTGCAGAAAAAGCAAAACAGATTGCAGAAAAATGAGCTGGCAGAAAAGCCAAAACAGAAGGCAGAAAAACAAGCAGAAAAGGCAGAACACAGGGCAGAAAGCCAAGCAGGAAAGGCAAAACACAGAGTAGAAGAGGGGAAAACAGAGGGCAGAAAAATGAGCAGAAAATGCACAACAAAGGGCAGCAGAACAAGGTGAAACAGAGAGCAGGAAAACAAGCAGAAAAGGAAAATCCTTGGGCAGAAAAACAAGCAGAAAAGGCACAACGGAGGGCAGAAAAAACAAGCAGAAATGGCAAAAGAGGACAGAAAAACTAGCAGAAAACAGCAGACAGAGGGCAGAAAAAGGCAATATGGAGAGCAGAAAAATGAGCAGAGGAGGCATAACAGATGGCAGCAGGTAGACAGGCAGCTGAGGGTAGCGGACTGCGGGCAACCTGGACAGGAGAACTGTCACAGGGGGCGCTGCCACCTGGAGCCGCTCAATGAGGTTGCGCTGCGGCCTCCATTAAGTAGTTCCTGGGAGGAGGGCGGGACACTTGGTGGCGGAAGGATGGAAATAACATTGAGGAGGGTAGAAACTATAAGAAAAAGGCAATACAGAGGGCAAACACAAGCAGAAAAGGCACAACGGAGTGCAGAAAAATGAGCCGGTAAGGCAACACAGAGTAGAAGAGAGCAAAACAGAGGGCAGAAAAAGGCAAAACTGTCATGGAATGATGGGAGTCAATGGTGTAAATAATTCGTTCTAAGAGTGAGTTATAATTTTTTTCTGATGCTGCTGTGTAGTACTGCAGGTGGCTGAATGGTGCTTTGTAAGGGTGTATGAGTATGATGAGCAAATAGTATTGTGATATAGTTATATGAGTTGTGCTAAAAGCGAGTGGAAAGTTCTGTTAACATGTGGACGGATGAGCTCTGTCACACATGGCTAAGTGTGAAGTTTGGGGGGTGAATGCCTTGAATTAGTTACAATGAAGGGGTGCATTAGAAGACTGATGCTTAGTGAGTTATATAAGGAAGTAGCTTTGTAAGCAGCGGATGGAAGTGATGCTGCCTAGTAGTGCTGCATGTAGAGGAGTTGTGGTCTATGCGCAAAAAGATGGCATGGCAACTGGGTTCTGAATTCTACTGAGTAGTAAATAGATAGTAATTCTATGTAGGAGGTATCACCAATGAAATGGTGAGAGTGAGCAGTGTTGTCAGTGACCAAATGTTGATCAAGGTGTGTGCACAAGTTGAATTTACATTCACTGTTAACCGGGCATGCTAGCCCATTTGTAAAAGGTAAGGGGTCCCCTGCCAGCATGCTTTATTTTCAAATCCAGCTGCATCATTTATACAGCTATCACAAGCAGCACTCCTGCTTATCTTGCAGATAAGTTCACCATCTCTGGTGGGTATCTGCACACCCAAAGCCAGGACACCAGCATACTGAGGACCTCATTTGTAAGCCCATTGCACAACCAGTGCTTCACTTTTTGATGCACCAGCGTTGCAGTGTGCCTGTTTATATTTAAAAGGCCACGTACAGTCACCATGCGCGACTTCTCATGGCCTTGTAAATATGGATCAATTTCACGCATTACTCAGTGTGAAAGTGGCGTTCCATGGGTGTTCCCACACAACATGCATGGAACCTGACATAGTCTCAGGTTTACAAGGTTTTGTAAACCTGGGAATGCATCAGAATCCTACGCCTCCCATGGGGAGATGAAGTAGTGGCGCAACAAGGAGGATTACTTTCATTTCTCCTCATTGTGTGCGGCATTCTGCCGCATGAATTGAACAAGGAAAATGCCTTCAATTATTGTTTTTGTGCAGGAAGGTTTTATTTAGACCTATGCCCCCGAGTTGGGGTGAGGGGCTAGGGTGGTTATTAAATAATGTTTATGTACATGTAAATGTGAGGCAGATGTGGTAACCAGTAATATATGCAGTGGCGACTGATACGGAAGGGTGGCGGGGGGACAAGGGAAGGTGGGGGCATTTAGGGGGGAAAAAGAAAAGAAAACTGACCTGGTGGTTGAAAGAGAGAGATTGGGTGAGGAAATGAATGGGGGAGGTACTGGTTTGAGCATTTGAGAGTTGATTTTAGTCTCCCCAGTTGGGCTCTAAAAGGCATCAAACTACATAAAGCACCAGAGATATCACTTAGAAGTCAATGAACTGCAATAAACAGTGATGAGTTACACTACACGTGACACCCTTGGTGGATTATCACGCATTTTCACACTGAGAATAGAAACTTGAGGTAATGACAACTCACACTGGTCTTTTACAAAGGTTGTAAACCACGCTGGACTCTAAACACAGGTAAAAGAATAGCTTTTTTGTGTGTGCAATTTTATATAGCGCGGAGATGGCCGTAAAACCTCAGAGCGTTTTACAGCAAGCAGAATACAATGGTTACAGTGAGTTACTGTTATAGTAATTAGACTCAAACATTTTACATTGGTAGATAAGTACAGGAGGTACCACAATAGACAGTTACCGCAGTTGGGCATAGGACCTAGTTAAGGCATCTATTTAGATGGTAGGGTCATATAACATAGCTAGTTCGGAACACATTGGAGAGGGTACTTATGTCTGGTCAAGGGGGATTAACCAAGATATCTGTCAAATAGGAGGAGCTTGAGGTCCTTTTTGAAGGTAACTAGGCAAAAGGTTAGGCAGAGGGAGGAAGGCAGAGAGTTCTAGATTCTAGTGTCACTACCAGAGAAAGACTGCTTCGTGTATCATTCTCAATTGAAGGTGGGGGGGTTTCCAGGAGCAGGGATTTGGCATTTCTGGAACCCCTGTTTGCTCCAGAGATTTTCAGTTTCTAATTTTGCTAGGAGGGTGGAGATGAGTGCAGTGCCCTGTGGGTAATGCAAGCAGTTTTGAATTGGGCTTGTGCTTCAATGGGAAGCCATTGGAGGGTTAGCAAGGCAGGGGTAATGTGAGAACATTTCTTGGGACCTAAAACGAAGCATGCTGCAGCATGTAGTAGTGCTCTCAGTTGGCCTAGGTGAACTTTGGGAATGCCTGAGAGAAGGGCAAGACCATTGTCTAGTCTGAAGAGAATGAGAGACTGACCACTGCTTTGAGGTCTTGTTCTTGAATCCATTGTCTGATGCCCCACAGCTGCCTAAGTTGGTGTCGTGCACTGGTTGCCATGGCTGCGATGTGTCTGTGAAGGTTGAGATGATTATCAAGGGTGGTGCCGAGTGATCTGGCACTCTGGACAATAGCAGCACAGCCATCCAGAGCAGGAAGGATAGCCACCCATTCTTGTACTGGGGTTTTAGAATTCTGACATGAGATCAAAAGAAATTCAGTTTTCATTGGTGGTTGGACATCCAGTTTTGAATCTTTGAGAGTGTATTTGAGAGCAGGGCGATGTCTTCCAGGGATGAGATTTTCATATATATTTGGGTGTCTTCAGTGTAGAGCTGGAAGAGAATCCCAGAGGTTCTGAGAATCACATATAGTGGTTCTAGGTAGAGATTAAAGAGAGTTGGGGAAGAGGCTTGAACTTTCATGGACCCCTTGGTGAATGCTGACTGGTCCTAAGATGAGTTGCCCATTTTCACAATTTGGGAACAGCTGGTTAGATATGAGAAGAACCAGTTGAGGACTGTGCCTCCACATCCCATGAATTGTTCTAGAGTATGAAGGAGGTCAAGATGGTTGACAGTGTTGAATGCAGCTGATAAGTCCAGGAGGACCAGGAGGCAGGAGTTACCGGAGTCAAGAATTCTAACGGAGTCGTGGACTATTTTGAGGATTGCAGTTTCTGTACTGTGACACTGACGGAAACCTGATTGGAGAGTGTTTAGGAGGTTGTTTGGTTGAATGTGTAAAGCAAAATGGGATGCTATGCAACTTTCTATGACTTTGCCTAAAAATGGGAGTATGGAGATTGGGTGATAGTTGTTCAGGTTCTCTGGATCGAGAGGTTGTTTTTTCAGGAGAGGAGACATCTGACCCACTTTTAGTCGTTCTGGAAAAAGGCCATGTCTGAGAGAGGAGTTGACCATGGTGGTCCATATGGGGAGTATGTGTGAGGCAAGAGACTTGTTGATAGAACCTGGAATGACATCCACAAGGTGGTTTGAGGGTTTTACTTTGGAGATTGTTTGTTGTAGGTCCTGTTCGGAAATTGGAGAGAAAGATGAACTTGCATGGTAGAATCTTTACCAGGGAGTTGTTGGTGGGTAGCGAGATATGGATGTATTCAACATTTTTATCAAAGTAATCCACGAAGTAGTTGCAACGGGCCACAGATGACTTAGGAGCTGAAGTGGTGGAGGGGCTTGTAGTCTGTGCAATGACCTCAAACAGGCGCTTCGGTCTATTTGTAGAATTCACGAGGGCTCTGATATGAGAGGATTTGGCTCTCAGGATTTGGTCTTAGTATTATTTTCTTGCTTTGCGAAGCTTAGTTATACTCAGGTGATATGGCACTTGTCTCCTTTCTTTATCACATTTTCTGATAAGCTTTCTTACACTGTTAAGTTCTTTTGAGAACCTGGGCCTAGAGGGTTTTGGTTTGGATATTTTGCACTTCGGGGGTGCACATTTGCCGATAAGGTGTTTCTTGCAGGAGTTGTACTTGTCGGTGGCCTCATTAATATCAAGAGGAGGTGTAATTGTAATTAGGGTGGAAAGGGTCATGATGGCCATTACTTCTGTGTCAAGGTTGAATGTGTCCCTGAACCATAATTTTGTTTCTTGGGTTGTCTATATGTTTTGGTATAAGAGCCAGATAGGGATAACAGGATCTACATGTGGTCAGACCAGTCAACTGGAATGTGGTCATGTATCTTTAGGTTGGGATAGTTGAAGATTATGAGGTCCAGAACGGCGTTTTTGTGGTGTGAGGGTTTATGGCTGTGTTGTTGGAGATCATTGTAATTGAGAAAGGAGGTAAAGGTGTCCTCATAACTGTTGCCCATGCCTCCTCAGTGTATGTTAAAGTCACCAAGGAATATATTATTGTCTGAGCTGATGAGTTGAGAGGTGAAGAAATCCATTAATTTCTCAATGAAGATATTGTTTTGAACTGGTGGACGGTAAATTATATTCATTCTGAGGTTGGAGGTAGTGGATGTGGACAGTTCCTTGACATGCATTCTAAAGACTGAAAATGGGTCGTTGGTAGGGGGCTACATCTCAGGGATTTTCTGTGAATGAGTGCAAGACCTCCACCGCATCTATCTTCCCAGTCACAAAGCGAAATGGAGTAGCTGGGAGGAAGAAGAAGGTGCAAAGTGTGGTTAGATGAGACAATGAGCCACGTTTCGGTGAGGATCAGGATGTGTAGATTATGCATCGGATCGAGCCTGATATCTCTAGACATGTTTGACTTTAGACTGACAATTGTGTAGCATGCAGTTCAGGGAGAAGCTGTTGTATTTCTGATTTGTCTGTTCCAGGAAGGTAGTAGGTACTTGTGTCAAGGTTGGAGAGGATAATCCTGCACTAGGATGGAGTGTGTGAGTTTGAATACGGTCAGAGATGGTGGTGGAAACTGGGCAGCAGGAGGAGGTGGCATCGGAATTTGAAGCTGCATAACTCTCTAAGAGACAGAGTAGGTCTAAGTTGTCTTGGGGTGATTGTGTCAGTCTGGGTAGGCGGATATATCTTGGTATGAAGAAAGCATGCAGGGGAGGGTCCGCAAGGGTTGATAAGGGGAGAAACAATGATAGGACAGAGAAACACTTAGGGGCATATTTGCAACAGGCAGCGATAATTATCACTGACCATGTATACCGCATTTTTTTCTATCGCTGGAATATTTTGCCAGGCTAGCGTTGTATTAACAACGCTTAGCGCCATGGCGATGTATATTACAGCGATAGCACCCATTTCCATGGAACATCGCTGGTTTTCAAGCGATGTTCCATGTAAAACGGCGATATGCTTGATGATACGACCCTGTGGTCGTATCACATGAATCCACCTCCCATGTTAGCTATGCCTTAGTCAGGAATTTAACAAACGTTAAATTCCTGAGTTAAGGTATACTTAACACAATTAAAATAATCGCTTCCCCGCATTGTAAAGAAGGCAGTTTCGCGATTTTTACCAATGTTGTAGATGGATATAGATAGGTTGCCCAAGAGGTCAAAGAGGAAAGGCATTTCAGTTTACGTCAAAAGGGGATATTAGAGAGAGATGAGGATGGGAGAAAATTGGGTAGGGACCTGGTCCAAAGGTCAGTGTTGTGTGTGAAGAGGAGGAGGTCGATTTTGAGGGAGCCTTTGCAATGGTATTAGTCTGCGAAGAAGGTTTCTGGGAAGTCTCTCAAGGTCCTGTGTTTCAGGTTTTTCATTGCGTGTTTGGAAACATTCGGGGAGCATTTAATCTTGAAAGCATTGATGCCAGATCTGGAAAGGAGCGATGGGGGATAACTGGGGACAACATGTGTGGTTCTGATGTTGGAGGCTGATATAGGTTGGGAAGTAGTAGGTATGACCTAAGCAATAATTCCTCGGGTAAAGACGATCTCACATTGTCATCCACAGCCTTGTGAAATGTCCTTTGTTTTTAGGATTAGAAGGAGACCTCATCTAATAGTCTAAGGTGGAGCGATAGGTGGGGCTGGGATTAGGATCTTAATGTCATTGATATGATGAACTGGTGGGATTAGACCATTATCAAAAGTTCTGGGCCAGTAAAGTAGTAAAGTTGGGTACTGGCAGATCTCTTTGACTGATGGAGCAAGGGAAAGGTCAGCCTTCTCCACGCCCAATGGCCACTACCAGTTCTGTGTGATGCCCTTTGGGCTCAAGAACGCACCTGCCACGTTTCAGCGCCTGGTAAACCAGATCCTCACCGGAATGGAGAGTTTCTCTGCTGCTTATCTGGATGACATAGCCGTCTTCAGTAACAGCTGGGAGGATCACTTGCGTCACCTGCAAGCTGTTCTCCAGGCCCTGAGACAAGCTGGATTGACGATCAAGGCCAGCAAGTGCCAGATCGGGCAGGGGTCGGTAGTGTACCTTGGACACTTGGTGGGTAGGGGAGCGGTGCAACCCCTCCAGGCGAAGATCGAGGCCATCATGGCCTGGGAACCCCCCAAGACACAGACTGAGGTCCGAGCTTTTCTGGGCCTCACGGGATATTACCGCCGCTTCGTGAAGGGGTACGGTACCATCGTAGCCCCCCTCACGGAGCTCACGTCCAAGAAACAACCTCGACGGGTAGTCTGGACGGAGGCTTGTCAGCAGGCCTTTGTGAGATTGAAGAAAGCCATGTGCGAGGCCCCGGTCTTAAGGGCCCCAGACTTTTCCAAGGAGTTCATTGTCCAGACGGATGCATCAGAACATGGCATTGGGGCAGTGTTATCGCAACTCAATGAAGAGGGTCTGGATCAACCCGTGGTCTTCCTATCCCGGAGACTACTCCCCAGGGAACAGAAGTGGAGTGCAATAGAGCGTGAAGCCTTTGCAGTGGTATGGGCTCTGAAGAAGTTGCGGCCATACCTGTTTGGCTCGCACTTCCTAGTTCAGACCGACCACCGACCCCTTCGTTGGCTGATGCAGATGAAGGGGAGAATCCCAAGTTGTTGAGGTGGTCTATCTCCCTACAGGGAATGGACTTTCAGGTGGAACATCGGCCTGGAGTGGACCACGCCAATGCAGACGGTCTCTCAAGGTATTTCCGCCTTAGTGATGAGAACTCCCAAGGGGTTGGGTAGCTCTCCCCACTTTCAGCTGGGGGGGACGCGTGTTAGACCTGTCAGCCCTTTGGGTGGTCCCTCCTCATCATTATTTATTTTGTCCCACTTTTTGCCTCAAACCCTGTTAGAATTTTTCCTTTTTGGGAACCACCAGACTTTTTAGTGTTGCTGCAGATTCAGGGAGCCATTTTATCTACCCCTGAAACTTCTGTCTGAGGGCCTGGAGCACAAAATGGTGGCCACCTGTGACATCACCAGCACCCACTGGAACCTACTAGCACCTTCCAGAACATTCCAGAACCCTGTGACAGTTGGAGGCGGTTTAGAATGTTGGGAAGCTAAGACAGAGAGTTGGCAGTTGGAGCTGGCAGTTGGCACCTGACTGGTGAAGGGAGAGCAGCAGAAACCTGAAGGAGGAAGGAGTGAGGCAGCAGGGGTGGAAACTTGTGCCTGGAGTGGGGTCCATAAACCCACCCTTGATACTAGTCCCTACTGACTGAGCCCAGCCTGGAGCCCTGTGTGGGAAGAAGCAAGAAAAACCATCTTAAGGACCTGGACAGCAGGAACAGGCCTTAGAAGCAAAGAACAGCAAAGTCCTGACCTGATTATTGGTTTTCCTGGAGTCCGACGTCGAGAAGCCTGAGACCCGGAGCCCGAGGTGGAGAAGCGGCGCTGACTGGAAAAGCAGACGTCGTACCCGGAGCCGCCAGAGGTCGAGAGAGGGCGCCGACGGAGGTCGTAGAAGTACCAGAGGTCGAGGAGGAAGTCACCCGAGGTCGAGTGAGCGGCGTCGACGGGGGAGTGAAGTCCACCCTCCGGAGTCGCCGGAGACCGAGGTGAAGCGTGCCGGAGGTCGGGAGTGGAGGTCGCACTCCGGAGTCGCCGGAACCTGAGGAGAGGAGCACCGGAGGTCGGGAGTGAGGTCGCACTCCGGAGTCGCCGGAACCTGAGGAGAGGAGCACCGGAGGTCGGGAGTGGGGATCGCACTCCAGAGCCGCCGGAAGTCGACATCGAGCCAAGGCCGGCCGACGTCATCGAACCTGAGGTCGCCATCGGACCGGAGCCGCCCGAAGTCGACATCGAGCCAAGACTGCCCGACACCATCGAATCGGAGGTCGAGATCGAGCCGAGGCCGCCGACATCGAACCGGAACCGCCTACCGGCGTCGTCAAGAACTGACATTGTGCCGAGGCCGCCGACATCGAACCGGAACCGCCTCACGGCGTCGACACGACTCCAGCGGCGTTGGAGCTTCAGAAAAAGGGCAGTAAGTGGAATAGAGGGCGCCTAAGGCCCTGTGGAATCCTAAGAGACTACTCTAGGGGTTAGAGAGGTGCTGGAACCAGATTGACTGTGCCAGGGGTGAGCTGAGACTAATTCAGAGGGGTTGTGTAGAGTGAGAGAGCCAGGTCTCTAGTATTCCCCCCTTGATCTACCTCAGTTTAGGCCTCAGCCTTGACCAAGCTAGGGAGCAGACACCCTCAAGCCATCCACCTAACCACAAGCTGTGCCTGGGCCAAATCAGCCCATAGTAATCTCAAATGTGATCTGATTCTATAAGTGTCACTGTCAGCTTTTAATTATTTATTGAGAGCACTGTATTTATTGTATTTAACTTATTTATTGCTTCACTGTATTTATTGTTCCACAGTATTTATTGTCGCACAATATTTATTGGTTTGCAGTATTTATTGCCTCAGAATATTTAATTGCCTGTATGTATTGCACTTATATTTATGCCTTAATTATTTATGATCACCCCTATTTATTGAATCATTAAGACAGTATTTATTTGACCTGCACTATTTAAAAAGCCTTGTATATTGTGATTGTGTTATTATTTATTTAATCAGCAACTAAGAGAAAAAGAAGATAAACAGAGATATTTTCATAATTTTTACGGTGTAGAGTCGTTTTTGGAACGGATGCACGCATGGTTATTGTATGGGTATGTCGTATGCTTAGCACGGTGCCTGATTCCTGACCACTCGAGCCAAGCTACCACTGTGTATGTCTGGAAAGACCCCGTTACCACCACCCTTTCCGGTGTGGGAGTGGAGTATTTCCAACATTAATTGGTGTTCAGTGGTGGGATAGAGCTGTGCCTACGTATACTCAACAATAACTGTGGGTAGTCCATAGGCCTACACCGGGAGTTTTCTCAAAGCGGCCTTCCTAATTGTGGGTTTTTGTTTTTTTCCAAATTTACTCTGGTGGTGGGAGGAGGTATTATATAAGGTACCCCCCTGCATAGTTACTGCAAATAACTGTCCTCTGACCTGAGTGGGCAAGATGGAGTTTGTACTGGAGAATTTAGAAACGTACACTGTGGCCCAACTCAGGGAGTTTTGTCAGCGGGAGGGGGTGTATTGTCCCCCAGGAGCAAAGAAGGGTGCACTCCAAACCAGCTTAAGGGCTTGGGGGGAGGCACGACGGGAAAGCAAGGCTGAGGAGGAGGACAGGGATAGAGAGCCCGACAGTGAGGGAGCTGGTTTGTACCAACCTGAGGTGGGGAACCTGTCAGCGGGGCCCAGGACACTTTCCAGGAAGGGCAGCAGTGCCTCTAGCGGTGGCTTGTCTGAAGTGGAGTTAACAGACCGGAGGGAGAAAAGACAGCTCACATGGGACTTAGCAAGGCTGGAGAAGGAGAAGGAGGAACAGAGGATGGCTCATGAGATAAGGCTGAAAGAGATAGATCTTCAGATCCTGAGAATCGGGGCACACCCTGTACCTCACGGTGGCAGCGAAGAATGAGAGTACACCAGGGAACCCAAACCCTACCTGCCAAAGGACATAGTAGCTAGCTATGGGGTGGGTGACGATATCGCCAAGTGGCTAGCGGCCTATGAGGTCTCGTTGAGGGCCCATGGGGTTCCAGAGAAGTACTGGGGAGGGGGATTGTACAAGTACATGCCTCCAGCTGGTAGGGATGCATTATTGGCCCTCGAGGAGGATGAGCAGACCCACTACCCCACCATGAAACTGGCGCTCATAAGAAAGTTTGGACTAACACCCGAAAAGTACAGACAGAAGTTCAGGGGTAGTCACAAACTGGGCACACAGAATTGGGTGGACTTCCTGGACTATGCAAAGAAGGCACTAGAGGGTTGGATTCAGGGCAGTGAAGTGAGGAACTACGAGGGGTTGTTTGATCTAGTACTGAAGGAACACCTGCTCGAGAAATGTTTCCCTGAACTGCGTCAACACCTGGTGGATAGCAAGCTGACCAGTCCCCGGAAGCTTGCTGAGGAGGCGGACATTTGGGCTAGTACCCGGGTGTCCACAAGGGGGACTGGAGGGGATACTCAAAAGGCCGGACAGGGCGCCCCCCAGAAGAAAGAGGGAGGGGAAAAGAAAAAGGAGTTCTCCAAAGGCCCCCAAAATAACTTCCAAGGGAAGGGAACAGGATTCACCCCTAGGGCTAACCCACCCAGAAACCCTAATCCTGGCCAGAGTCAGCAGCCAAGGGTTGTCCATTGCTACGAGTGCGGTGGCGTTGGACACTATAAAGGAGATCTGAAGTGCCTGAAACGACCACCCCCTCCCATTGGAGGAAAGACCCCCGGAGTAGCTAGTGTAGTGCTCGGGGAGGAGATGCCCTTAACTAAGGGAAGGGAGTGGGCGGGTGTCACTTTAGTGTCCCTGGGAGAACGGGAGATGGTTCCTAAGATCCAGGTGCCCGCCAATACTGTAAAGTATGGGCAGTGGGTCACCATCAACGGCCAAAGAGGGGAGGCTCTGAGAGACACAGGAGCCAGTATGACTATGGTACGTAGCCAACTGGTGTCTCCAGAGCAGGTAATTCCCGATGTACTCCACCCAGCCGCGATGGCTGACGGCAGAACAGGCCACTATCCAGTGGCCGAGGTTCCCTTTGAATGGGGGGGCGTTGCAGGTTCACTTCGAGTTGCCGTAAGCCCTGCCGTGCCAGTCGATTGTCTGCTGGGGAATGACATGGAGCACAACGCTTGTAAGGAGGTGGAATACCGGACTCACACTGAGATGCTGGGTACACCTGATTGGGCCTGTGTGAGCACAAGGTCCGCGACTACCCGGAGAGGGAGTTCGTTTCGGCTGGAGCCTGGAACAAAGGCCCAGCCAGCTGCCAGTCAAGGGAAGAACCGAGGACAGGAGGAGCCTGCCTCGGCGTCCACACCCCGTAGGACGGATAGGCCACCGGAGGTGGTGGACCAGGAGTCTGCGGTGGGGGACGTTACCAAACTGGAGGACCTACCCATCCCGGCCGAGTGGCACGTGGAGGGAGGCCCGTCCAGGGAGGAATTCTGCCAGGGCCAGAGGGAGTGCCCTACCCTTGAGGGGCTGAGGCGACAGGCCGAAGCCCAGGCAGCAGGGAACATTGAAGGGAACTACAGTGTTTACTGGGAGGATGGCCTCCTCTACAGTGAACCCAAGGCACCCCTACACGGATCGTCACGAGCCTTGGTAGTCCCTCAACGTTATCGAGCCTTCCTTCTGGAGTTGGCTCACGAGATACCATTGGCAGGACACCTGGGGCAAGACAAGACCTTCGCCCGTCTTGTCCCACACTTTTATTGGCCTCAGATGAAAGTGTCGTCCGATACCTACTGCCGGACATGTGTGTCTTGCCAAGCCAGTGGGAAAACAGGGGTGAAGCTGAAAGCTCCCCTGGAACCACTTCCTGTCGTTAGCACCCCATTTGAAAGGGTGGCCATCGACATTGTGGGTCCGTTAGATCCGCCAACGTCAGCTGGTCACAGGTTTATCCTGGTTCTGGTGGATCATGCCACACGGTACCCAGAGGCAATACCTCTGAGGACCATAACAGCACCTGTTGTGGCTAGGGCCCTGATGGGAATCTATACCCGAGTGGGTTTTCCCAAGGAAGTTGTGTCCGACAGGGGGACCAACTTCATGTCAGCGTACATGCGGGCGATGTGGAAGGAGTGTGGAGTGACATACCGGTTCACCACTCCTTACCACCCCCAGACCAATGGTCTGGTGGAGAGGTTTAACAAAACCTTGAAGGGCATGATCAGAAGTCTGCCTGAAAGCCTGCGGAGGAAATGGGACGTCCTCCTACCCTGTCTACTCTTTTCCTACAGGGAAGTGCCACAGAAGGGAGTGGGCTTCAGCCCCTTCGAGCTTCTGTATGGGCACCCTGTACGTGGACCTCTCAACCTGGTGAGAGACGGATGGGAAAGAACTCCCAGAAAGCTTCCCCAGGACGT